>NC_141689.1:1002095461-1002499213 GCF_964263255.1 Lissotriton vulgaris | reverse complement strand
GAAATAGCAAAATACAAATCTATAAACTTGCGTACATTACAAGAAACATTCTGAAGAGGTGAAGAACCACCCATAAAGACATATACAATTTCAAAAGGGAAGTTAGTATTTAAGATATTGTTAAGTTTGTACCAGATGTGAGACCATAAGAATTTAACTAATGGACAGTTAAAAAACATGTGGAGGAGGTCACCATCAATGTGCGGGCAGGACCAGCATTTCTTGGAGTCAAGCAATTTAAATTTGTAGAGATCAGAAGGGGTGAGAAAATGTCTGTTATAAAAAAATTATACGTCTGTGTAGTGCTTGCAGAATGGGAAGCAGTGTATATTTTTTATCATATAGAGTCCCAGACTTGAAAAGAGAACTTCTGAGCTAGGTCTTTTTCTCATAAGAGTTCTATTTTTGACTCAACTAATGGGTGGGATAGTATTTTGTAAATAGCAGCAGCTTTGAGAGGAATGGAGAAGTCAGGTGGAGGCAAAATGGACGGATTGTTTGTAGATGAAGTATTGTGTTGAGAAGAAATTGAGGCCAGTGTGTTAGACTGCAAGGGGTATTAGGAGGAATGTGTGTTTGAAACATGAAAGGAGTCATGAATATCTGAAAAGTCCAACAGGTAGTTATCTTTAAGTAAATGGTCGTAAGTGATAATACCTTTATCAATCAATTCCTTCTAAAATAGTGCTTTGTTCATGATTTTTACAAGTTTATTATACCATATCAGAGTTTAATGATAGGAGTCAATATGTGAGCTAAAGAAACGAGACAGTGAATGGGTAAGTGTTTTGGAAAATGTAAGTGTAGGAGTAATGAAGCGCTTTGGGGGTTGGAATAAGCCAGTAGCTGTAAGAAATGAAAAGGGCGAAATTTGTGCAAGCTCAATTGAGCTCCATACTGTTGAAGGAGGGCAGGAAGAAATTGATAAAAAAGGCCAAATTTGTTTTAACGTAAAAGCTGAATGATAACTGATATGATTTGGAAAGTTTACCCCACCAAGGTCATTGGGTTGTTGAAGACGGGAGAGAGAAATCCTAGGTTTGCGATTATTCCATAAAATGTTTATTAAGATGCGATTAATAGTTCTGAAGAAAAAGAGCGGGAGAGAGATGGGAAGCATTGAAAGATAAAAGTTGACTATGGGGAGGTGCATCATTTTAATAGAAGCACGTCTACCTCACCAGGAAAGAAAAAGAGGGGACCAACTTTCAATAAGTGTGGATAACTTTTTCAGTATGTCTTTGTGGTTAACCATGATAGTTTCTCTGATTGTGCTTGTGTAAAGGACACCAAGACACTTTATGCTCTTAGGGTTCCATTCGAAGCCGAAACCGTGAAACATATGAGAGAGGCAACATTTGTTTAAAGGAAATACTTCAGATTTATCAATATTTAATTTATAACCTGAAACAAGAGAATATTCTTGTAGTAGAGAGAAAAGAGCAGGTAGAGAGGTGGAAAGATTGGAAATACATAGTAAAATTTCATCCGCATAAGCGGTATACTTAATGTCAATGTTCTGAAATTTGAAGCTAGTATAAGATGATGAATGCTTAATGTTTCCTCGGAAAGGCTCTAAAGCAAGAATAAAGAGAAGGGGGAAAGGGGACCGTCTTGTCTGGTGCCCGGTGAAGAGAAAAGTAACTAGATTAAGAACCATTAAGAACCATTAACCTAAATGGAGATAGAGGGGGCAGAATATAACAATTGGATATGTTGAATAATGTGGGGACTAAAACCATGCCATCTCAATGCCCCAAACATAAATTCCCAGCTAACTCTGTCAAAAGCTTTCTCAGCGTCTAGAGTGATAGCCGCAATTGGAGACTTCTATCTGGAAGCAAGGTGAATGATGTTAAGTAGAGTTCTGGAATTGTCAGTAATTGATCTGTCCTTGACAAACCCAGATTGATGGATATTGATGAGGTCAGGAATAACTTTATTAATGCGAATGGCTAGATTTTTAGCATAGATTTTAAAATCAGTGTTGATTAAGGTGATAGGCCTATAGTTTTTGCAGAGTGAGGGATCCTTATCTTTTTTCGAAATCAGGCATAACATCGCCTGAGTAAAAGTGCCGTCAGAGCAACCCTTAATGAAAACTAATCAGTGAAAGTAAATGGGGTATTAGGATTTGTTTAAATTGAAGATAAAATCTAACAGGGAAGCCATCTAGACCAGGTGTTTTATATTTGGGTAGTTGAGGGATGGCATTAATTATTTCTTTGTTAGTGATATGAGTATTTAGGGGAGTAAGATCTATAGAGTGTCCAGAAGATTGGGGGATAGCTTGGAAGAAAGAGTCAATCTATGCTGAAGAAGGAATGGACTCTGGAGTATATAGAGAAGAGTAATATTGTACGAAACATTCAAGAATTTTGTCAACTGAGGAATGACGAATCCCCATATTATCCTTCATGGATATGGTTCTGGATTTCTGCTCATTAATTTAAAGATGGTTTGCAAGAGATTTACCGGCTTTGTTCCGCCCACCGTACATTTTTGCATTGAATTTGAGGAGAATATTAGTTGCAGAGTCCCATGAGTGTTTATTGTATTGGATTTTTCGCTTTGATAAGAGAAGATAATATATCGGAAGAGTTTGTGGTGAAGAATTGATGTTCAAGGTCTTTAATTTGTTTAAGGATAAGGGAAGATTGCAAAAGTTTTTTTTTTCTTTTTCTGAGCTACAAAGTTGATAATAAAACCTCTAGAAGAGGCCTTAAAGGCATCCCAAATTAAATGAAATTATGGGGTGGAATGAAGATTATTGTGAAAAAGTCCTTCAATAAAAGACATAAATTGTTCAATAAATTGGGATTCTAAAAGGAGAGAGTTATTAAAACGCCACTTACGACAGGTAGGGGGAGGAGACGGGTAATCTATATCTAAAATGACAGGGGCATGATCTGAAATAAGGATAGAGCCTATTTCTGAGTTAGTCATAAATTGTAAGTTATGTTGAGTAAGAAAAATGTAATCAATGCAGGAGTAGTTCCTATGAACAGGGGAGAAAAAAGAATATTCTAGAGTGTCAGGGTGAGAGTTTCTTCAAGAGTCTATTAAACCTCTAGAGGAGATGGCTTTGTAAAATAATTTTTGCATCTTGTTGGGGACATATTTGGTTAGTGATTTTCAGTCTAGAAATGGGTCCATACGTTGGTTACAGTCGCCAACTACAATTAAATCATCAACTGCATGCACTGAAAGAAGAGTAGAAAATGTGTTCAAAAAAACAAACTCAATGCCATAAGGGCCATAAACATTGCAGAAATAAAGTTGAGTTTTATTAACAGTAGTATTTAAAAATAACCATCTACCATTAATATCATGACACTCATTTTGTAACTGAACATTTAATGACTTATGAAACAAAATGATAACACTATTCTTGTTATTCACTGCCGGAGAACAAAAGATTTCTCCTACCCAATGCTTACTCAGAAAAGACAAATCTTGCAATCTAAGATGCGTTTCTTGCAACAAAGCAACTTGACATTTCAATCTTACTAAATGAGATAAAATTTGCTGCTTTTTAACAAGGATACGAATGCCTTTAACATTCCAAGAGATAACACAAAGACTGCTCATACAAATGTTTTACGGAAGATTAAGCACAAAAGTAGAAATTAGAGAAAGGAAGAGTAGAGAATAAAAAGGCAAGGAGGGGATGAAAAAAACTGGACCTCCAAAGAAAAAGTTATAAAATGAGATGGCCGCCACAAGTGCAGGGACAAAAATCAGCAAAGAACTATGAGCTGAAGAAGGGAAAAACAAAAAGTAGGACAGAGGAATGTTGCCAGAAAGACAATGAAGGAGGGGGAAGAAGATGACTAGAAGAAGATAGAAAAGAAGAGATGACAGAAAGCCAAATGGCTTTAGCCATGACAGCCACAACAAACAAAAGAACAATAGTGTGAGGAGGGGGGACGGCAATAAGCAAGACAACCACACCAAGGAGAAGAAGCACCGAGATAAAATTATACTGATATGAAAAACAGTTATGTAAGGAGGGAGAAGAAACAAAACCTCCAAATTGAAAATAATAAACAAGAGAAACAAAGAAGGGAACTTACCAAACATTAAGAACAGGACAACAGGGTAGATCGGATGACGTAAGCATGAGGTTAATGCAGAGATGAATTTTCAACAACAGGACAACACAAGGGAAACCTGAAAAATATGAACGGGGTAGAGAGACAATCAGAAAGGATGATACCACATATCTTCAGCATTAAGCATCAAGGAGAGAAAAGAAAAGTTATGACAAATAACTGGACATTCAAGGATTGCTAAGTTCCATGAATTCTCCACGTTGAGAATGGATGAATTTTCTAAGGTCAGCTGGATCCTCAAAAGAAAATATTCTGTGCTTATATCTCACTTTAAAGAAGCATGGGTGTTTGAGACCATAGCGAGCGTTCATGGATTTCAGGACTGGTCTGAGATCAAGAAATTATTTTCGACTATTGGCTGTCATTTTGGATACATCTTGACTGAAGAAGATTTTATGCCCAGACCACAACAGTTGTTTATGTTGTTTGGCAGCGTTATGTATTGCCATGAGATCAGAATACAGCAGGAAATATGCGATGATGCCTCTTGGTTTTGTAGAAGAAAAAGCAGATTTAGGTCCTAGTTTGTGCGCCCTTCGAATATTAAAGTCCATTGATTTAGGAAGGCCAACAATCTGTGCCACTTGAGTTTTCAAGAAAGAGATCATGTCGGAACCTTTGGATCCCTCCATAATACCGTAAATGAGTAGGATATTACGCCGGTTTCGATTTTCTAAATCCTCTGTAGTCTTCTTAAGTTGAGTAACTTCTTTGGTGAGGCTATCAACTTTAGCAATGAGATCTTGCGCGTCACTTATCTTCTGTTCGCCGTCAGACAGTCTCATGTCAAGGCCGGACCATTTATCCTCAATTCTTTGAAGAGTAGCAGCGATGTCAAACATAAAGGGATGAATAAGTCGTAGTTCTTCCATTATATCCTCCAGCGTAAGGAAGGGAGGTGATTTAGGCAGAAAACAAATATTCTACTTGAGATGCTTGCCAGAATTAACTGTTGTATCTTTACGACCTCCGGAGACAGCCCCAACAACAGCCTGAAGCTTGGGAGACTGCAAAGGATTCATGGTATACAGCCAGAGGCAAACTCAGAGCTCAAATCGTGAAGATAAAAAAACCACAAAAAAAACAAAAAAAAGTGTTTGAGTATAATGAGCAGAGGGTGAAGGTATGCAAAGATGGTAGTCCAAACAGGTATTGCAGAGAAAAACAGACGTCTGTTATAAAAAGCATAACCAAAAGACATATTATCAGATTAAAGCAGTCAGCAGACATAGATATATCCTATAAGATATCAATACAATAGAAAATATATATTGCCACTTTTAAATTGATGGGCTATACTGCAGCCTCCCCAAAAAATAGTATAGTTTAGGCATGTGCGGAGCGCATCAGAGCATAATGACATGTTGATGAGAGAAAAATGCACCAAGTAATAGGAGATGCTGCACAAAGGAAAGCAATGCTGACATGGTGCTGAGGAAAAATATTTCCAAAATGCAGAAGAGAAAACAGGCCCTCCAGACTGTTAAAAAAGAACTTCCATTGACCCGAAAATGACAAAAAGTCGCATAAATTAAGTGGCATGAGGCTCAAATTCCAAATACATTAGCGAACAGACATAGAATCAATGGTGCTGAGGAGAAATATCCCTGATGTGCCCAGGAGATAACAGGACCTTCAACAGCTAAGCAGTAGCATCTATTGGAAAAAGAAAATGATGAGTCAATGCACAATTAAAATAGGAGGGGTAAAATCCTTTGTTGAAAAAAGCTGTCTGAAACTTGCACGAGTGCTTCTGGCAGTCTCCGACATACTTGCAGCCGTCGCGGACATCAGCGACGCTGAAAAAAGACTCCTCCCTAACACATCTATTATTGAATCAGACTATTTTATTGCAAACAAGAACAAATTGGCACCCCTTCTAAATTATTTAGAAGACACATGAATTGGCCATCTAAACAGGTCAAGTCACAGGAGAAAGCCACGTTTCCATGTGAAGTGGTGGAACTGCTACTCGGCCTTCTTAGACGGAGGAGCGAAAACAAATAATGCCATAGAGGGAAATCACAACTCCTTCAACATATCAATAGGTAAACCACATCCTAACTTCTATAATTTTTGCGAAATTTGGAAGAAGGAGCAAAGCTTCCAAGAAATGAGAATTGTGCACTCATTGTCTGGGAGTCTGAACCCACGAATTTCAAAAAGAACAAAAGAAATGTCCAAGTGACTATTGAGTGCAATTCAACAATTTTCGTTGATGGTGGCTTCGACTACCTAGACAATATTACACATTTCCTACATTTCTAATCTACACTAATCCCTAAACCACCTCACTTGCCTGTTTGGAAAGTGAATTTCCATAAATCAATTGACATTTTTCTAAAAGAATATTAATTATAAATTAAAAAGTCGGGTTTCTTGCCTTCAGTTGTTTTCTTTTATCAACTCTTGGACTTGCGTACAATCCCACATTTTACCAAGAGTCCTGTGCAGTTCATTAATCCATAGTAAATAATCTATAATCTGTGATGCAAACCACGTCCCAAGTCAAAATAACCAAAATGGACACATTATGGCAAAGCCATTTTCTACAGCGAAAATTGTGCTGAAAAGGTACTGTGCTCACCTACAAAAAACGCATTCCCCAAAATATTCCAGAAAAAGAAAACTTGTTTGGCAAAAATTGCAACAGGAAATCCATTGTTACAATCCTCTCTCAACTGAAACCCAGAAAAAACAACCCCAAAAAAAAATGAATTGAAACATTTGCTTCAAAACAATCCATCGTTGCAATCCTCTCTTGACCGAAATCCAGCAAAAACATATATCCAAATTGAAACAATGTCACAAAAAGTACTTCTGCAATCCATGAAATTTGAGTCCATGTTCCTTCGATCCATCTGAAAACTGCCACGGCGCAATACCCTAATTTCAAAATCAGTCGCATCAAAACTATTCAAACAAAAATTGCTTTCATAACACTATGGTTTAATAAAAAATGTACTCATTTTTTAAAAATCATTCTATTAAACCATAAGTGTTACGAAAGCAATCAACCCGACATGGGCCTACAACTGCTACCTGTATAGGCAATTTATAGGGGGTTAGAACATACAAAACTATAAAAATACAACTGCCCTTGTTCTTACTACCTCCCTACTTTCTCCTTATTTTGAACTACGTCACCCTTAATCAATTTTTAACCAAATAAATTTGCCATATCCGTACTCAGCTCTTCCTTGCTTCTGATCCTGACCGTGACGTTCCTTGCACTGATGAAACTCGAGTACAAGCTGCAATGTCATCTCTTTTTGTAAAAAGGAAAAAAGGACAATTTCTCTAATTCATTCCAATGGTAAACCATTGCATAACACACTAATAAATTAAAAAGCATATGTTACAATACAATAATACCTTTAATAAAGTTTTTGGAAAAGATTTTTGGTTATTCTTTTTAAACTGTATTTAATTTTTTTTAAATGTAATAAAGTTTCCTACAATACTATTAATGTTTATTAGTTATATTTAAGTGTTTAAACATTTCCTATGTGTATGCAAACATATAACAATTTTAAAATAAAATACATTTAAGTAATATTTAATACTCATGTCTTAAAATAATACCTGAGTATTAATATACTCCCTCACACAAAACCCATGTTTCCCATGTATCCCGTCCCAGCAGATAGGTGCCATGCACTTTTAATGTTTTTTCGTGAATTTTCTAACAGTACAACTAAATATTAATTAATTTGCAAGTATTCAAATTAATGCCTTAGTATCAGTACACCCCCCTAAAACCCCTACTTCCAATTCACCCCATGCCAAAGGATGGGTGCTGAGCCCTTTTAGTTAATTTTTAATTTATATATATATATATATATATATATATATATATATATATATATATATATATATTTTTTTTTTTTTTAGTATAAGGCTTTATTCGATAAAAACATATCTTAAACGCATCACATTTATAAAATACATTTCAAATTTTACAAGAAGAATTTCATAGTCCATTTACACAAAATTTAAGATCGAGGGCAACATAAGATCACAATTTACAAATTTAAGAATTAAAATTTCAGATTAAACATTTTGTTTTAGCCTTTTCATTCTAATAAACCATGCCCATGATAAAAACTTTGAAAGACCACAAACATAAAGTGACCGTGTGTCGACATCAAAATACGCAGTGCCTCATTGTAATGTCTAGTGCCCATCAACCGACAAATTGGTTTGAGCCAGCAAATGGCAAAATGATGTTGTTTGGGACGGTGTTTTCCAGCGAGCAGTTAGGACGCGTCCTGGAAAAGTACCGACCCTAAATCTAAAATACAAGGCCCTATCAACAGATTTCTAAACAATATCAAGGTAAGGTTGCCGAAATGCCACATCCTTAAACCTTAGGAACTCTTCCGTAAGTATGCCAAGGGTTGGGCTGGAACCAGTTCTACTTGCGACCCATCTCCAGTAAAGGGTCTTTATGGTTGCCTTCGGGGGAGAAGATCTGGTTGCCCAGGCTTCATTAAGGCCCAATTCACCAGGAAGGATTTTGACATCTCTTAATCATTTTATTTTGTGCCATCCCGCCATCGACATTACCTCTGCTAAGCCTTCCGCATACTTTTGCAGTTCCGGGACTCGCCACAGCCGGGCCCATAGGAGCAACGGCCGGACTTTTGCCAAATCACTAATAGAGTGACATCCTAGATCAAGAAGCATGGGTATCATTGGGGTACTCTGCGGGAGTAGCATGAGGTCCCTTAAGAACTTATTTTCGGACTTTACTAGGTGGTCTATATTAAAGGAACCCCACAGTTCTGCCCCATAAAGGGCAGAACTGACTCCCTTCGCCTTATAAACATCGATGACAGGGGCAATGGGTCTAGTTGAGGAAGAGCGCTGTTCTTTAAGGAGCGCCCCGTTACCCTCTTATGACTTCATAACATTTTGCACAGATGTGGGGACCACTGCATGGTGTCCAAAATATGTATACCTAGATAATCAAACACAGTGACACTTTCCAAGGATACAATATTTAATACTGGGGGTCGCCCAGGTTTTCTTGGGGGGTTCAACACCAAATATTTTGTCTTATCTGTATTTATTACGAGCCCTCGCTGTGTACAGAAGGCCTGAAAATTATCCAGGAGGATCTGTAGGCCCACCGGGGTCTTAGTTATTAAAAGAGAATCATCGGCGAATAAGAGGGTAGGAATACCCTCGCCCGCCAGGGATGGTGCATCAGATGGTTTTTCCTGCATGTGCTCAACCATACCATTCACATATAGTGAGAAAAGGGTGGGAGCAAGAACACATCCCTGGAGGACACCTCTCTCCACCGGAATTCTGTTAGTTTGCTGACCCTCAGAGCCCCGCCTCACTTGCGCAAAGTTTCCTTCGTGAACCCTCACTAGGATTGACAAAATATTAGAAGGAATCCCCATATCTGACAACACCCCCCAAAGGCATTCCCGAGACACAAGGTCAAAGGCAGTCCTTAGATCAATAAATGCAAGGTAAAGACTGCCTTTGCCTATAACAACCACTTTCCAATAGATTAGCAGTAGTCTGAAAATGCCTGCTCTATTGTGCCCATACCAGCCCTGAATCCTGCTTGATAATCTGAGAGGATCTCATTTTCTTTAGCCCATTGAAGGATTCTCTCTAGTACCTAACAACCTTCTGAGTAGAATCTATTAGGCTCATTGGCCGATAATTAGAAGGGTCGTGCCTATATATATATATATATATATATATATATATATATATATATATATAACCACAAAACAACTAAATAATAATGAATTTCCCGAAATTACAATGAATACCTTTGTATTAATATACTCCCCCACCCAAACCCCCAGTTTCCCAAACATCCCATCCCAGGAATTTGGTGCTAAGTCCTATTAGTTAATTTTTTGATATATATTATTTCTTTTAAATACAAACAACTAAACTAAATATTAAATAATACTTGGGCATTCAAATGTATACCTGAGTATTAATACACTCCTCCACCCAAAGCCCCAGTTTCCCAAGCATCCTGTTACAGGGGATGGGTGCCAAGCCCTTTTAATTATTTTTTCTCTTTGAATATCTTTATTCGGCAAATTGATCACCATAAAAGAATGCATATACAATATACATTTCCAATTCTCCGGTTAAAATTATTAAAAATGCGAATAAAAGAAAAGAGGTACACCACAGTCACTGATTTGCTATCAGCAGCTACAGCATCAGACCGTAGGTCCCCCCGAATGCAATTTCAGTAAACGGGAGCGCGTCATCCACGCACTGCCCAGGAATTTTGCCACCCCGCATATCATGATGGAAGATGAAGAGTCCGTAGAAAGTACACGTGGTGCCTGGGTATGGCACCTCAACCCCAATTCCCTGCAAACAGGTTTCAGCCAAAATTTCCGCGCCCCTTTATAAGCTGGGCAGGCAAAAAATAGATGGGCCACAGACTCCTTTGGTACTGCACAGCCAGGGCATGAACGCAGGGGGGCACCAGAGTTCGACCACCTCGCCATGAAGTCATGCACCGGAAGCGTCCCATATCGCAGTTTTAGATATAGCGCTCGATCAAAAGGTTTGGTTATCAGGTCAAGGAAGGGTTCCAATTTTCTCACACATTTAAATGACAAAAATTGGTCCGTGAGTGGACCCCCATCCGTAACCCTCAGTGCATTACTCTGCACCCAGTCCCAGTATAGCTTTTTAATCACTTCCTTGGGTGGCGGCGATTGTGACTCCCAAGCATCCCTTAGCCCCAAGTTAAGAACCAGGCCTCTCAGTTTATTCAGCCATCCTATTTTTTTACCCGTGTCCAGTTGAAGAAGATCGTCCAACCCATCAGCATATTTTACAAGCTCCTCAGTTCTTCTTAAGCGAGTCCAGAAGAGCAACGGGCGTAGCCTTACCAAGTCTTTTAGTGCTCTTCTGCCCAGATCTAGTCTCAGGGGGATCAGTGGGGTGGAAGCAGGAAGGGCCACCACATTCCTTAGAAAATTGTTTTCCGCTGTCGATAGTTCTGAAACATTTTCAAACCCCCAGAGTTCGGAGCCATATAGTGCCGCCGGAAGGATCTGACCCTCATAGATCGCCATGGCCGGGGAGACAGGTTTGCTACTTGACTCACGGAGCTCCCTCAAAGTCACCCCGGATACCCTTTGGTGGCTGAGTAACATTTTGGCCAAGTGGTCCTTCCAAGTCATTCGACTATTTATCCGGACACGAGATAGTCAAATGAATCGACCAACTCCAGAGGAACACCATTGAGCAGGAAATTATTTTTAAATCTTTTAGAGGGGGAGAGTGCCATCAGTTTGGTTTTTGAGGTATTGATGGTTAAGCCTCGGATGGTACAAAAGGAGCTAAACCGGTTCAAGAGTTTTTGCAGACCCACTGGGGATTTGGAGATTAATAAGGTGTCGTCAGCGAGAGTAAGGTGGGGATTTTTTCCCGCGCCAGGGATGGGGCGTCCGTCTCTTCCCCCTTCAAATGGTCCACCACTCCATTCACGAATAGGGAGAAAAGGGTCGGAGCCATGACACAGCCCTGGCGTACTCCTCTCCTCACAGGGACCCTGTCTGTTAACTGTCCTGGGATCCCCATCTGACCCTCGCGTAATTTCCCTCGTGGAGCTTTACGATTAGCTTCAGGAGACCACTGGGAAATCCCATCTCTCCTAGGATCTCCCATAATTTTGCCCGGGGGACCAGGTCGAAAGCCGTTTTGAGATCTATGAAGGCCATGTATAAACTGCCTTTCTTGATGGTAACTGCCTTCCAATAGATAACAAAAAAGCGAAAGACCTGGTCCATCGTGGCTACCTTTCTTCTGAAACCCGCTTGGAGGTGGGAAAGAATACTGGTCTCCTCCATCCAATCTCCTACTCTTGAAATGATAACCCTGCCGACCACTTTCTGAATTATATCTATCAAACTGATAGGTCTGTAGTTCGTTCATCTCTTGCCCCCTTCTTGAACACAGTTACTACCTCTGCCCCCTTCCAGGAATCTGGCACCTGGTGACCCCTGGTAATCAAATTCATTATTGTGGCGATTAATTTGGCCCAAGCCTGCGGCTCTGCGATCAGCAGGTCCCCAGGGATCCCATTCTGCCCGGCTGCTTTCTTTGGGGTTAGATGTCTAATCGCCATTAATACTTCTGTGGTCGTGAATGGAAGGTCGTCCTCCCCTAGGGGCTCCCCTACACCCAAACTATCTGCCCCGGGGCTAGCTGTTTCATCAATACCTCCACATAGGGATGAGAAATGATCAAACCATTGCTGACTAGTTATGTGTACAGCCAATGGTTGCGATTTCCTCTGCCTGGTTCTATTAATCAGATCCCAAAAAAGGTTCGGGTTCCTTCTACTCACAGCATTGGATAGATCCTGCCAATGCTGTTCCTCCCACTCACGTTTGGCCAGTGATAATGCTTTTAGGTAGTCCTTCCTGGCCGCTCTAACCAGCAAAGGATCCCCAAAAAGCAGGGCTTTTGTCAAGTTTTTCCTTTTGCCCTTACACTCATCTGTATACCAAGGTTTATTAGAAATGGGAGGTGTAATAGTATCCCTATTGCTTTTCCCTTTCGAGGTAAAAAATTGACCAACATGATCTATTGTAGTTTTATAAGCTGAGTCAAGGGAGAAGTGCGGAAACCCGCTAAACTGATTTTCACCGACCCAGACTTCCAAATCAGAGGACAAGCCCTCTACCGGAGATTTAATGGCCCCTAGGTCATCCTCCTTAAGGTTAGCCCTATCCCATTTTAGTCTGCGATTGTTGTTATATGGGATAATCTCTTTAGATGTTTTTAAGATGACATTCGCCCTCCTATGTTTAAGGGTACCCCAATTAAACTTACAACACAGGGGGTTGTGGTCGCTATCCTGACTTGGGAGGACCTCCATGTCAATAAGGTCTGCCCAGAAACTAACATCCATTAGGATGTAGTCAATTCGGGACGGCCCAGTAAGTCTGTTGAAGGTCAGTGCCCTTGCCTGATTGGATATAGTCCTGCCATTGAGGGCTCTTAACTTATGGTTCCTAGTCAGTGCATTGATTTGAATTGCCCTAGCTGACCATTTCCTAATGGGGGACAGGGATAAGGTTGGGATGGACCATTTTGAGTCTTCCTCTTCAATACCCAAGGGGTCATCTCCGAGGAGGGGTTCAAACGTGCAGTTAAAATCATCCTCCACGATGATTTTTGCTGATGAAGGGCAATTAGCTAAGGCGGAGTCCAGAGCTGTTAAAATTGAAGAGGCTGAGTCCCCGGGTGCCCCTCTAGCATAAACAATGAAAAGGTCCAGCCTACTACCCTCCACATTTCCTCTAGAGGAGAGATGGAGTATTTCATTACACTCCAAGTTGTGGCATGTGACCACCCAATCCAGCTCTATTTTAATCCAGACCACGAGGCCACCCGCTGGTCTGCCCTTTCCCTTGCTTACTGCTGGCAAAAAGTGGGTGGTATACCCCGATTTGTGTAAGGGTAATAGGCTCCAGGTTTCCTGAAACAGGCAAACATCAAACATCTCAATGAACGTGTGCCACTCTGGAATTTCTAACTTCCTTTTTAACCCCGCAATGTTCCAAGAAAGTACACGCTATAGTGCCCTTCATTTGGGCACTATAGCGTGTCCCCCCTTAAACACTCCCTCATTATCCCTGCAGCTCCCCCCATCCTGAGTCAAAGGAATAGGGTTTGCAAGACAACCAACCATGCTAGCCATAGGCCCGGCTGACATGGAGGCCTCAGTAATGTTATTAGTAATAACAATTTGAGCAGGGAAAGGACTAACTTCCCCTGTGTCTATACTGCCACAAAGTCGTCATGGGCCCTCCTCCCCAGGGTGTTCACATATCTCCCCCCCGGGCACTGAACTTCAATCGCAATCTTCCAGCCCGGAAAGCTGCGAAAACCGATTGAAAGTGTCCAACGGGGTAAAAGGTCTTAGATGATTCATCCTGGTGCCATGGTTCATCGTATGTCTATAAGGGACCGTAGACCAGGCAGAGTACTGGTCAGACGCCAAGGCAAAGTGTTGCCCATACCGAGGATGATTGTTGTTATAGGGCAGGGTAGGGGGTGGCCTATAGGATAGAAACTTATTTGGATATTTAAAGGGAATAGCCTCTAACCTGGGATAGAAGTATGTTAGGGCCCGAGGGATGATGTGAGTTTCCCCATTTCCAGGTGGCCAATTTAGGATATAGTCAACAGCCCGGGGATCTCTAAAGTTGACCACCACTAGATCCCCCTCTATATCTTTAGTTCTACTCCCCAGCCAGTTGATCCGTCTAACATGCACTATATCCCCATCTATATTGGGCGCTATCGGCCTATACGTCCTCAGCCAATGAATAATTTTATTTTTGAGGTCAACGTATCCCTCCTTCTTATTTTCTGCTAACTGGGGGACCCCAGTCAAGACCACCACAAAGGGCACTGCTTCTGGGGGAATCTCCACTTGTGGCACCTTTTTATGTGGTATTCTATTATATCTACCTTCCCCTTGATCGTTCTGGTTGTTACTTGACGGGGCCTTTGTGATTGGTTTATTTGGGGCATCACCTAATTCAATTACTGGTGTCTTTAATTGTTTTGGAAGCGGTGGGTTTTGGGAGGGAAGGTCAACTCTACCCTGGGGCTGTGAAGTTTGCTTGGCCGACTGAGCTGGGGCAGATGGATTTTTTGGAACAGTGGTAAAGGGAGCCTTACCGAAGGTGCAGAATACGCTACCCTATTCCCCTGGGGTTTAGTCAGAGTGACCATGCTAGTTATGGCAGCTTCCAGTATGGTCAGTCTAATTTCCACCTTTTTAATGGACTCATTAATAGGTAAAAGGAGAGATCTCAACAAAAACTCCAAGTTCCCTATCAATGTGGGGGGAAATGAAGTAACAGCTGCTGTAGCTCCAGCATTGCTGTCAGGAACCACAGCTTGTATAGCTGTTTTAGATGAACTATGAACCAATGGTGGTACTACTACTGGTGTAAGATCCTGTTCCTCTGCAGGGGTAATCACGGTTGAAATGTGGGTTTTTGCCCCTTTACCAAAATCACTATGCAGGGTTTTAGCTTTACCTGGTGCCACCCTTTGTTTCCTCCTTTTTTTACTAGGTGGTGGGCGGTGGATCTGGGCAGCAAGTAAAAGCTTTGGTTTCTGTTTTTCTAGACTTGGATGTGACAATGGTGCGACTTGGACTAGGGGTCGGAGAATCAATTATAATGTTGTCCAAGGGCAAACAGGGTGTGGATACAAAATCACGGAACAATAGGGGAACGCCTTCTTGACTAGCGTTATCCTCACTCAAGTCAACTGAACCTCCCTCCCGGGTCACAACAAGCAGGGAACTATCAGTGAGGGGTCTATGTTTCATGCTCTCAACTGAGCGACGCCGCTCTGCCCTAAGCTCTGCTAGGATAGAATCCTTTTCACCCTCACTCTTCTTGGGGAAGTAGTTCTCCAAAGACCCATTGCGTAGTCTTCCTTTTTTCCCAGGGGTTTCCTCCTCTGTCGACATAACCAACGTGTGGCAGGACACGGGCCACTGAACTACAGATGTTAAGGGATAGGCCCAGCCCGGCCTCCTCTGGCCTACAAGGGCCTTAGAGGGCCCGCCCTTTGCCCGGGCTTAGCCCCGGGCGTCCCGCTTAGCGGGGGTTGGTTGCTTATATTAAGTTGAAAAGGTGGTTGGTGGCGGGGCAAGCAGGGAGAGCGTCCAGGTGCAGGTGATGGCAACACAGGGACTCCTGGGAAATGGAGTCCCTGTCCCTCACCTGGCGCTCGCAGCCCTGGAAGAGTGTTCTTTTTGCGCCCTTTGATTCCGCCCAAGTCGCCAGCAAGGATCCTTCTCCTCGGTTGAGCACCCAGCAGGACGGGCGATGCGGGACCCGCGCAGCGGGTACCGCGAGGTGCAGCGGTGGAAAATGCAAATTCAGCAGCAGTACGTTGCAGGGATTACACGGTGAGCTCCCTGGACAGCAGTTGCAGTGAAGGCGTCTCCCAAAGTTCCTAAGGATGCAGCGCCTTTAGCTCGGTGGTGGGGGGCGGGGCAAGCAGGGAGAGCGTCCAGGTGCAGGTGATGGCAACACAGGGACTCCTGGGAAATGGAGTCCCTGTCCCTCACCTGGCGCTCGCAGCCCTGGAAGAGTGTTCTTTTCGCTCCCTTTGATTCCGCCCAAGTCGCCAGCAAGGATCCTTCTCCTCGGTTGAGCACCCAGCAGGACGGGCGATGCGGGACCCGCGCAGCGGGTACCGCGAGGTGCAGCGGTGGAAAATGCAAATTCAGCAGCAGTACGTTGCAGGGATTACACGGTGAGCTCCCTGGACAGCAGTTGCAGTTTAGGCGTCTCCCTAAAACAAACTTTCACACAGGTTTCTACTACAAACTGGAAGTAGGTTGAGCGCACAAAAAATAGGGAAAAATGGCTACCTCTGAAATATACCCAAACTATGCTGATTTTATTTTCATTATTCAGCTCTGCATGTTGCAGAAAACTAGGGAAATGGTGACTTTAGCACAGAAAACCATTAATTGATGCCACTTTTAGAAGACACTTTTTATCTAGTACTTTTGTTTAATATTTTTCCCCAAAAACTCAAAATGTAGTTATAATGCACCCATTTTCTCCTTCCCCTCCAGGGGAATCCACAAACTCTGGGTAGTTTTAGAATCCCCAGGATACATTAAATAAAGACAAAAAATTGGCACGGATACCTTATGTGGAAAAACGTTATGGTGCCCTAAGCATGAAACATACCAAATTGCCAAAAAAACGGCTAAGCATTTGGGAGGGGGTAGCAGCTAAGGGGTTAAAAGTTCCAAGAGTTATATTTATTTGGTACACTAGTTTCAGAATATTTAATTTGGTATGCAATCTCTGTACTGTCCTTTATATAATTATGTGGTTCTTCATACTACAAAATGCAACATGAAATGTGCTAATTTTCTTTGTTAAGCGTTTGCCCAGGTATCATTAAATGTCATTTTGTTTGACACAATGTCAAATTTAGTTAGGCTTCTCACCCAATAGCTCTGCAGGAAATCGTCGGAAAGTGCAGTGAGGGTTTGCTTCCCATCTGCCAAGTGCTGAGAGCCTGGTGTGGTGTGGTGGTATCTGAGGACACATAAGCTAGCCCTAGTCACTGCCGGGGAGTAAGGTGTCTGCACAGATTGGGCTACACAAATGCTGCTGGAGGGCAGAACGATTCGAGAGGCCCCTGGCAGCTGGTGTAAGGAACGGTGCCGGGAGGCAATGGGGGCCTGAACTTGAGGTGAGCCGGGCGCGTGCCACGAGTAGGTAGTCCTCGGGACGGGGGCGCTGCCTCGCCATGCCTGGAGAGAATAGATCATTGGCCACGTGCTCCAAGAAGGTAGCCTCATAGCGGGAGTTGTTGCCCGGCCATGTCCAACACGAACAGTAAAGCGGCAAAGTGGCTGGCAAGGGCAGCGATGACCGAAGAACCGCAAGACCCACCTGGAGCAGTGGGGCACCCTATGTGTTGCAGCCCCTACTGTCCGGGGTTGCTTCCGACTGACTTAAGGTGGGGAGGTGACCTGAGGTGCAGCGGGTGGTAGGGGCTGTGACGAGCGGGGGAGGCTGTGAACTGAGCCGACGCCCCTTGTGCATGATGCAGAGGGCCCTGGGTCACAGAATAGGTCTTCTGTGGCGGACTCTGGCAGCACTCTAACGGGATTCAGTGAACTAGATTGTTAAACACATGGTGGCAGCTCAAGTGCTGGAACTGGCTGCAGTGGAGTGAGGATCACATGCATGGAGCTTCAACAGGCTTAGGGACTCTCAGCTGGTCGGGCTGGGGGTCTCACCTGCAACGGAGAGCTCCAGTGAGGAGGGATACAACCTGTGTGGGCAGAGGCCAGAGTTCTGAAAGCAGGCCCCTATAGGTTTTTCAAGCTGATTTCGACTCCCAAAGGGGCTAGAAGTATGGGGGCCTGAGGCGGGTGCAGACCATTGGAAAGTATGCTGGCACTGCCTGAGGCTGTAGCTGAGCAATGCCTAGAGAGCTCTAAGCACAAAGTGTACGTAACTCAGAGTACCGTGAGCCTTGCATAACTTTGAGCAGTTCATCAAGATGGCGAGGGATAAGGGTGCTAAGTCTGTGCAGGCAAATAAGATTGATAATTACGCAATGCCTCTTCAAACTGGAGGAGTGGCAGGGGGCTTGGTATCCACGCAGCAGAGGGGGGAACAGAACCCCCCTACTATGGCGGACATCTTAGCTGTGATCAAGGATCCAGAGAACTCACTCAGCCAAGATTGATGCAGTGTCACTGGAAATGGGGCTGCTCCGCACTAATGTTTGTAAAATTTTGGACAGATTAGACACAATGGGGATTCAACGACTGAAGGGCAGAGGGACGGCACACAGAACAGGCCTGAGACACAAAGCAGGTCTCACAATTGCGTCAACACTCTTCAGATTTGTTGCCAAACTGAAACGCTAACCGCACTGGAAGGATCCTGGTTTGTTCAGATGGTACACTTGCGGACTCCAATTGAATACCTGACACGCATGAACATTTACTGCCTAGACAGCATGGTAAAGGCAGAGGCAGGGTGATCCTGAACTGACGGATGGGGTAGTAAGAGCCTGTATGAGTTGAGCTGAATGCACTTCTCTGATGAACACGGTTGCTGGTCTTTTCTGTGCTTGTTTACATTCTCCACTATTGTTGTCAACTGTTCGATTTACTACAATGGTTGGTGGGCTTACAAGTTGGGGGGAGGGGCCCAGTCGTGTCTGAAACACACCAGGTCAATTATTGGTCTATTCTGTTGGTACCTGGAGGAAATGGTCGGTGGGGGGCTCACAATGGGTCTTGGTCTTGGGGAGTGGGCTGGGGGTTAGGCCTTGGAGCCCGGGGGATGTCATGCTCCATGCTTTATTCAGTAGCTTATGAGGAGAATGTCGTGTTCCTGGGGGATTAGAGTGGAGGGCCCTATGTTGTGTGGAGACTACGTCACCCTCAGGGAAAGGTGTACTCCTGTCACGTGCCGGCTATGGGCACTTATAGCCGCATTGACTACTGCCAGATGTCCGAATTGGCCCTGCAGTGGGTGGATAGTGCTACCTACCTGGTGAATTATATTTCAGATGTTTCCCCCCTGCTTATTACACTCCACATGCAGGTTACACCTTCCACAGTGCCTCTGTTGAGAATGAGAGTGGAGGCATTGACAGACCAGGTATTTGTGCACACGGTCTCCTGAATTTGAGATGGGTATTTCAGCGATAACTACAGCAGTGCCTCATTTAGGGCAGTGGAATGGGACACCATGAAAGTTGTTCTGAGGGGTGAATGTCTAAAAATAACTTAAGGAGTTCAACAGCAACTCAATAGACAGCTCAATAGCCTAGAAAAACAAATGGTCCTATTGGAGCAGGAATTAGTTGAACAGCCCCTCAGTATACAGCCATGCCAGGAGTGTAAAATGAAGTTATGGGACACCTGGGATAGGCTTGTTAAATGTTTACGCTCCAATTACAGGAAAGGCTACACAGAGAAGGGGATAAGGCCAGCCGTATGCTCGCGATGTTGAAAAAAAGGGTGAAAAAAAATCACACTTATCGCAGGATTACAGGAAGACCGGGGTAAAATGGCCTCTTCACAGTTGGACATAGTGGAAGTTTTCACAAAACATCTACAGCGGGTCTATAAAGCCCCTTCCCTCATGGACCCAGGGGAGATGAGGGCTTATCTTGATATGATTGATATGACATGCCTAAGTATGGCAGACAAGGAGGCTCTGGAGGCAAGCTAACAAAAGACGAAATTCTTGAGGCGATAAAAACAATGAGAACTATGAAAGCCCCGGGTGTCGACTGTCGAGCCGAGTTTTATCACACTAGAAGTCTATACTGAGGCATATGAGAGGGTACTACTGCCTGAGTCGATGAGGGAGGACATAATAGTCATGTTGCCCAAACCTGATATGGACTGCTCAGAGGTTTCTGCTTACCGTCCTTTGTCTATGTTAAGCATGGATCTGAAAAAGTAAGTTACTGGCCACAAGACTGTTGCCCTACTTACCACAATGGATTGACGAGGATCAATGCAGATTCATTCCAAACAGGAACACGTTGCATAACTTGCGTAGGCACTCCCCAACTTTACAGTTGGATCAATATGCACTTGCACTACTGGATTTTGAGCAAGCTTTTGATTCACTGTCATGTGATTTTCTCTGTCTGGTTCCACAGAAAGTGGGAGTAGGGGATGGTTTTATTGTATGGGTTCAGCTGCTGTATAGAGACCCTGCAGGTAAGGTTTGGGTGGGTGAGACTGTAACAAGGAGATTTGGGTTGTTTTGAGGGATGTACCAAGGGTGCCCCCTCGTACCACTACTTTTTGCTATAGCTATGCAGCCACTCGCTTGCCGACTAAGGACGACACTATGTGGATGAGGCCTACAGGTTGGGGAGTCCACCCATGGTGTCTCCCTTTACACAGATATTATATCGCAGAAGTCCAAGACAATCTGTCCCCAACATGCTAAAAATTTGACTGAATTCGGGGGGCACACCACATTAAAAGTCAGGGCGACCAGCAACAAATATTCCTCTCATGGATCTCCAGTGGGAGACCAACATGGTCAGTTGTTTGGGGATCCGGGTCACACACAGGGCACAAAACCTTGTAAGGGAGACTCTGGACAGGATCGTTGAAGGCTTAAAACATAGTATAAAATTCTGGAATACACTGCGGCTATCCTTAATGGGAAAAATAGTCTTAACTAAAATGGTCATTTTGCCCAGATGTTTGTATCTTTTCCAGGAGACCCTATTTAACATCCCGAGACGTGTCTCTGCAGTCCTAGATAAACTGATAGTGGAGTTACTATGGCACACAGGTAGATGGAGGGTTAGCTAAGCAACACTGAGACATACCTGAGGAGGGGTGGGTTGGAGGTTCTGTGCTTGGAGTACTATTTTGCAACTCCAACATGCAATCCACTGGTTGGATGACCATGAAGACTAGGAATGCAGGCTACTGGGGGTTCGACTGGACAATAGTCACTCCCGGGGGTGCTCATGAAGGGATCAAATGCACCAATGTGGTTGCCTTACATAGTCCGCATGGTATGTGACGCTTGGAAACAAACAGTTAAAATGGTGATATGGAGAGTGCCTTTCGCTCCTGACATGAATATCTGCTCTCTGCACCCATTCAAACTTATTGATAACACTATGTCCTTACATAGGTGGAGGGAGGGTAGATGCAAGATGCTGGGGGACCTTTACTCCAATAACCAGATTGTAACTATGAAGGGCGACTTTGACTCATTTAAACTACTTATTTATTTATTTGAAAAGTTTTATAAAGCGCACAAGACCCATATGGGTATCAGAGTGCTGTACATACATGGCAATACCAAGGTGTAACGGCCGGATTCTCTGACCCAGATAGAATCAGCTCATCAGAGCACCACTAACCCAGCCGAAACGTAACCACCTCCCTCCTTAGGACCTATTTACAACAGGTATCTATATTTCCTAACCAAGGATGGGAACTTAGCAATATACATGCTTGGATCTTCTACAATACCACACTCATACAATTTAGTCTTGCGACGATATAGGCCCAGACTAATCTACCCTAGGGCAGTTCTGATTACTTACCATTACAAACACAAGCCACAATCCTGTGGGTATACACACTAACCTCGGTCAGTGCTCTCACTAACGCCTCTTTCTTTAGAGACGATCTCATTACACACTGGTATCCCTCCCGATGCTCTCATTAACGCCTCTTTCTCTAGAGACGATCTCATTACACACCGATATCCCTCCCGATGCTCTCATTAACGCCGCCTTACGACGACGATCACTTTCCTATGAATACCTTTATTCATAGGGAAATTCATATTGGGAAATCTCTCATTATCCACTACGGGTACAATACTACAATATTATGAATCACACAGGAAAGGCTGAATTAAATGGTGTACAACTTATTCTCTAGTTCAAGGGCTCCTCTCTCCCTAATTATTCAGTTACCATTTACCTGATCGGGGGTAGCTTCCGTTCGTGCAATAGCACCTGACTAGAAGAAAAGGTTACCTTTACTGTATAAGAACAAGGCATACGCTGGTTCACTAAGAACTGGGGCATCTTTATTAACAATAACAATATAATACTGCACTATAACACATAGCCTGAAAAGGAAAGTGAAAGGTTAGAATGTGTGCACGCTAATAAGAAAGGGTCGACGTCACCTTATTAATAGGAAGTCTGGACTCAGCAGTCATCTGGGTTCCCTTCTCGTCTGTGTCTTGGCTTGTCTTAGGGTCACACCTCTGCAGTCACGGATACACGTCTGTACCGCTATGCTCTGTCTCCTCCGTTTCCCTCCAAGTCACTGGAACCTTCCTCTTGTCAGCTGCGTTCTCTCTGGCTGTTCTGCACTACTCCTCTCTCCTCTCAATCACGGACTGTCTTCACTTCTCAGCTTCGATCTTTTAACTCAATTTCTACCACTCTGGTATTCGTTCTCCCAACTAACTGCTTCACTCTGTATGCTCTGATCTTAATGTCAAAGCTCGCCAGCTGCTCCGACTAAAATAAATTCAATCTTTCTAAGAGAGTATCAGCTTCTCGGTCTTTCTCGGACTTCAAACTGGCGACTGTCTGCCTTGAAATAATTCATTGCATTGATGCTAACGACTAGCTGCCGCCTATGGACTGACTGACTCACTGCCTCATGCCTTCTCAATCAATCAATCAATCAATGACATTTATAGAGCGCGCTACATACCCGTAGGGTCTCAAGGCGCTGATATGGAAGCTTGTCCCTTCATGGAAAGTTACGGCCAGTAACCAGCCGCCCACCAAATTCTTTTACCTCCCCGTACCAAGGACACATTCTCAGCCGGCCGGCCTGATGTTATGTCTTCGGCATGGAGAAAAATACAGTCTTTCGATAAGGGCCAGCCTGAGCCGGTTCTCTCCAAGCGAACAGCACCTCGTAACTAAAACATTACACTTGACCTAGAAGCATCTCAAGCTGCCAGGGCAGAAAGAAAGATGGAGTCTCTCCCGTTTGAGGCCTACAAGGCCCGAGATCAGCATAACTCCATGAAAAGTATACTAACACCCTTACAAAAGGACGGATTATCACTAATACTCATAAATCTATCCCTTAACATAGGTTCATAAGCCCTGATCTGAGGAAAGGGGTACAGGATTGTGTCAACACGCCTTGTGAATAGGCTCTATTTACGGTTCTAATCCTTCTATTAGAATGATAGTAGACTAAAGTCACCTCCAATCACCTTCCCTCATGAAAGGGCCCAAAAAGTCGGTCAGAACATTTCACCCTTGAATTTAGGCGACTATTCATTCGCTAAATGGAACTAACATCCGTAGAGGAATAATATGAAACAAAATTAACTGATCTATTTCTTGTACCACATCTACAGAATTGGAATAAGGAAGGAATGCATTGAATAAAGCAGCAAATAGCTACTAAAATGCTAATAGTAATCATGATACCCCCTAATATCTGTCGTAAAGAATGTATGTCAGGTAACCAATCGAAGAGCCAGTCAAACCAGCCCTGGTCAATGTGTTTTCTAACCTCTTCAGTCAAGTCATGAAGTTTGTCAATATGAGCCTGAATGGATCTAGTATGATCCGATTAGTTGAAACAACAAAGGCCCTCAAAGTCAGAAAAGTCCTGTCCATGTTTGAGCAAAAGATAGTCAATGGCAGCCCGGTTCTGCAAAATAGCTCTGCATTCACCCTGGGCGTCTAGTAACATGTCAGATAAAATTGTAGAAGTATGATTGATGGACTTAACCATCCAGCAGGCCATCTTCCCAATGGATTTTGCATTGTAAACTGCTAAGGCTGGAACACCAATAATTGAGAATGCTAAGCTAAGGCATCAGATTTGGAATATAAATGTAGTGAAGAATCACAATCATCATGTAACATCACAGCATCGCGAACAACACAGGAATGTGTACTAGGATGTGAAGAAAACATCAATAAACTCAATCTAGTGATGGCACAAGGTCCTCCAGAAATATTTGCGGGAATGTAGGGCCAGGATGTATTACCACAAGAGAAAAGCCATCCAGAAGGTAAAAGCATTGTACGATAATGACTAGGGGTAACTACTAAACTCTTACAGGTCATATTATTTCTAACAGAAGTACATGATTTAGGGAATCTTCAGGAACACAAAGTTCGTTCATGAGCTGAAAAAGAAGTTGTCGCTTTCAATTTTAAACGTACACATTCAGTAATTGTATTGGGATCGCAGGTAAGAAAGAAGCATAAATCGCCCTGGGTGATATTATATGTAATTATATGGGAATGAATCGGCGGTGTTGGATCAGAAAGCACAGTACACAAAGGACAATATTCATGGGTAGCAAAATCTCCCAGAATAACATTGGGACGTGCATTTGATATATTGAAGATATGAGATAAAGTTTCCAACGAAGCAGGGACAGCAACCAAACAGGTCGCTAGTATGTCAGTCACCGAATGCATCGGTGTTAAACAAAAATGTGGGGAGTTAGTCACCCTTCGAGCAAGCGTGGTCCAAAAGTTAGATGATGAATCCCATGCAGCAAAGGAACGCGGTACTCGGGTTATCGAATCAACCAAAGTCTGTGGGTTCCCTCCTTTCCCGACGTAGCAGGCCAAAAGGAGTCCAACGCCGGCTCATCCTGCAACAGCAGTCCAGAGAGTGATCTGAAAGAAGGTCAAATACAGGCATTATTCATTCTCGTAGATAACATTTGTCAGCTGGGACAGCTTCCCAGCTATTTTTCCCTGGTCTCATGACAAGAATCGTATTATCATGACCGGTTGCAATAATTTCAGCTTGTTCAGGGGGATTTTTAGGTGATTGCACCCACACTCTTGCTCCTGGATTATCGGTGGACCCAAAACCTTTTTGTCCTCGTACAGTTAACAAAGTTGGGGCAGTGCCTTTCTGAATCTCACCACTGAAAACAGGCATGATTAGCAACTGAGCAATTCGGTCAGTTTTAGAATCAGTAAATCAACCTCACTGCTATTCAGCAGGAGCACCGTAAGCTCTCCCTGATAATTACTGTCAATGACTCCTCCGAGTACTTGAATGCCTTTTATGGCCAGGCCCGATCTAGGGGCAATCAGTCCAAAATTTTCAGTTGGTATACAAACACCAACGCCAGTTTCAATGATAACTCGATCTCTGCTTTTGAGTAAAACATCATTCATGGCATGCAGGTCCAAGCCTGCGGAACCTGGGGTTGCTCTGCATGGAGCTAATGCTCCAGGGGAAATTTCCCAGTACATGACAGTATTGCCAATGGTGTTTGGCTTTGCATCAATTGCGGGAGGAAATAAACGCATTAATGGAGATTCAGCATTCAAAAATGGACGATTATTCAAAATTAACAATGCCTGAAACAAATAATCTCTCCAGTTTTTATATTTATTGTCAGTTAATTTTCGCAATTGATCTTTTAGCAAACCATTCATTCTCTAAATAAGACCTGATGCCTGTGGATAATATGGTATATGAAACACCCATTCAATGTTATTTTCCACACAAAATTCCTGCACCAATCTTCCCTTAAAATGGGATGCATTATCAGATTGAATTTGGAATGGAACACCATAATAGAGCATAATCAATTCTAATGTTTTAATGGTGTTTACTTGAGTAGCTCGATTACAGGGAAAGGCCACCAAAAGGCCACTGTATGTATCAACAATAGTGCAAATATATTGGCAATTTTTACTCATAGGGAGTGGACCAATATAATCGATCTGCCAAATTTGAGCGGGTAACTTTCCTCGGTGTAAATGTCCTTTAACAATATGGGGCACCTTTCGCTGTCTAGAATGTTGACAGATAGGACAATGCAGTATTGTGTCTTTTATCAAATTTAAAGGAATATAAATTCCTCGATCAGCAGCCCACCTGCTAGTGGCTCTCTCTCCAAAATGTCCTGCTTTCTGGTGGGCCCATTTCGCCAATCCCGCCAAATCAGAATCTTTCATGTCCACCACTGCCTCAGCAATTTTAGATTTCTAAGTGGACCAGGAATCCGTAAAAATATGACATGTACCAGGTAACTCTTGTTTTAGAACTTGGTAAACAGCATACAATTCAGCAAATTGACTACTCTTTCCTTCACCAGTTGTACTCAGCAACTTGTGTGATGGGATTATAGGACACTGCTTTCCAATATCTTTTCTCTCCTATGTACCTCGCTGAACCGTCCGTAAACCACACATGGTTTCTGTCCTCCACGGACAGATCATCAAATGGCTTACCCCACTTAACAGGGGATTCCTGTACTACAGGTACGGAGCAATCACTCCCAATCTCAAGCGATGGCGCCTGCGCCACTTGCTCATGTAATGATGCCACACCTTTCGGTCCCACACGTGCCCTGTCTTGTAAGTACCATTTCCACTTAATCACACTCGACTCTTGAGCATGTCCAATTCGATGAGTTTTCGCGAACTCAAAACCCACTGCATTATAGGAATCTCAGGTCTCAAAATCACATCATGCCCCAAAGTCAATTGCTCGGTATCCACCAGAGCCCAATAACATGCAAGTAGTTATTTATCAAAAGGTGTATACCGCTCACCAGCATCGGGTAACTTTTTAGTCCTGAAACCTAATGGTACTTTATTCCTGCCTTGTTTATGCCACAAACTCCAATTTGCATAAAGACCTTGCACGGACACATTCAATTCCACATCACCGTCACGCACGGGCCACAAATCCAAGGCATACTGAATCGCTTCTTTCGCCAAATCAAACGCATCCTGCTGCAGGTTACTCCATTCAAACACATTCTTTTTGCGAGTCACTCTATATAAAGGGGCTAAAATCTGACTTAGATGTGGGATATGTTGACGCCAAAAGCCAAACAAGCCAAAAAAGCTTTGAGCTTCTTTTCTATTTCTTGGAACTGCAAAATCAAGAATTTTCTGTTTCACTTGTGGAATCACCTCTCTATAACCTTCGTGCCAATGAATGCCTAGAAATTTCACATTTTGGGATGGACCTTGCAATTTATCGGGATTGATTTCCCACCCTTTCTCATGTAGGTGATCAATAATTTGATCTAACTGTGTTTGAACTTGATTTTGTGTCTCACCTTGAATCAAAATGTCATCAATATAATGACATATCTGAATTTGCGAAAGTACGGGTACTTCAGACAAATGTTCTGCCACCAGCCGGTGACAAATCGTAGGACTGTGTACATAGCCTTGAGGAAGACTTCTAAACGTCATTTGACGTCCATTCCATGTAAAACTGAATTGTTCCTGACACTCAGGGGCAATCGGGATTGAAAAGAAAGCATTGGCAATATCAATAGACGCATACCATGTTCCTGGATGCTTCTGAATTTTCTCAATTAAAGTAATTATGTCTGGTACTGCAACAGTCAAAGGGGGTGTATGTTTATTCAATTCGTGGTAATCAACAGTCATACGCCAAGAATTATCACTCTTGCGTACGGGCCAAATGGGATTATTCCAAGCAGAAGTAACCGGAGTTATAACTCCTGCATTCACCAAATCTTGAATTGTAGCACTAATTTCTTTATGACCACCTGGGATACTATATTGTTTCTGGGAAACAACCTGCGTAGCCTGGGGAATTTTTATAGGGGGCATTCTTAAGCGACCTACTCGTACAGGTCTGGATGATATATATCTTTTACTTCCAAATTGATAACAGCCGTCATCTAAATGCAGTGTCATTCCTTTCAAAATGTCAATTCCGATTATGTATTCCAAAAGTGGCACAACTAAAACAGAATATTCTTTTCGGGGAATTCTACCTATTTTCATTTCAAGTGTAGTTTGCACTGCAGGAGTTTCTTTTCCACCTAAGCCAGTAATTGTGAAAAACTGACCTTTAAATTTCTTTAATTTGCCATGAATAAGAGTGGCCTCCGCTCCTGTATCTACCAATGCTCGGGCCCTTTGGATATTACGATGTTTCCAAAGAATTTCAATATCTACATAGGGTCTATTATCTCTGTGAGCCCACCTGCGTACTGGAGCTTGACCTTTTTCCTAATCATTTTTATTACGTTCTGATAGCCAAGACAAATCAGGATGAATGCTCTCATATTTTTTGGACGAGAAAATATCATGTTCATATCCATCCCCATTACGGAACGGATTCTTGTCATCTGAATGATACTGTAAATTTCGATCAGAGAGTCTGAATCGATCCTCCCTTTTCCTCATCTCGGGAGACTGATCCCTTTCATTCCTATATCTGCTGTTAACACAGTCATCTCTCCCCCTTTCTCTTTCCCCCTCACGCCCTCTCTCTTTTTCACGTCGAGGGGACACATCACGTTCATGCCGTCGTCCATCACGACGATCAGAATCATCACGACGTCTATCATCTCCACTGTCATCAGAATGTTCACAATCACAATCATTCTTTCGCACACGTCGGGCACCCTCCTTCCGATCTAAACCACGCTTGCGAAACATGTCCCACAATCGATTATTAGGTTCACCATCAATGTCCTCGCACTTCATACCATCAGTCAACAAAGCAAGATACATATCACGTCGAGTGAACTTATAATTTCCAGCAGTACGACCCTCAGGTCTAGACTGCCTCTCAGGTTTAAGCCATTCACCCAGCTCGCCAAGTTGACGGACGGATTCAAGCACCAAAGACAAAGCATTGCCAGTCTGCTTAATCAACAACGTCATCATAACCTGCTTATAAGCAACAGGGGAAGAACGTATAATGTGATTACGCACAGATGATGTTAACAAACCATCCAACAATCTGTCAGATGTACTCAGAAAAATCACAGTTTTCATCACCTCCTCTTTCAGCCGTTGTGCCGCATCGCGCAAAGTATACCATAGCTTGTCATTCAGAGGCCAATCAGATTCACTAGGGTATTTATGATTACAACCATCAGTCGCTAACTGAAGCAGACTAATTTGACCAGCACCATTATAATTCCGGAAATGATCTTGTATAGTAGAATCAGAACCCAAAGAACAAAATTTTAAAGCATCTCCCCCATCTAACATGATGCCAGCAGCACCTAGTTCATAGAGACGCACCTTCCATGTAAGCAAGGCCTCACCAGGCCGTTGCCGAAAACATTGCAGAAAATCACCAACTTCCTGTTGCGTAAAATCTTCCAAACTATCTAAAGGAACACCGTTCGGATTACCAGGAGCTTGTTGCAATTTACGTCGAAAAACCAGATGCGCGTAAACCTCCGGACGAGCATCAGAAGAAGCCCGATCCATAGATTTAGAGGAACAATCAGAATGAGAAACGTCATTAGAGCGGGAAGAGCAACAACGGTCGCCAGAATCATCATGGACGTCAAAAGAAGTAGATTTACAATCATGTACGGAGCGAGAAGATTCGCGCCTGTCATACTACTCAGCCGAGTAGCCAGAATCATTTGAGTCCAAGATATTACCATCCCATTCATCAGGATTCCAGTCCAGTCCGGCTTTCGCCACCACCAGACGTACCTTCCGCTTACAAACACGACCACGACGATTCTTATATTCCTATTTTGCAATTCGAACAGCAGCCCTTTCGGCTATCGTCTGATAAGTTTCAAGTTTATCAGCAATCAATTTATTTTGACATCGCAAAAGAGTATGAGCATTTTGCACTTCAACAAACTTTTGTTCCATATCCACATATTGTTTCTGCAATTTCAAAAATTTCTCATGTACAATCCTGTACGCAGTTAAAACAATCCAACCTCTGCGTCCCAAAATAGGAAGCTCATCCCCCTTCACTACTGGCGCTTTCTGCAAACAAGCAATGACATCAGCCGGCTCCGCCAGCTCCAAACAAGAACTCCAATTCTCACTCAAACCAGTAGAATCGGCCCACTCAAGGGCCAAAGCCTCGTAAGGCGTTGATTCCCAGCCGGGAATTTCAATAGGCAATTTAAAAGTAGATTTCGATTTACGCAAAAACATTTTGATAAACCAAAAAGATATATACAACTATAAACAAAAAATATACAAAATAAACTACGTACGTGCCGAGTGCAAACCAACAAAATAAAAACAATTCAACGCGCACAGGCTTCGCAAACAGTTCGTGACGCCAGATGTAACGGCCGGATTCTCGAGCCAGATAGAATCAGCTCATCAGAGCACCACTAACCCAGCCGAAACATAACCACCTCCCTCCTTAGGGCCTATTTACAACAGGTATCTATATTTCCTACCCAAGGATGGGGAATTAGCAATATACATGCTTGGATCTTCTACAATACCACACTCATACAATTTAGTCTCGCGACCATATAGGCCCAGCCTAATCTACCCTAGGGCAGTTCTGATTACTTACCATTACAAACACAAGCCACAATCCTGTGGGTATACACACTAACCTCGGTCAGTGCTCTCACTAACGCCTCTTTCTCTAGAGACGATCTCATTACACACCGTTATCCCTCCCAATGCTCTCATTAACACCTCTTTCTCTAGAGGCGATCTCATTTCACACCGGTATCCCTCCCGATGCTCTCATTAACTCCGCCTTACGACGACGATCACTTTCCTATGAATACCTTTAGCTCTTCATATTGGGAAATCTCTCATTATCCACTAGGGGTACAATACTACAATATTATGAATCACACAGGAAAGGCCGAATTACATGGTGTACAACTTATTCTCTAGTTCAAGGGCTCCTCTCTCCCTAATTATTCAGTTACCATTTACCTGATCGGGGGTAGCTTCCGTTCGTGCAATAGCACCTGACTAGAAGAAAAGGTTACCTTTACTGTATAAGAACAAGGCATACGCTGGTTCGCTAAGCACTGGGGTGTCTTTATTAACAATAACAATATAATACTGCACTATAACACATAGCCTGAAAAGGAAAGTGAAAGGTTAGAATGTGTGCACGCTAATAAGAAAGGGTCGACGTCACCTTATTAATAGGAAGTCTGGACTCAGCAGTCATCTGGGTTCCCTTCTCATCTGTGCCTTGGCTCGTCTTAGGGTCACACATCTGCAGTCACGGATACACGTCTACACCGCTATGCTCTGTCTCCTCCGTTTCCCTCCAAGTCACTGGAACCTTCCTCTTGTCAGCTGCGTTCTCTCTGGCTGTTCTGCACTACTCCTCTCTCCTCTCAATCACGGACTGTCTTCACTTCTCAGCTTCGATCTTATAACTCAATTTTTACCACTCTGGTATTCGTTCTCTCAACTAACTGCTTCACTCTGTTTGCTCTGATCTTAATGTCAAAGCTCGCCAGCTGCTCCGACTAAAATAACTTCAATCTTTCTAAGAGAGTATCAGCTTCTCGGTCTTTCTCGGACTTCAAAATGGCGACTGTCTGCCTTGAAACAATTAATTGCATTGATGCTAACGACTAGCTGCCGCCTACGGACTGACTGACTCACTGCCTCATGCCTTCGCTAATATGGAAGCTTGTCCCTTCATGGAAAGTTACGGCCAGTAACCTGCCGCCCACCAAATTCTTGTACCTCCCCGTACCAAGGACACGTTCTCAGCCGGCCGGCCTGATGTTATGCCTTCGGCATGGAGAAAAATACAGTCTTTCGATAAGGGCCAGCCTGAGCCGGTTCTCTCCAAGCGAACAACACCTCGTAACTAAAACATTACACTTGACCTAGAAGCATCTCAAGCTGCCGGGGCAGAAAGAAAGATGGAGTCTCTCCCGTTTGAGGCCTACAAGGCCCGAGATCAGCATAACTCCATGAAAAGTATACTAACACCCTTACAAAAGGACGGATTATCACTAATACTCATACATCTAACATAGGTTCATAAGCCCTGATCTGAGGAAAGGGGTAAGGGATTGTGTCAACACGCCTTGTGAATAGGCTCTATTTACGGTTCTAATCCTTCTATTAGAATGATAGTAGACTAAAGTCACCTCCAATCACCTTCCCTCATGAAAGGGCCCCAAAAGTCGGTCAGAACACAAGGGTAACAAACTCAAAGGGACAATAAGTGAGGTTACAGCAGAGTGGGAAAAGCAGAAACAGTTGAGAGGTGGGGGTAACAATAGGGTGTCCTAGAGCACGAAAACAGTTTAACATACCAGCATAAATAAAGCGCATTAGAGAATTACAATAAGAGTCAAAAATTAACACACAAGAGCATGAGAGTCATTTGATGGTGTTAAAGCTCATTCAGGAGTAGCCGTTTGACTGGTTTCTTAAAAGATAATGTGGAGGGATTGGATCTGATCTCAGGAGGCATGGAGTTCCAGATTCTTGGAGCCAGACCAGAGAAAGTACGATTGGAAGACTTTTTCTTTTTGAATCTTGGAGGTTTCAAGAGTAGATTGGACATACTTCTAAGGCTCCGTCCAGAGCCTGAGAGCTCAAGCTTATTTGCCAAGTAGATCAGAGTGCTATAATGTATGGCTTTATGGGTCAGGCAGGCTATCTTGAATCAGATTCTGGCTTCAATAGATAGACAATTTAGTTCCATAAGATCAGGGGATATGTGGTAATGCTTTCTGGAGCCCTTGATGAGTCTAGCTGAAGCGTTCAGGGTAGCTCGGAGTTTGCCCACGCTAGCATTGGGTAATCCAGCTAGGGTCACCAGCCCATATTCCAACCTAGAGATAACCAAGGATTAAACCGCCGGCTTGATGTCTTCTGGTGGGAGGACTGGTTTGATTTTCTTAAGGGTGTTAAGTTGAAAGTTGGCTTCCTTATTAGCTGCACTGATGTGCGCTTGCATGTTTATGTGTTTATCCAAGGTGATGCCTAAAGATTTGACTACGACATGAGGGGTGCAGTTCAGAGCAGTGAGTTGTTTTAACCAATCCAGGGTAGGAGCCAAATATTAGGGGGGAATTTAAAAGGAATTCAGTTTTGAGAGTATTTAACAGCAGATGGTTCTGAGCAAACCATTGTTGGATTTGTGAAAGTGCAGTATTTATTGTTTTTATGTTGTTTTTATGTCCTCTTGAGAGGGTAACTTCAGGTACAATTGCGTGTCATCCACATACATGTGGTACTGAATGTTAGCAAGGTTCAGCATGATGGAAAGTGGTTTCATAATAAGGTTGAAGAGAGTGGGCGAGAGAGCGGATCCTTGAGGCACTCCTATCTTGACTGGGGAAATGGTAGCAAGGGATTGGTTAATTTTGATCCCTTGTGTGCTGTTATGCAGGAAGAGGCGAACCAATTTAGGACCGGGCCCGAGAGACCCATCCTATATTGAAGAAGATCAATCACATGCTCATGTTTGACAGTATCAAAGGCTGAAGACAGGTCCAGTAGGATCAGGAGACAAGGGACATTTTGGTCAAGGGATCTCTAGGCGTCATCTACAATGTGGGTCATTGCCGTTTCAGTACTGTGCCCTGATCTGAAACCTGATTGATGGGGGTCAAGGAGATGATATTTCTCAAAATGTTTGCATAGTTGTGAGTGGACACATTTTCGAGCAGCTTAGCTAGTGTAATAATGCAGGTGATAAGGTCTGAAGTTGTTAGGATCTGAGAGGTCCACGTTGGGTTTCTTAGGGATGGGCATAACTTACCCAACCTTGAAGCAGTCGGGTATCTTTTCCTGTAAGAGGGATTCATGAGTGATCCTGGACCAAAGAGGAAGAATGGCTGAAATAAGCTCTTTGAAAAGCTTGGCCGGTAATGGATCACTAAAATGGTTGGAGGGTTTAAGGGACGCCATGCTGTGTAGACGCTCCTTGACAGCAGGGAGGCGAAACTATGAACTGGACAGTTCCTGTAATATGCTAAAGTAGCAGCAATGGTGCGCGAGATCTGACCTGGGTTCCCAGAGGCCCCCGGGTCTCTCTTACACTGGAGACACTGTGGGAGGCCAGAGATTAATCTCACACATCTATAGGGCTCTCAGAGAGGATACTACTATGGCAGTGCTCCTGGTACAGGATAAATGGGAATCCCAACTGGAGGTACTGCTAGAGGCACGCACTTGGGCACGTATACTCGCAGCGGTCAAGATCACCTCCACCAATGTCCAATTTAAACTTCTCCAGTACAATGTAATACATCAGGTATATCTGTCGCCTAAGCAGCTTCACACCATAAACCCTGAGAAATCATCCAAATGCCCCGGATGGGGGTGCAGGGAGCAGATTTCTTACACATGCTCTGGAGTTGCCCAGATATAGATAGATTCTGGGGATCTATAGTCCATTGGCTCGACTTGGTTACAGGGTGGGAGGTCCCCAGGGAGATGTCCCATTGTCTTTTTGGCCATTACCGTTTTAGTAAAGTTAAGCAGGAAATTCCTGATCATTGGGTTAGTACTGGCTAAACACAGAATTGTTATGTGGTGGTTATCACCTCATAGCCCAAAAATAGACGACTGGCTGAAAGACATGGCGGAATGGATTAATGCAGAGGGGTGTCATTTGAAACTAGCAAGAAGACTAGAGGAGGATATGAGAGCATGGGCAGCGATGCTCACTGAATTGCTGACACACCGGTTGAACTACCTCCATGGGCTGTGGGGTCATGCGATCCAGTTGAGTCTGATGTATGGTATTGGAAAAGGACGCAATGGCTGGGAGCACATGGGCTGTTCTCACCACAATAATGTATTGAATTGTGAAACTCGCTCTTTATGGGGACCTGAGCAGGGGGTGGGAATGGAGGGGGGAGGGAGTTGATTGGTGGAGAGAGTTGATTGAATAACGATATTGTGCAAATTAGGTGTGCCAGCACCATCAGCTATAGTTTGTTGTATGTATGATGTATTGTTTACTGAAATGCCAATACAATGTACACTTAAAAACAAAAAACTGACTTATGAAACCTATTCAGGAGATAATGGGGGAGAGATAGAGAAAGAAGGAGAGAGAGAGAGAGAGAGAGAGAGAGAGAGAGAAGGAGAGAGAGAGAGAGAGAGAGAGAGAGAGAGTGAGAAAGAGAGATATTTGGGTACTACCCTTTCACACTGGTAGGAACGTTTGCTTTTGGGTACATACAGAGTGTCTTATTGTAGCACATTTGTAGGATTTAAAAGAGATTTTTACACATTATTTCCCAAATTAATATACTGTAATAATCTACAACATTGAAATAACAGAAGCAATGTAAAAGTATATAACAAAACATGGAACTGAGCTCATTTAATACTTCAAGGCAGAGAATTAAATTTGAGATATCAGTCGTCCCAGGAATTTCACGCCGGTATAACCTAAGCAATATATATCCACAGTGGTGTGCATACTGATAACACCATTGCTCTATCTCTTTTATGTCTGGCTCATATTCGGACTCCACATTGGCAAAGAAAATGTTTAAGTTAATAATATTATGGCAAGTATTCATGCTTGCTTGAAGGTATGTAATATCATATCCCCTTTTAGTAGCAGAAACCCTTGGTAACCCACCTTAAGGGGTCTCAATAAAATTGAAGTAATTCTTTATTTGCTGTTGCCTCTTTAACACCCTTCCTGGTTTTCTAATAATAACGCATTATCCCATCAGAGTTTCTGATATATTACCTAACGTTTGATAGCTGCTTGATATCGCACTTTCCTTCCCATGCTCTTTGGAGAAATCATTGATAACGACTTTAAAAATAAAATTCCCTCAAAATGATCATCACACCACACTATTGGAATTCATTTGTTCTCTGAAAGATTTTATTGGTATGCACACTTTTTCTCATCCCATTTAGGAGGCTAAAAAAGTTGTGTGTATATATGTTCACTGAAAAAACCATAGGTTTCACACCAGTTATAGTTAGGTGGAAATTTTACTCGCATAAAACCATTGAAATTCCCACGTTACAGTTAGTTGGACTCACTATAACTTGCGCGTGCAATGCACTGCTGATGACGTCACATATTACATCACTCATGACATGGTCAGTGACATCATATATATATTCACTGAAAAAAACATAGGTTATAGACCATATATAGTTAGGGATTAGCATTTACAAAACCTTATTTTACTCGCACAAAACCATTGAAATTCGCATATATAGTTAGTTGCACTAACTATATATCGCGCACCCGCAATCCACTGCTGATCATGTCACATATTACATCATTCATGACATGGCCAGTGACATCACTGATGACATCACTGATGACATCTCAAATGACATCACTGATGACATCTCAAATGACATCACTGATGACATCACTGAAGACATCTCAAATGACATCACTGATGACATCACTGATGACATCTCAAATGACATCACTGATGACATCACTGATGACATCTCATTTGACATTACTGATCACATCACTGATGACATCATTCATGTGATAATACGATGAACCTCTTCAGACTCTAATATAACTAGGCTGTCCGGAATTCGGTTTAAACCGACTCTAAACGATACTACCCTACCGGATGAAAATCAGCTGACCTGGTTTAAACCGAGTGTCACTGATTTTCATCGTTGTTGCAAGTTTTGGCCACTTGAGGGAGCCAAACAATAATAAAGTGTGGTGCCTGGCGCGGAGGTTTTCACGCGAAAACAGTGCTTCTGGGCCGGTCCGCACATGGGGAGCCGTGGTGTGAATGGCCCAAAGGCCAGAGCAACACCAGGCCCCCTGCCTGGCTCACTTGGGGGGAGAGGAACTGTTGTGCTCGGCTGTCTTACAGTGGGCGGCCGCACCAGAGTACTTCACAGGTCTTAAAAAGACCATTTACTTTATTTGCTTTCATGTTATTAACAAAGGAGTGGGCGACAGGGGTGGGCACTCGTCTCCTCTGGCTCAGCTTTTTCCTCGCCTGCAGCTTTATAGCCTCTCTCTCGCTTTGCTATATCCAGTCCTGATATATTTTTTAAAATTTGTTTTACAGCACAAAAATGGAAGGAGAGAACAAAACCAACTTGGAAATTGTTGCAGGAAGCAAAACAGATACAGAAATTGACTCTGAATTCTATGATGATTCACGGGACTTTGAACTTCTGCAATGTGTGGAAGCAGTAGATTTCCTACTTGAAAATGAAAAAAAAATTGACAATGAATTATTAGAAGTTCTTTTTAATTTTGAGAAAGAATCAGAAAAATAAATTTTTATTTAATAATTCAAAAATTGGTTGAGACATTATTCATTTTTATATGTATTTTGTAAACTAGTAGCAAATTGATTATAATGTAAAATCAGACTTTAAATATACTGTGCAACTTTTTTGTGTTTCATAGTAACTTTGCTCATATTTACTTCCTTTCTTCCACTATATTATCTCCAAAGTGTATTTAACATCTCTTTATCATCTCCTGCCTCCATGGTGTTTCTGCTTTTCTGACAGACTATGGTATGAATTCCATATACCACAATAACTTCAGAAACAACATGCAACATATTTACAAAGAAAACAGTGTATTTTTATTTTTAGACTCTGCATTGGTACCTACATCTTGGTACTTAAATAAAAAAAAAAAAAAAAAAGAACAATCAATAAACATACAATATTTGAACATTCTTTCATCCCATTTTCCCAATATTACGCTTCCCGGACCGCTTCCCGGTGCGCGTACCGAGCGCTCCCCCCGAAAAAAAACGATGATATATATTTTTTTTTTGACCAGCGGGACCCTTTTAAAGCCCCCTCATCAAACTTTGGGGGTCAGGGAGGATATACTCTGCCCCCTTATGCTCATTTTCCACTTTGTTTTTTCTACCTCTTGTATCTCGAGCCTACCGAGACACAAGATGGCGGCCGCTCTGGACTGTTTAGAATGTTGACAGTCACCGGGGAGCCAATCCGCTTCTCCTCGCGAAGTTCCGTTACGCATCAGGTACGCGAACCGGGGCACTAACCGGGACGCTGTCACAGATATATCTGTTTTTTAAAACATTAATTTCTCAAAATCCACTGGAGCACATATATTGAGACATAGCAAAGGCATGTCGGGCAAACCAAATGTTTTGTGTAAATCCATTCAGCCGTTCGAGCTAAAAGTGAGTCCAACCGCCCAATGGAAAACTCAATGTTAAAAACATGTTTTGGGAACCCCTTTTTTCTCGGCCCCAGCTTGATGAAACCCCCCCAAACTTTTGGAGAACGCTCAGAAACAAAATGTGCCATTTTCCTGAAAATTTCAGCCAATTCCGTCCACAAACGCCAAAGTTATTCCACATAGAATTTTCAGAAATCCCATAGGAAAAAAATCCTAACTATATATACCTACTGGCGACCGCCAGTAGGTAATATACATATATATATATATATATATATATATATATATATATATATATATATATATATATATATATATAAAAAATCTCTATGGCAAAATGAAACCCCTCATTTTGTTCCTTTTCAAATTCAATGTATGAAGTGTTACCACTTTATTCCAATCAAGATGACTTCAGGTGTGCCATACTTTTGTCATAAGTAAGACTGTTAGCGTTCTAGTTGTTCTTTAGAATACTCTGGGACATTCTGTCATTGGGCTATAGTTGGGCTACATCTGGCTGATATTTGGGCTACATTTGGGCTCTTTTGTCTCTGGTGGCCATCTTGGGAGACTGCATATCAGAATTTTTTTAATGAAATATGAGAGGATTTGAGAAGTCACTCAAAATGTGCCCTAATTTTTCTTTCTTCAGCACTAATCATAATTTCCATGGCAAAATGAACCCCCTCATTTTGTTCCTTTGCAAATTAAATGTTTTAAGTGTTAACACTTTATTCCAATCAAGATGACTTCAGGTGTGCCATACTTTTGTCATAAGTAAGACTGTTGACGCTCTAGTTGTTCTTTAGCACACTCTGGGACATTCTGCCATTGGGCTATAGATGGGCTACATCTGGCTGATATTTAGGCTACATTTGTTTTTTTTTGTCTCTGGTGGCCATCTTTGGGCTACATTGGGCTACATTTGGGCTCTAACATATATAAAGCCCAATGTAGCCCACTATATATTTTTTCAAAGTAAATTTTCATAAAAACCACTGGAGCATATATCTTGAGACATAGCAAAGGCACATTGGGATACCAGTCCCTACAATTTTGCCAAGTTTGGTGGAAATCCATTCAGCCATTCGGGCTAAAAGTGAGTTCGACCGCCCTATGGAAATTAACATGGAGAAAACACGTTTTGGTACCCCCCTTTTATCTCGGCCCCCGCTTGACGAATCCCCCCACATTTTCAGGAGCGGAGCGGGCCACGAACTTTGAGAAATTCGCGAAGATTTGTCCACCGGTGCCAAAGTTATTCCCAATAGAATGTTGCGGATTTCCTATGGAAAGTAGATCCTAACTATAACTACCTACTGGCGACCGCCAGTAGGTAATATAGTAGGTAATATATATATATATATATTATTATGTGATCAAGCTTTGCAAAAGGCGAAACGCGTAATGGCGGCGGCAGGCTTGCTGGAAAATAAACACTTCAATTGGGCACTCAATCTGGGTCTGTTCCTTCGTCATTTGGAATTTGTGTGCTGGGGCTGCTGCTTCAGCCAGTGTGACGAATTTACGTTCATATATGCTGCTGCTTCAGCCAGTGTGACGAATTTACGTTCATATATATATATATATATATATATATATATATATATATATATATATATATATATATATATATATAGTTATATGGATTTTAGCAAGCTAAAATGTAACAGTAAGCACGTAATTACTCTTCCTTGATCATATTAAGTAGGTATACTTGCCGAGCAGGGTCTCATTTTAAGACTTTCTTACCGCATTCTTTCTGGGCTGTGTTTTTCCCTTTATGGCATGTGCCAGATAGCTGCTCTACAGCTTTCGGTGCTTACATTCATTTTCGAGAAAACTGATGGATTAGCATTGATTTTGTCAATCCCTTGTTAAGGCCTTGCATTATTCAAATGCATTTACTCATTCCCCTGACTCATTCAGTACTATTTTGCAAGTTCCTTAAAATACTTGCTTTTATAAATGGACCAATAGCAAACTTCCTATAATTAACTACGCAGCCAACAGGAAATTATCTTTCAGGTGCATTGACAAGAGGTTAATATTAGCCTCATAATCTTATCACATCTTCTCCACTCCCTCGTAGCTCCGGCCAATATAGACAGCATCGCCTTGATTCAATGTTCTGGACCGCACATTATGCCAACCACAATGCAATTAAAGTGATTTGGTTAATGAAACAACTAGTTAGCCTGAGGCAGCCTACGGTTTCTAATACAAATGACTGCAATGGTTTCCTTAGCATCTAGTTGCCTATGTGTTATTCCTGCATGGTATACGTTGTATCCCTTCCCATTGGAAACTCCTACAATATATTTGTGAGGTTTGAATGAAAGAATCCTTTTTAACCTTAAGTGACGACCTTAATACTCTAACTTAAATAAACGATTGTCCACACTTTACCTAATTCTGACCTGTTAAATTTCACAATGCCTTCTAAATATGCAAGAGAATTTAAGATCATTGCCGAAGAAAGGGCGAAATGTGCCCTCCAGTAAATAGACACCTACACCATTTCTTTTGGGTGTCAAACACAGTTTTTAAAATTTAGCTTGGAAACAACTTCTGAACTTACATGAAGTCACAGGTCCAGGTAGCACTTCTTCGTATATTTTTTTTAAAATAGTTATCTGATAATGCTTTTGAGTTTATTCCTTCCACACTGTTTCACACTGCTTCGTAATAATCTAAACGTCATCACCAGGTTTTGAAGATTTCACTTTCTTAACTTTGAACATTTGACTTTGGTTAAATTATGGGGAAATGTAAAAAAGATCAACTATGCCTACCTTCTTTCCACACATCTTTCCACACATCCATAAGTATCTTTACAATGACACCAGCAAGTCCTCTGATATTACTTCACGCAATCAAAGGGATTACTATGTAACTATGCAACCTCAATGCTGCTTACATGGTGGAAGCCTAGCATCTTGCTTGAAATAAGGTTTGTTTTATAGTCAATCTCTCTCTCTCTCTCTCTCTCTCTCTCTCTGTCATACATTATGGTCCTCCAGAGGGGTGGAAGACGGATTCACTGTGACACATCTGAGATTTAGGAACCTTGGACCCAGTTAAATCTACAACAGCGCTCACCAGTGGGCCTCATCTTTCACCTTTCTGCCTACCGAGGGATCAAACTTACATCTAACTTATCCTGGAGTCAACACATTGATGTGGCCATGCTAAAACATAAACAAAGAGTGGGAGTTATTTTAAAACAACTGCATGCCAGTTACACTAGACCCATTTCTCCTGCTTCGAGAATCTGTGAAGCTAAGGCTCTGAGGGCTGCAGTGTGTGTGGCTGAGCTCTGGGAGTGTGGAACACAAGGGGTTTGCAAAATCTGAGTACACATTTGAAAGAGAAATTGTTGCACTCCCAGTGAGTACAACAATTTCTGCTGCCCCTACTTATGGACATGGGCATTAAAAAGGTAACTCTGAAGGCTCAGCTGTGTCTTTTATTATACTGGCGCGGGATTTGCGTAACGCCGGAGCTAGCACATTATGCAGAGACTTTGGCTGAATTGATCAGATTGGATAAATCAAACAGAGTATCTTGGTTGACTTCTGCAAAACAGGTTTTGAAAGTGATTGGCCTTTGTGAGCTTGGCTTTCATCCAGAGACAGAAAATATTCCACCAAAAGAGGTCATGAAAAAATATTATTGGGCCAGTGTCCTTTAGAAAGAAGAGGTGAGTGCTAGGAATGTCTCACTTACCAGTGAATTCTTAAATGTTAAGTCTACCTACAGGTATGAGCAGTACTGGGATCTGATAACCATCCCACGTGATAGAAAGCGCTTCCACTAATTTAGAGTGGGTACGCTTCCTGTCAATACGTTCACTGTGAAATGGAAGGGTGGTGACAGGGTGGACTGCCCATTCTGTGAAGGACAAAAAGAGACCATTTCACATGTGATATTTGTTTGCCCTTTGTATGTTAAGTTTTGTTCTGCTTGGATTGCACCAGTTTGTAGGCAGTTAGGCACTGCTAGCCACCTTGTAGCCTTAAGAATTTTACACCCTGACACTTTATCGCTGTATTTCTGTGCCTCTGCCAAATTACTGGGCCTTATGTGGGAGAAAAGAAGGGCCACCATTCCTGATAATACTACTAAAGATTCCTAAGGGTTTTAACGGATTGTATATATTTTTTAGCATGCTTTTTAACTATATTTTATCAGGATTAATATCTCCACTGGACTGTGCTCTAGGTAAATATTAATTGTTGCCTAACATTGACTTAGACAAGCTCCTCGCTATGAGTACTTCCCAATAAAAGGATACTGTCTATATCAAATGCATTTACTCATTCCCCTGACTCATTCAGTACTATTTTGCAAGTTCCTTAAAATACTTGCTTTTATAAATGGACCAATAGCAAACTTCCTATAATTACCTACGCAGCCAACAGGAAATTATCTTTCAGGTGCATTGACAAGAGGTTAATAATAGCCTCATAATCTTATCACATCTTCTCCACTCCCTCGTAGCTCCGGCCAATATAGACAGCATCGCCTTGATTCAATGTTCTGGACCGCACATTATGCCAACCACAATGCAATTAAAGTGATTCGGTTAATGAAACAACTAGTTAGCCTGAGGCAGCCTACGGTTTCCAATACAAATGACTGCAATGGTTTCCTTAGCATCTAGTTGCCTATGTGTTATTCCTGCATGGTATACGTTGTATCCCTTCCCATTGGAAACTCCTACAATATATTTGTGAGGTTTGAATGAAAGAATCCTTTTTAACCTTAAGTGACGACCTTAATACTCTAACTTAAATAAACGATTGTCCACACTTTACCTAATTCTGACCTGTTAAATTTCACAATGCCTTCTAAATATGCAAGAGAATTTAAGATCATTGCTGAAGAAAGGGCGAAATGTGCCCTCCAGTAAATAGACACCTACACCATTTCTTTTGGGTGTCAAACACAGTTTTTAAAATTTAGCTTGGAAACAACTTCTGAACTTACAAGAAGTCACAGGTCCAGGTAGCACTTCCTTGTATATTTTTTTTAAAATAGTTATCTGATAATGCTTTTGAGTTTATTCCTTCCACACTGTTTCACACTGCTTCGTAATAATCTAAACGTCATCACCAGGTTTTGAAGATTTCACTTTCTTAACTTTGAACATTTGACTTTGGTTAAATTATGGGGAAATGTAAAAAAGATCAACTATGCCTACCTTCTTTCCACACATCTTTCCACACATCCATAAGTATCTTTACAATGACACCAGCAAGTCCTCTGATATTACTTCACGCAATCAAAGGGATTACTATGTAACTATGCAACCTCAATGCTGCTTACATGGTGGAAGCCTAGCATCTTGCTTGAAATAAGGTTTGTTTTATAGTCAATCTCTCTCTCTCTCTCTCTCTCTCTCTCTTTCATACATTATGGTCCTCCAGAGGGGTGGAAGACGGATTCACTGTGACACATCTGAGATTTAGGAACCTTGGACCCAGTTAAATCTACAACAGCGCTCACCAGTGGGCCTCATCTTTCACCTTTCTGCCTACCTAGGGATCAAACTTACATCTAACTTATCCTGGAGTCAACACATTGATGTGGCCATGCTAAAACATAAACAAAGAGTGGGAGTTATTTTAAAACAACTGCATGCCAGTTACACTAGACCCATTTCTCCTGCTTCGAGAATCTGTGAAGCTAAGGCTCTGAGGGCTGCAGTGTGTGTGGCTGAGCTCTGGGAGTGTGGAACACAAGGGGTTTGCAAAATCTGAGTACACATTTGAAAGAGAAATTGTTGCACTCCCAGTGAGTACAACAATTTCTGCTGCCCCTACTTATGGACATGGGCATTAAAAAGGTAACTCTGAAGGCTCAGCTGTGTCTTTTATTATACTGGCGCGGGATTTGCGTAACGCCGGAGCTAGCACATTATGCAGAGACTTTGGCTGAATTGATCAGATTGGATAAATCAAACAGAGTATCTTGGTTGACTTCTGCAAAACAGGTTTTGAAAGTGATTGGCCTTTGTGAGCTTGGCTTTCATCCAGAGACAGAAAATATTCCACCAAAAGAGGTCATGAAAAAATATTATTGGGCCAGTGTCCTTTAGAAAGAAGAGGTGAGTGCTAGGAATGTCTCACTTACCAGTGAATTCTTAAATGTTAAGTCTACCTACAGGTATGAGCAGTACTGGGATCTGATAACCATCCCACGTGATAGAAAGCGCTTCCACTAATTTAGAGTGGGTACGCTTCCTGTCAATACGTTCACTGTGAAATGGAAGGGTGGTGACAGGGTGGACTGCCCATTCTGTGAAGGACAAAAAGAGACCATTTCACATGTGATATTTGTTTGCCCTTTGTATGTTAAGTTTTGTTCTGCTTGGATTGCACCAGTTTGTAGGCAGTTAGGCACTGCTAGCCACCTTGTAGCCTTAAGAATTTTACACCCTGACACTTTATCGCTGTATTTCTGTGCCTCTGCCAAATTACTGGGCCTTATGTGGGAGAAAAGAAGGGCCACCATTCCTGATAATACTACTAAAGATTCCTAAGGGTTTTAACGGATTGTATATATTTTTTAGCATGCTTTTTAACTATATTTTATCAGGATTAATATCTCCACTGGACTGTGCTCTAGGTAAATATTGATTGTTGCCTAACATTGACTTAGACAAGCTCCTCGCTATGAGTACTTCCCAATAAAAGGATACTGTCTATATGGATTATGTGTTATTTATTGTCTACTTTTATGGCTATGCCGAAGACTGATTCATTATGACACAGCTGAGATTAGGGACCTTGGACCTTTCTCAGTATATGCCTGAGGGTTTCAATGAATACTATGTTACCCCAGTCTAAATCTATACAAAGGCTCTTTATCAGGGTTACCTCTCTATTCTGTGGCTCGTGGCTTCTTTCGCTTCTCTGCTTCACTTTGGATTCCAATCTTTTCCAGTTTTTACTCCCAACTCACTCACTTTCTTTTAACTTCAGCACCGACAGCGTGTTGATGACATCACATGGGCTTTAGCTGGGGCTGGTAACTCAACATTCTTCATAATATCTCTACACAGGCAACTGTCATACAAAGTAAACAGAAACCAATAATAATACCCTGAGCCATGTAACTTCCAATTAGTGAACAAACCAGTGCAGCAACAAAGACTGCAAAGACTGAATTCAAGGCACCAACTTATGTATCCACATTTAACCTGCTATGGGAGTTATGCCTATATACTAGACCTGCATTATAGTTGTTACTTCAAAGATGCTACATATCCACAATCCCATGCATGTAGGTGCAGCTTACAGGTCGTAGAAAATAGCAACTGCATCGTGTAAGATCCTATTCAGCAATTCCCATCGACCTATCTACCAGATTAAAAAAAGTATAACAATTTTATGAAAGACAGGTGTCTGAAATAGGGCCACCTGATTGCATCATGAATTTGTTGAAGTTGTACAACAAGCAGATAGAGGTTTTCATCTTTGGCCGTAACAACGTATGACACAAAGTCTCATAGTTTTACCATCTTTCCTTGAACGGAGGCCCTCTTCACATGCAAGCCCCTGTGTTCACCGCAAGAATCATTTCTAGGTTAGACTATGCCTGCAACCTCTATCTCGAGATCCATCGTGGCACTGCCCAGCAGCTTCAGTAGAATAAGATTATGCTGATCAAAGGTTTCTTTGTACTTTGCAAGTGTAACCACATTTCAGAAGCTCAGTGTTCATTTCCCTTACTGATTGTTCCGCGAATCCATTTTAAGGTTCAATGTTTGGTATATTGATATTTTTATAGAGACAGGTCAAATTGGTTTCCCTAAAACTTTATTATAATGTTTTTACTTTTGTCCTCGCCCACACTTTCAGGGCACTACATAACACTGGCCCAGCATACCTCAACAATGATTGATCGATTAATCCATTTTTGTAAAGCGCAAACATATCACCTCTTAAGGTTTCAATTTGCTGGGGGACGTCAGTGAGATATTGCCCAGCACCATATGGTGCTGAGTTGCCACCGGTGCTTTGGATGGAACAGTGAGCTGCGCGCTCCAGAGTCAACTGCGCTGCCCGCTGTGCCACATCTCTCTGAATTGCATCTGCTTTCACAAGCCTTCCATACAACTCTGCTCATCTGGACTCCTAGTTGCACAAATCCCACGCATATGGAAAACCTGATCTAGTAGTCGAGCCTTCTCCTACAATACTACTAAAGCATGGAAGGACCTGCAATTAAACATACAAATCTTCTACTCCTCACTTCTGGATTTATGCAAGAAGCTGAAGATCTGGCTTTTTGATCATCTCCACTGAGCACCAGGGGCCTCATTTATGGGGCTTCTTGGGCCACCTGAACATCACTTTTTGTGACATTCTGTGGCACAAGAGTCTGCTCCATATTTACGAGGCAGCACTAAGCCTCTTTTTTGGCTTAATCCAGCCTAGTCAATATCGTTCCCTTTAATGCAATTTTCTGTGTTAAAGGGACATGCGATGGTTGTTGCTGAGGATGTTCCTAGCAACATCCATGGCTTTTTGACACTGCTATTAATTTATGGGAAATTGTAAATCTGAGGCAGCGCCTAAAACTTTGGGGAGGCGTAAGGGAGGGATAACGAGGAGAGATATCTGTATTTCACTGTGTTCTTTCATTTTTCTATGTGTGCTGCATTCTGCAGTACACATAGAAAGAGGAAAAAGCTGCTTGTGATTGTTTTTTTGAAGGAAGGTTTTGGTTTCCTCCGCAACTCAGGCACTCTTGCACCATGGTACAAAGGTGCTTGTATTGGAACACAGCAGCCCATTGTGCACAAACGAAGGGGGAAAGGACAGAATTGTGCCATATCTGATAGATACAGTGCATGCCAGCCCTTTTGTTTTGCTCTAGGGCAGCGCCACAGGTTGGCCTGCGGCACTGCCTTGCGACAAAACCTCATAAATGCCCTAGGTGTGCCTAGACTTACACCTACACATCAGCGCCAGTTTACCCTCCTGGTTGATAGTGCGCTCTAAAAATCTGCACAACATAATATATGTTCAATTGTGTTCTGTGACAGATGTTTCAGACACTCTCGTCTTATGAGTTTGGCTTTTATTGGTCTCCCCCTTCCCCCAGCTTTCGAATGGCTTTTTCAGGCCCTTTTGAAATCTGAAAGATTTTGTAAATCCTTGATTTACATTGATGTTCTGCTAATGGTCTCCTATCTCACAGTTCACTCTCTTATAACAGAAAGGATGTGATAGGTCTTTACCCTGTATCCCTCCTGTTTTCCTTGTGTTGCGGAGTGGTGAAGTCACGAAAGAAAGCGATGTACCTTTTCCTTAGCCAACACAGAAACAACTAGCAAGGTCTCTTGAAGACATTACATAATAACTATGCATGACTGAATCCTTCACATAAGTAATAATGGCTGGCTGCACATATGTCATAAAAAGCTGAGAAGATTTGAAGATAATGACATTCCATCTGTATTTAGATATTCTGTTTAGGCGATACATGTGGGGGAAATGGACTAACTTTTGACACAATGCATCAATCAAAGTTTCTGTGCGGCTATGCATCAAAGGGAGAGAGAAAAAAGCAGCATTTCCAATAAGGTGTGGTGCTAATTTTCTCTTTCCTTATGCTAGCTTACGTTAGGTTGCCTGCACCAATGCACACACCCATGCACAAGCATGTGTGCATTCAGTCAAGCATAGGTTTTGTACTGCAAGGGTACTTTTCCAGTACAAAATAGTATAAAATATCATGCCCTGCAGAGTTTAACACTGTTTCCCTCTTAGTATGTGTGTTGTAGAGTGCAGTACAAATCCAATCCTGGAAATTTGGAGACTTTTTAAACTTGCTCCATGCCTCCACAGTTATTCCTGCCTCAAGAATGTGTAATTGTTTGGTGGAAAGTACTATCTACAAGTGTTAGTTGATGGGGATTTTAGCCAAAAGCTTTGGGTGGTTACGTGAGAAAGCCCATGTACCTTGTGTGCAATGCCCCCTTCAAATTAATATAGTGTTAAGTAGCACATAATGCTATTTTGCCTTACTTTAGCCACCTTTTCAGTGAAAATCAAGATTTGCTTTGGAAGGTAAATCCCAGCACAAAACATTGCACCAGGTTTTTGTCACGTCTGCGATGCAAACCCAGTGTAAAGAGTTAGGACATTTTCCCAGGTTGGCATCAGTTCTGGCTCAATTTGTAAAGGAAGTCCAGAAATGTACTAACATTTTGTGGTACTGCTCTACAACCTACATTGTTTGTGTATGTACCTTTTGGTTACTTCAGAGTTCTGAAGTTGTACTGAACCAGGTATTTGAGATGCAGTGGTAGAGTCCAGTTGCTCATGGGTAGGACCCAGTACAGTATTCTTCCAATGCTATTCCTTTGAACTTGACATTTTTTAAGGAAAGCCATCTTTTTAACTATTTCTCTTGGGTTGGTTTGATTTTTCTGTTCATAGAAGGCACTTCTCTCTCTGGGAATGCCATGTCTCCTTAATAGGTCCTGACTGCAGGGACCATTCCCTAAAACATATACAAAGTGTATATATGTTTTATTTTTACAAGTCAGTTGTAAATGTTTGCCCAAGTGGCACAAGCTACTTGAATGTCAAATTCGAAATCTAAGCCTGCAAAGTACGCAACAAAACCCTGCAACCTGGGCTGTGGAAGAGATGTGTAGCACTCCAGATTAGATATGAATATTTAGAGTAAAACTGTGTCTTAAATCATACTGCCCATTTATACTTTATAGTTGTTGTAATAGTACCTTGTCAAAACCAGTCCCATCTTACCTGATCTTTAGTGCTCTGTGATAAGTGAGATGCTACAGCTAGCCATCAGGCTTTGAAAATAATTCAGAATGTGCCGAAACCGATTTTCTCTGACTTCAGATAGGAGTAACATAAACAAGTAATTCACACGCCATACCGCTAATTATATGAATATGTTGCAAACAGCTGACTTGGAAAAGGTTTCATATTTTTGTCTTAAGGCTGCCCACTTCATGCAAGAGCTTTATCCCTTCACAGGTAATTGGTATCAAACACATCTACTCCAGGAACAGAGGTGACCTTTAGCCACTCTTCAAAGCATTCCCTGGATAAAGCCATAGCTGTCATATCTGCCTGTCAATGGGGACTGATAGCACGTGCCTTCTTTCAATGAACAGGTCTCACAGACAAGAGCAGGCTTTAACTATAAGGGCATAGTAGATGTGTCCATTAGGGTGCACTTTCTTTGATCCTCTGGAACTGGAAGTAGGCCAGGCCTGGCTTTCGCAGGAATTAGGGCAGGAATACCATTTCGGATATTTCCAGCTCATAAAGCTATGGCTACCTTCGTCTGGGGCGGGATATACTTTCACAGTGCAGTAAAACCTTGTCAGAAATAATGTAGGAACATTAATCTGATTTGTTTAATGGGCCACATGAGAGATGCTGTTCAGCCACTATCCTGTCTGAGCGCTGCTTGCAACATAAATAGAAAGCAGGGTGAACAACTGTTCGGCAGAAAAGTAATACCTACCCGACAAAAGACTAAGAAGTGATCGGCTCCATTTTTGCCCTGAATCTCTCATCAAGTAAAAGGTTCTCTGAGCCCGAGAAAATTGGTCTCTGGCAGAGGTAAGAGAATAAGAGCGTCCATGTCTGTTCATAACGAGAGGGCCTGCTTTAGAGTGTCTATCCCTATTTCTGTAAAAATGTAAATGATTCAAGGAACAGAAGTAGCTGGATTGAAATCAGCAAAGGCTTTTTTGTCTGTGGCGTGACTGAGAGAGTGGACAAAAGTATCCTATTTGTACCTGTGCCCTGCTGGCGAAAAAGCATTCCTATACATTAGGGGGCTTTTGAAACACTGGAGAATGCTTTTCAGTGCTAGCCGAAGGACCTGTACAAACCCTGTTTAGGGGTCTACAGGGCGAGCAGGAGCTACTTGGCCCCAAGGTCAGGGTTGTGGCCTTTTGATCCTAATGTACCAGGGCTAGAGCTAGTATGGATCCTGAGCAACTGGACTAAGTACTCGTTGAGCACTTCACTCTTAGTGGTAGCATGGGTCGAGCAGTCCAAGACCTCTCGAGGGGAGGTAGACACAGGTGGCTGAACACAAGCTCACAACTCAAAATACGCTCAGTAACAGCCATAAATAGTTTTCCAGTGAAATACTAGTTTTATGAAAAAATGAGTCCTTAGATACCAACAAAGAGTAAAATACAGCATTCACAAAAAACACACACAGTTCCCTGAGAGCAGGGCTCTAACATTTTAGGAGGGGTCCCACTCCCCTCAGGTTAGCAGTAGTGGCTATTCTCCACTCACTATAGGTAACATTAAGGTTAAGCTCCGTCAGAAGTCCGAGTCTCAGGAGTCCCACTCTGACTCCAAATAAAGACAAAAGTGTTCCAGTGCTGGAGTGCTATTGGCAGTCAAGTCTGGCCCATAAATCTGTCTTACCCACACCAGCAGGACAGTCATGACCAGAATTTCCAAGTATGCCCGCTTCACTGGCACTGAAGCTGATGATGCTGTCTCCAGTGAGTTCTTCACATGTGGCCCTGCCGGGACAGTGGTTGAGTGTCCTTGAGTTCTCACATGTGGTTCTGCAGGGCCAGCCCCTCTAATGCTGCTAAGTTTCCTTGGGTTCTTCCTCCATGGGGTGGGGGTGGAGTTTGATGCTCCTGGTACTGATTCTCAGTTGGGGCTTTGGTCCGGACGGGTTACCGAAGAGGCACCTTTCCATGATGGTCTCAATCAGACTACACTTTATGCCTCTTTCCTGGTGGCCCCATGTGGTATTCGGGGTTGCCGGTTTTAGTCAGTAAACTGGCTATGGCTTGATTGGCACAGCAGTAATCTTCACAGAACCCCTACCTCGCATACAGGGTTGCCAACTTCACTCCACACACAGACTACGACCCCATCGGCATGGCAGTAATCTTCATGGCATTCCCACATGGAATACTGGGTCTCTGACTCAAAACTACACACGGGCAATGGCCAAATCAGTGCAAAAAAGTTGAACGGCTCACTTTACAGTGACCCTCCTCTGGTATGCAGGGGTCACTGACTTAAACCTACACATAGGCAATAACCTGATCGGTGCACAGCCATATCCTCAAACCTCACTACAAATATAATTCTCCACTGGGCCTCACTCTCTTCTTCCTCACATGTCACGCTGGTCTAGGCAAACAAGCAGGCACTGGTGCTCCAGGCCCAGGGGCAGGCGATCTTAATTTCCCTGCGTGATGTCCCCACGCCCAGCTGGAAGACTAGCAGACCTTAACTTCCAGCCCTATTCACAGGCAGACGTCTTGCAGAGATTTTCTTCCTCACACAGCCCGACTGACTGTTTCATAGTTGACAATGTTGGGGGAGTAAAGCTTTGCTCATTTCCAGACATCAAATGTGATTTAGAGTCTGAGTCTTTGAAGTTTATATTGGGGGTATGCTTCTTTTTTAAAATACCTTCCCTTTTGCCCTGCGCTTTCTCCAGAATGCAGTTTGTGACAGTAGGAGTGACTTGAAACCTGATAGCCCCATAACACAGGCCAAGGGAGTGAATAGAAGTTCCCTCCTGGATGTCAGCCACAGTGATAAGTGTATCAAAAATGTATCTCAGTGCCTTAGCCCTATTATTCATGATTCTCTTATCAGTCCCATCTCCTTCCCGAGATGTGTCCAATCTAAGGGTGAACGTCAAACTCTGATCTGTGGACAGAGTTAGCTGAGTTTTACCACTCCACGCCTCCATTTATGGCGGAGAGTTTTGGCAAAACTCAGACTCCACAACATAGCAGAGTTTTTAACGAACAATGAGTGTCAAACTCATCACCACTCACCAAGTTCTGGCCAAGCTTGCAGATGCAGGCTTCCTGCCGTTGCCAAGGTAACTGGGCGCCGGCAGAGGACAACCACTTCCGGTTCACCAGGTCACGTGACTCATGTCACCTCTGGTGAAGGACTCAGGAGGGATCAGGAGCTGTCGCAGGAGTGGGGCAGAGTGGCAAGAAGAAAATGTGAATTCAACCGGCGGCCAGACACGAGACTGAGCCTCCTCCTTCGGCCGCCACTGTCGGAACCTGACCTGAAGGACCCTCGTGCATCGTCGATGGACAGAAAAAGGTAAGGAAGATCACTAGCCTATGGCTGCCTCCTCTGAGTACCCGCACCAGAGTCCTAACGGATCCAGAATGGGCTAGCATCTGCCCCTCAGCAGTTAATCCTTACCTCAGGGCATGCTATAGGAGGAGCCGATAACTCCGCCTGCTAGCGGAACTCAGCGTAGTGCTGCAGAGTGGTTTTTTTTTACTTCGGGGAGTTCCGCTTAGCGTGGCTACGCAAACTCTGCCCGGGCCTGGTCCAGTCCCCTTCCCAGTGACCTCTCTCTGATTTAAAGAGCACTCTTTGAAATGTACTGAAGAGCCTGGCTCTCCCTTCCTCTAATGTGGTGCACATCAGCTCAAAGTAATGCAGCAAGCCACACATCTGTCTGAGTAGATTCCTCTGGCTCCTCATGCTCCTTCAGTTAGCCTGGAACTCCAAAAATGGAACCCAGAATCTTCCATGTGCAGTAAAATTCACAGGTGCACATACACCCATTAAATGTATATAACACACATACACTGCTCAGCACTACATACCAATCTGATGTAGGCCAAGGGTAAGGTAAGCACACATAGGCTGAACCTTGAATGAGTGACCCTTAAGCCCTCACTCAAGGGACACAAGTAAAAAGGCTTGTTCACTCCAACTGATCACTACATGGTGTGGTGCCATCACCACATTCATGCTGCTTAACCACTGGCAAATGCAGTAACCTTTCACCACTATGAGGGTAGTGCTTTGGGCACCCATCCAGGTCCAAAAAACTGCAATATACGACACAGGCCTAAGCCATGGCACACATAGATGATCTGTGACAACAAAAGTCAGCACCAGGGATCCTGACATCATAGCAGTTGTTGCACTCAGGGAAGGGGTACACGTCCATCACCATACAAGGGACTTTTCCTTCACAACATTAACATTTCTTGCAATTCTATTTCATTGTAATTGCATTTATATAGTGCTTACAATCCCTGACAAGCCATTAAAGTACCTTATGGTGTGCAGTATGCTATTCTGGAAACAAAGATTAGTGTTTATTCCAGTGGTTTTTGGTTAGTGCTGGTTATTATTGCCTTATTGGGATTGGCCTTGTGCTATCAATAAACACGTTCCATGCATTCATTAGAGTTTCTTTGTTGCAGATTAAACATAATAAGAGTTAGATATGATCATTAGTGGGGGTATGTGAGTTCATGCAATGGATGATAGGATGAGTGGATAGGAGAGCAGATATTAAGCAGTTTAAGTTTGTAGGATATGGTATGAATGAAGACGGTTGAGGTCTATAAAGTGAAGTGTGAACATTGCAGTAATGCAAACAAAACAGTAGGCCAACAGGCATGTAACTGAGGGTACACTGCACATCCTGAAAATAAGACATGCAGAGGATAGATAGTAGGGTGACAGAGCATTCGATAGAAAGGGAGGAGGTGTTTTGGTATAGCATTCAATCAGAGGATGTACACCTGTAGAAAGGAATCACATTAGTTGCAAGATGGATAGAATTTTGCAATGTAGCATTTGTATGGTGCTTACTATCTCCATGTAGGGTATGGATCATGTCCGGACTAGCACTTTTATTTTTTCTGCCATAGACTCCTGAAAAATAAAACAGCTGTGACAGGTCAGTCATGCCAACATGGCAAGCTGACCTGACAGTGTTAGCTTTTATTAAAGTGACACCAACCTTAGATTCCGGTGCTGTTGCAGCAAATCAAGAAAAAACAGAATACAAGTGAAAAATATAGCATGCTGACACTGACCAGGGTGGTAACTCCAACACTCCAGCCATTTTGAAGCCAGCTTGACAAACCCTAAATGGGTTTCATACTCTACATTATGTTATACATTTTCTCAAATCTTTCCCTGGCCAAGTACTGCAGGTGAAGGGTGAAAATGTTGAAAATGAGTACATTTGCCCAGGGGAAGTATATTAATGCTGTGATGAAACAATCTGTGCAGGTACATTACAGTGACTGCACACTCTGTGGATAGTAAAAGAGCATCAGCAGTTTATCTTCAGGCAAGATGAGCGGAAAAAAAGAGACCTACCCACCCACTCACTTTGAAGACTTTGCTCTATTGATTTTTTATTTATTTATTTTCAGAGTTTTATATAGCGCGAACAAGATCTTTGCAGATATCAGAGCGCTTTACATAGACGGGTACATGAAGGAACAAGGTCAAATAGGTAGGTCGATAGTTCACAGAGTACAGAAGGGAACATGAGGGAACAGGGTCAAATAAGTAAATCAGTAGATCATAAAATACAAATAATACAATTGGGTGGCTGCAAAGCAATCAAGTGGGTGATAAGACAGCTCGTACAAATAGATAACGGGTCAAGCAAGTAATGTAGATCATCGCAGGGTGTTGATAGGGTTCGAGATAGTAGTACAGGTGAATTTAGCCATGAGGATAGCTTTTACTTCTTTTTTGAAGAGTGTAGTGGAAGAGAGAAGCCTTGTTTCGGGAGGGAGTGAGTTCCAAATCCTAGGCGCCATTCCTGAGAAAGAGCGCTTGTATGTTTTCTCCTTCCGGAATCTTCGAGGTTTCAGCAGAAGATTGTTTGCGCCTCTCGTGTTTCTGACTCCCCCAGAGATTGTCAATTTCTGAGCAAGGTAGCCGGGTGAGTTTAGGTGTACAGCCTTGTGTGTCATGCAGGCTATTTTCAAATGTATTCTGGCTTCAAACGGCAACCAATTCAGGGATTTCAGGTCAGGGGTGATGTGGGAGTGCTTTTTTGACCCCGTGATGAGTCTCGCTGCAGCATTTAGAGATGCTTTTAGTGGTGCGGTTGTAGTTAGTGGGAGTCCGCAGAGGGAGGTGATGCCGTATTCAATTCGTGGGATGACTAGTGCTTGCACCGCTGTTTGGAAGTCTTTGGCTGGGAGGTAGGGTTTAAGTTTCCTCAGAGTATTGATCTGGAAGTTCGCTCCCTTTGTAGCTTTGCTGACATGTTGCTGCATGTTGAGATTGGTGTCGAGTGTTATGCCTAAAGATTTTGCTGATTCCACGATGGTGGGTTGGACATTAATTGCGGTTAGGAGTTTAAGCCAATGTTGAGTGGTGGAAATCTTCGCTGGAGGTGCGATCAGAAGGAACTCTGTTTTCAGGGCATTAAGTTTGAGGTGATTGTCGGCAAGCCAGGATTGGGTGCATCTGATCGTCGAGTTCAGGAGCAGGATGTCATTGGGAGATTGCAGTTTGAGGTAGAGTTGGGTGTCATCGGCATACATGTGAAAGTGTACATTGGATTCTTGTAGCAAAGTGGTGAGAGGTTCCATGACTAGGTTGAACAAAGTTGGGGAGAGAGAGGATCCTTGGGGGACGCCTAGCGTTACAGGTACTGGCGTGGACATCAGGTTGTTGCTCTTGAATTTCTGCGTCCTGTTGCGGAGAAAGGAAGTGAACCATTTGAGGACAGTTCCAGATAAGCCCATTCTTTTGTTTAGTAGTTCTAGTAGATTCTCATGTTTAACGGTGTCGAATGCGGAGGAGAGATCAAGAAGGATGAGGAGGCAGGTGTCATTTTGGTCTAGCATTTGAAGTGCGTCGTCAATTATGTGAGTCATAGCCGTTTCTGTGCTGTGTCCTGCACGGAAACCTGATTGGTGAGGGTTGAGGAGATCGAATTGCTCAATGTGTTTAGTCAATTGTAGTTGTGCGCATTTTTCCAGCAGTTTGGCGAGAGTGGGGATATTGGTGATGGGACGGTAGTTGTTGAGATCCGCGGGGTCGGCTGTTGGTTTCTTTAGTAGAGGTGTGACCTGACCAACTTTGAGGGAGTCAGGTATGCTTCCTTGTTGGAGAGAGCTGTTGATGATTTTAGTCCAGAGAGGGAGAATCAGTGGGGTAAAATCTTTTACTGCGAAGGCAGGGAGGGGGTCCGTGAGGTGATTGGAAGGTTTCAGGGTGCTGAGTAATTTGCCAATTTCTTCTTCCGAATATGTGTCAAAGGTTGACCATGTCGCATTGTTTTTTGGTTCAACGGGTGCTGGGCATTTGGGTTTGGAGTAGAGGCTTGCGTCAGTGAGGAGATCGCTTTTTATTTTGTCGGTTTTTTGGATAAAGAAAGCAGCGAAGTCTTCACATGAGGGTACCACAAGCCCAGTGTTGAGTGGTTGTGGTAGCTCTTTGGATTGCGATTTGATTAGCTCAAACAGTTTTCTCGGGCGGTTCTTTGCTTGGTTAAGTTGGAGGCGGAAGAAGTCCGATTTTGAGCGTTTTATTTTCCTGAAGTAGGCGTTTCTCTTCTTCCTCAACTCTTTTAGGTGCATTGCAGAGGGGGCTGATCTCCAGGTCCGTTCTGCCATTCGCATGTCTCTTCTATCTTCGTTGAGACTCCCGTCGTACCATGGTTTGGAGATTTTAGTGGCGACTCTTTTTAGTTGCATAGGTGCAGCCTCATTGATTATCGAAGTCATAGTGTTGAGATAGTGGTCAGTCAGGGTTTGTACGTCCGAGGCGCCTGCAGGGGGGAGTAGAAGATTGCAGCTGTTAGGGGGCAGAGAGCCAGGGTTGAGCTTTTTCGAGTTTCTTTTCCAGACCTTGGGCTTGGCGAGCTGCATAGGGTTGACTTTGACTTTTTCGTTGATGAAGAATGTGATAATGTGATGATCCGACCAGTCACAAGGTTGGATGGATTCAAGTTGGATAGACTGCTCCTTAGAGATGATCAGGTCGATGGTGGAGCCTTTCTCATGGGTCGGACTGTTGCATATTTGGGTGAGGTTGAGGGCATCGAGGAAATTTTTAAGACTGTTTACCACTGCGTCGTTGCTGTCATTCCAGCGGAGGTTGAAGTCACCAAGGTATATTTGGGTGAGCTGGCGACCGGAATTGGTTGAGATCATATCCATGATTTGTTGTGAGAAGGTGAGGTTGTCCCTGGGTGGGTGGTATATGCTGTGCAGAGTGCATATCGGTTTGCCCTCGCTGATAATGTCGAGGCAGATGTATTCACAGGATGTTGGGGATGGCAGGGATGTGGAATTGACTTTCTGAACAGAGAGGTTGTTCTTGTATATGCATGCGATTCCGCCACCTATTTGGCCTGTTCTGTCGAGCCTGATAATGTGGAAGTTGGGAGGAACCAGAATGTCCATTATGGGTGTCGAGGATTCAGTTAGCCACGTTTCAGTCAAGATGATTAGGTCAAGGCCCTGTGATAAGAGAAGTTCAGCAATGGCTGCTGAGTGTTTCGTCGCCGATCTGCAGTTGAGAAGCGCGCATTTGAGGCGGGGTGTGTAGAGGGTGTTAGATTGTTCTAGCGAGAGAGGGACTTCTCTAAGGTTATTGGGGATGGAGGCTCTGCTGTTTAATGTGGGTGGTCTAAGGGGATTTGGGTGTATCGTAGGAATGTTGCGGTGTGGGGTGCTTGTGTGAGTTTGGGGGGCTGGTTCATAGGAGCGGAGAAGGGTGAGTGTGTCGAGGTCAGCAGAAGAGTTGTGGGTGCGGCGAGGGCGGTTGTTGCGATTAAGAGCTGGGATTGATGCCAGCTTGGGGCATAGCTGAGTGCGAGAGTTGGCCTGAGAGATGGGGGACACAATTGGCGGGGAGGTGTGGATGTGTGAGGCGTTGCAGGGGCGATGCTGGGGACTACGGGAATTGCTGCGCCTATGAGCAGGGTTTGAAGCCTGGTGTGGGGCGTGGTGAGGGTGGGGGACCGCCGAGGGGGAAGGAGGCAGGTTGGGAAGGGGGGTGGAGGTGGCAGGGGGGGAAGGAGGCAGGTTGGGAAGGGGGGTGGAGGTGGCAGGGTGGTGTATAGGACGTGTGGAGAGTCGTTCTTTGATGACCTGGATGTCTTCTTTGATCTGAGTGAGGGTGGCCATGATGAGTTCCATCGTAGGGTAGGTGGTGGGGGTGGGGGTGGTAGTCAGGGGTGATTGGCTGGCCAGGGAATTCGTGTGCAGGCGAGGGGGAGGGCTGGTGTTCGGGCAAGTCTGTGTTGTGATGGAGCGTGGGATAGGGTGAGGGAGGTGAGAGGTACTGGACTGTAGGGGAGTGGATGGGATAGGGAGGAAATTAATGTTATGGGTGGGGGCATTGGCGGTAGGCGTGGGGGACAACGTGTAGGCTGGAAGACTGGTAGCTGTGTTGGAAGGAGGATAGTAGGGGCTGAGAGTAGGAGGGGGAGTGGGAGTGGAGATGATCCTGTTAAGGGGAGGGGACGTTAAATTAGGAGAGGGAGTACGTTCTGCGCAGTAGATTGGAGGGTAGTGAGGACTGAGAGTGGGGGGGGATAAAAGGGGGGAATTGTCAGAATGCGTGTAATTCTGGTGCTGGACTAAGTTGGGAGTGTTAAGTGTGGGGATTGTGCTGTCAGCGCCGAGCGGGGTGTTAATGCCCGCTGTAGGTGTGAAAGGTGTGTTGAGGGTATGTGTGGAGGTCCGGACGTTGGTGGAGGGGGCGGGGGAACGGGCGGCGTATGAGGGGGAGCGATCTATGTCTGAGATGGGGTGCTGAGTTGGGATAGTGAGGTTGTGGGTGGAGGATGGGAGGTCAGGGGAGGTAGGTGTGTCCCTGATTGAAAAGTATGCCGCTGAGAGGTCATGGTTGGTGGAATTGGGGGATATATGCGTGTTTGTCCGTGACTTGGAGAGGTGTTCTTTGAAGGTGGGGAACATGTTGTCTAGCAGTTCCAAGTTTTTGTCTGTGGATTGTAATAAGACAATCCCGGTATTGTAAATAGTGATGGTGGCTCTGCCTGGAAAGACCCGGGATGGGGAGATGGAGAGGGTTTGGCTGTGTGCGGATTTTCTAGTCGAGGAGACGGTGAGTAGGGTGAAGAACGCTTTTCTCCATTGAGCTCTGCGTGTGGTGTGAAAAATGATATCGGTGTTCAGGGATCCATTAACCGGTGAGAAGTAGGTGTCAGCGAAGGGCTTTTCCGAGTGTGACCTAAGGAAGTTGTGTTTAAAGCGTTTGGCGGCTTTTTTGGTGAGTGATGGTGGGTATATGATTTTGTAAGTATGTTTGCCGATGGGGTCCATGTTGCGTTGCAGGATTAGGTGGGTATGGGAGGATGCAGTAGTGGACTATAGTAGTACCAAAGTGCAGAAAGACAAGTTAGCAGAAAAACGGGTGCAACAGTTGGAAACACAATGATGAGTCACAGCAAGCAAGATGTTATAAGAGGTGACACTAGTACTCAGCCAGCCTTTCCAGGCTATGAGAGTGAGCAGTAGGGCAAATACATACGGTAACTAGTAAGGTACAAGGTGTAATAATGGTCATAATACTGATAAAATATAAGGGTGGGGTACAATGGGTGAGTGCACTAAACTATAGTTGATAATAGTGATATTGGAAAGGATCCAGATAGACAGTTTACAAGACTCAAAAATCAAAGATCGAGGGTGACACTGGTTGTCGGTTCAACTAGTGTGAGGTAGAAATCTGTGCATTTACAAATGTCCAGAGTACAAGTGAAAGTGGCACACGTGAGGGCTCCAATATACGAGGTAATAGTCTGTGCATACGGGAGTTCCAAACACCTATATAGGTGTAGTACTGCAATGATGTGTAAACACTCTGGCCTATATAAAGTAGTAATCTGAGTAATACAGATGCTTAGAATAAAGCTAGAGCGTACTAATGCAGTGATGGCAAACACACTTTCCTAAATGAGGTAGCAATCTGTGTAATACATACATACAGAAAAAGCTAAAAAGGCAATATTGCACAAATATAGTACTAGGTAGGCATTCTTTCATATATGAGGTAGTAATCAGGTCTAAACAAGTAATTAGATTATAGTGAGAGTATAATAATATATAGGCATAGGCCGGCATTCTGTTCTACTAGTCTACAGTACTATAATCCCATAGAGACTGAAGACTAGACTAAGATGGCCGCCAAATAGTTCAGATCAGGCAAGTAGTCCTTTCTTTGTTGCTAAGCAGGCTGGGAGAGAGAGAGAATAGTCCTCTTTTTGCTGCTATTGCTCTGAGCACCGGGGAAGAGATTCCACTTCCTGTTCAAGCAACCAGAGCTCAAGTCTGGCTGAGAGTCTTATCTCTATGTGGGGGAGTTGAGCTGAAGTGGCACGTGGAGGATAGAAGGTATGGGGGGATTTATTGTTACAGTTTTATGGCCCCCGCCATTTTGTACAAAGGAAGAGATATTTCCAGTGAGTTAGGCTTTTAAAAAGAGAGTCGGTGGGTGGGAAAAGTAAATACCTGAGTTTTGTTGTTCAGCCCATCTTGCCAGCAGAGTTAAACAGAACCATTACAGAGATCCATGGTTGGCTTCCTTCCCCTTCGTGGGTGTATGTGACTGGTTAAAAGACAATGCATCCCAGTAGTATACCGTATATCACGGGGGGCAGACTTCCGTGTTCAGCCGCCCCAACTGGTCCTAATTTGCTCCTTATGATTGTGAGCTGTGTTAGCTCTCACGGCTCCGCTTCATGATCTAGTGACCCCGGTCGTGTGTGTGTGCCAGCACCTGTGATCAACGTCCCTCCCGGCTCTCCAAACCGCTCGTGCTCCTCTGCTGCGGTGTGCGGGGGAGGGGGGTGGGTCGCCGTGACCCAGTGCTGCCTTTTCTGCCGTCGGGACCGACCACCGACCGTGTCCGGTGCTTCTCCCGCTTTCGCCCTGGTGTCCGCTGCCCCGCTCTCATTCCTCTACTTTGGCGGTGGTGCAAAGGGTGGGGGGGCTCCGTCGTCTTGTTCCGATGATTTTGTTCTGCAAGCAGGAGTGATAAATACAGGGTTTCACCTGACCCATATTTCTGTTAGCCCCTCAATGTGACAGCTGATTTTTGCAGGTGCTCATGAGTTCAATAGGCATTATTTGGGTTGAGTAAGTGTTAATGAGGCTCACTTTCAAATCCAAGCTGGTTCAGAGATTCAGAGATGTCTCTAGGCTTTTTGGAGGAGAAATATGTGAGGAGTACACTAGGGAGCAGTGCTAGACCTTTAGTTTTGAGTGTTTGATGCTGATGCAGATGTGTGTTTGGGATCTTGCTGGATTAGAGGGGCTGAGTAACACAATGGGCGTGAGAATTGTCACACGTAACTTTGATTTGGTGGTTTGATATTAAAGGACAGAGGGACAAATTATGATAGGCTTGCCCTGGCGTTGGGTCTATAATTTTGATGAAACTATGGCACAAGCAGTACACCATATTGCCACAATGAAATATTTGTCTCAATGTGTCAATTTTAAAGTCTTGTATTGGTAAAAAGCTCTGTCTTAACCACCTGCCCCATGCACACATTAAAATATGCCCAATAGGCGTTCTCCTGTAAAACCTAATGTAAATCTAATGCAGTGAATGTATGGTTGAAACAATGGAGAATGCTTTTCAGTGCTAGCCTAAGGACCTGTACAAACCCTGTTTAGGGAGCAACAGGGCGAGCAGGAGCTGCTTGGCCCCAAGGTCCGGGTTGTGGCCTTTTGATCCTAATGTACCAGGACTAGAGCTAGTATGGATCCGGAGAAACTGGACTAAGTACCCGTTGAGCACTTCACTCTTAGTGGTAGCATGGGCCGATCAGTCCAAGACCTCTTGAGGGGAGGCAGACACAGGTGGCTGAACACAAGCTCACAACTCAAAGTACGATCAGAAACAGCCATAAATAATTTTCCAGTGAAATACTAGTTTTATGAAAAAAGGAGTCCTTAGATACCAACAAGGAGTAAAATACAGCATTCACAAAAACCACACACAGTTCCCTGAGAGCAGGGCTCTAGCATTTTAGGAGGGGTCCCACTCCCCTCAGGTTAGCAGTAGTGGCTATTCTCCACTCACTATAGGTAACATTAAGGTTAAGCTCCGTCAGAAGTCCGAGTCTCAGGAGTCCCACTCTGACTCCAAATAAAGACAAAAGTGTTCCAGTGCTGGAGTGCTATTGGCAGTCAAGTCTGGCCCATAAATATGTCTTACCCACACCAGCAGGACAGTCATGACCAGAATCCCTGCCGGGACAGTGGTTGGGTGTCCTTGAGTTCCTCACATGTGGTTCTGCAGGGCCAGCGACCGGGGTCTTCCGTGCTCCTCTAATGCTGCTAGTTTCCTTGGGTTCTCCCTCCATGGGGTGGGGGTGGAGTTTGATGCTCCTGGTACTGATCCTCAGTTGGGGGTTTGGTCCGGACGGGTTACCAAAGAGGCACCTTTCTATGATGGTCTCAATCAGACTACACTTTATGCCTCTTTCCTGGTGGCCCCATCTGGTATTCGGGGTTGCCGGTTTTAGTCAGTAAACTGGCAATGGCATGATTGGCACAGCAGTAATCTTCACAGAACCCCTACTTCGCATAGAGGGTTGCTAACTTCACTCCACACACAGAGTACGACCTCATCGGCATGGCAGTAATCTTCATGGCATTTCCACATGGAATAATGGGTCTCTGACTCAAAACTACACCCGGGCAATGGCCCAATCAGTGCAAAAAAGTTGAACGGCTCACTTTACAGTGTCCCTCCTCTGGTATGCAGGGGTCACTGACTTAAACCTACACATAGGCAATAACCTGATCGGTGCAGCAGCCATATCCTCAAACCTCACTACAAGGATCATCCTCCACTGGGCCTCACTCTCTTCTTCCTCACATGTCACGCTTGTCTAGGCAAAGAAGCAGGCACTGGTGCTCCAGGCTCCAGGGGCAGGTAATCTTAAATTCCCTGTGTGATGTCCCCTCACCCAGCTGGGAGGCTAGCAGACCTTAACATCCAGCCCTATTCACAGGCAGAAGTCTTGCAGAGATTCTCTTCCTCACACAGCCCGACTGACTGGTTCACAGTTGACAATGTTGGGGGAGTCAAGCTTTGGTCATTTCCAGACATCAAATGTGATTTAGAGTCTGAGTCTTTGAAGTTTATATTGGGGTATGCTTCTTTTAGAAAATACCATCCCTTTTGCCCTGCGCGTTCTCCAGAAAGCAGTTTGTGACAGTAGGAGTGACTTGAAACCTGATAGCCCCACAACACAGGCCAAGGGAGTGAATAGAGGTTCACTCCTGGATGTCAGCCATAGTTATAATTGCATGTGAATGTGTATGTATGTATGTGTATGTATCAAAATCAAAAATGTATCTCAGTGCCTTAGCCCTATTCTTCATGATTCTTTCATCAGTCCCATCTCCTTGCCGAGATGTGTCCAGTCTAAGGGTGAGCGTCAAACTCTGATCTGTGGACAGAATTGGCTGAGTTTTACCACTCCACGCTTCCGTTTATGGCGGAGAGTTTTGGCAAAACTCAGACTCCGCAACATAGCAGAGTTTTTAACGAAGAGTGAGTGTCAACCTCATCACCACTCACCAAGTTCTGGCCAAGTTTGCAGATGCTGGCTTCTTGCCATTGCTAAGGTAACTGGGCGCAGGCAGAGGACAACCACTTCCGGTCCACCAGGTCACATGACTCATGTCACCTCTGGTGCAGGACTCAGGATGGATCAGGAGCTGTCGCAGGAGTGGAGCAGAGTGGTGACAAGAAAATGTGAGTTCAACCGGCGGGCAGACACGTGACTGATCCTCCTCCTTCGGCCGCCACTGTCGGAACCAGACCTGAAGGACCTTCCTGCATCGTCTATGGACAGAAAAAGGTAAGGAAGATCACTAGCCTATGGCTGCTTCCTCTGAGTCCCCGCACCAGAGTCCTAACGGATCCAGAATGGGCTAGCATCTGCCCCTCAGCAGTTAATCCTTACCTCAGGGCATGCTATAGGAGTAGTCGATAACTCCGCCTGCTAGCGGAACGCAGCGTAGCGCTGCAGAGTGGGTTTTTTTACTTCGGGGAGTTCCGCTTAGCTTGGCTACGCAAACTCTGCCCGGGCCTGGTACAGTCCCCTTCTCAGTGACCTCTCTCTGAATCAAAGAGCAGTCTTTGAAGTGTACTGAAGAGCCTGGCTCTCTCTTCCTCTAATGTGGTGCACATCAGCTCGAAGGAATGCAGCAATCCACACATCTGTCTGAGTAGATTCCTCTAGCACCTCATGCTCCTTCACCTAGCCTGGAACTCCCAAATGGGAACCCAGAATTCTCCATGTGCAGTACCATTCACAGGTGCACATACACCCATTAAATGTATATAACACACATACACTTCTCAGCACCACATACCAATCTGATGTAGGCCAAGGGTAAGTTAAGCACACATCAGCTGAACCTTGAATGAGTGAGCCTGTAGCCCTCACTCAAGGGACACAAATAAAAAGGCTTGTTCACTCCAACTGATCACTACATGGTGTGGTGCTATCACCACATTCGTGCTGCTTAACCAGTGGCAAATTCAGTAGCCTTTCACCACTATGAGGGTAGTGCTTTGGGCCCCCTCCAGGTCCAAAAAAACTACAATATGTGAGACAGGCCTAAGCCATGACACACATAGATGATCTGTGTTCCCTCATGACAACAAAAGTCAGCACCAGGGATCCTGACATCATAGCAGTTGTTCAGGGAAGGGGTACACGCCCATCACCATACAAGGGACGTTTCCTTCGCAACATTTTCTTGCAATTCTATTTCATTATAATTGCATTTATGTAGTGCTTACAATCCCTGACAAGCCATTGAAGTACCTTATGGTGTGTAGTATGCTATTTTGGAAACAAAGATTAGTGTTTATTCCAGTGGTTTTTGGTTAGTGCTGGGTATTATTGCCTTATTGGGTTTGGCCTTGTGCTATCAATAAACACATTCCATGCATTCATTAGAGTTTCTTTGTTGCAGATTAAACGTAATAGGAGTTAGATATGATCATTAGTGGGGGTATGTGAGTTCATGCAATGGTTGATAGGAAGAGTGGATAGGTGAGCAGATATTAAGCAGTTTAAGTTTGTAGGATATGGTATGAATGAAGACGGTTGAGGTCTATAAAGTGAAGTGTGAACATTGCAGTAATGCAAAAAAACAACAGGCATGTAACTGAGGGTACACTGCACTCCCTGAAAATAAGACACGCAGAGGATAGATAGTAGGGTGACAGAGCATTTGATAGAAAGGGAGGAGGTGTTTTGCTATAGCATTCAATCAGAGGATGTAAACCTGTAGAAAGGAATCACATTATTTGCAAGATGGATAGAATTTTGCAATGTAGCATTTGTATGGTGCTTACTATGTCCATGTAGGGTATGGATCATGTCCGGACCAGCACTTTTATTTTTTCTGCCATAGACTCCTTGAAAATAAAACAGCTGTGACAGGTCAGCCATGCCAACATGGCAAGCTGACCTGACAAGGTTAGCTTTTATTAAAGTGACACCAACCTTAGATTCCGGTGCCGTTGCAGCAAATAAAGAAAAAAACTGAATACAAGTGAAAAACATAGCATGCTGACACTGACCAGGGTGGTAACTCAAACACTCCAGCCATTTTGAAGCCAGCTTGACAAACCCTAAATGGGTTTCATACTCTTCATTATGTTATACATTTTCTCAAATCTTTTCCTGGTCAAGTACTGCAGGTGAAGGGTGAAAATGTTGAAAATGAGTACATTTGCCCAGGGGAAGTATATTAATGCTGTGATGAAACAATCTGTTCGGGAAATACCCGTTACAACGCAACTTTTACAACGCACTACCATTACGTCGCAACTTTTACAACGCAGGATCCATTACAATGCATGCCTTTACAACGCATGACATTACATAGCAGATGCTATTACAACGCATGCCATTACAACGTAAGTATAGGTGAGTATATAATTTTATTTTATATTTTATTTAACATTATTTAATTAATTTATTTAATATTAAAAATAAATAAATATATTAATTTATGTATTTTTTAAAAATAAATTAAATATATTAATTTAAGTAATTTTAAAAAATAAGTATGAGTATAGGAGTATATGTTTTGGGGTACTGAGGTATATGTTTTGGGGTGTTTGGTTATTTTTAGGGTTCAGGGCTAGGTTTGGGTTATGGGGTACAGGGGTATTTTTAGGGTTCAGGGCTAGGTTTGGGTTATGGGGTACAGGGGTATTTTTAGGGTTCAGGGCTTGTTTTGGGTTATGGGGTACAGGGGTATTTTTAGGGTTCAGGGCTAGGTTTGGGTTATGGGGTACAGGGGTATTTTTAGGGTTCAGGGCTTGTTTTGGGTTATGGGGTACAGGGGTATTTTTAGGGTTCAGGGCTAGGTTTGGGTTATGGGGTACAGGGGTATTTTTAGGGTTCAGTGCTAGGTTTGGGTTATGGGGTACAGGGGTATTTTTATGGTTCAGGGCTAGGTTGGGTTATGGGGTACAGGGGTATTTTTAGGGTTCAGGGCTAGGTTTGGGTTTTGGGGTACAGGGGTATTTTCAGGGTTCAGGGCTAGGTTTGGGTTATGGGGTACAGGGGTATTTTTAGGGTTCAGGGCTAGGTTTGGGTTTTGGGGTACAGGGGTATTTTTAGGGTTCAGGACTAGGTTTGGGTTTTGGGGTACAGGGGTATTTTTAGGGTTCAGGGCTAGGTTTGGGTTATGGGGTACAGGGGTATTTTTATGGTTCAGGGCTAGGTTTGGGTTTTGGGGTACAGGGGTATTTTTAGGGTTCAGGGCTAGGTTTGGGTTATGGGGTACAGGGGTATTTTTAGGGTTCAGGGCTAGGTTTGGGTTATGGGGTACAGGGGTATTTTTAGGGTTCAGTTTTAAAAAAAGACTTTAAATAAATTAAATTAATTAAATTAAATTAATTAAATTAAATTAATTACAATTTTTAAAAAAAAGATATACTTACCTATACTTACGTTGTAATGGCATGCGTTGTAATAGCATCTGCTATGTAATGTCATGCGTTGTAAAGGCATGCATTGTAATGGATCCTGCGTTGTAAAAATCGCGTTGTAATGGTATGCGATGTAAAAGTATGCGTTGTAACGCCATACATCCATCTGTTCAGTTACATTACAGTGACTGCACACTCTGTGGATAGTAAAAGAGCATCAGCAGTTTATCTTCAGGCAAGATGAGCAGAATAAAAGAGACCTAACCACCCACTCACTTTGAAGACTTTGCTCTATTGATGATTTTGAGTTCTGCAAGCAGGAGTGATAAATACAGGGTTTCACCTGACCAATATATTTCTGTTTGCCCCTCAATGTGACAGCTGATTTTTGCAGGTGCTCATGAGTTCAATAGGCATTATTTGGGTTGAGTAAGTGTTAATGAGGCTCACTTTCAAATCCAAGCTGGTTTCCACTAGTGGTTTTGGAGAAAAGGGAGAAAGGAGTGATTCAGAGATGTCGCTAGGCTTGTTGGAGGAGAAATATGTGAGGAGTACACTAGGGAGCAGTGCTAGACCTTTAGTTTTGTGTGTTTGATGCTAATGCAGATGTGTGTTTGGGATCCTGCTGATTAGAGTGGCTGAGTAACACATTGGGCGTGAGAATTGTCACATGTAACTTTGATTTGGTGGTTTGATATTAAAGGACAAAGGGCCAGATGTAGGTTGGCAAATACCGGTCGGTAACGGCCGATTTCAGCCGTTACCGACCGGTATTTGCAAATGGAGATGTAGGGGCCTTCAAATATACAGAATCTGTAAATTTACCGATTCGGTAAATTTACCGATTCTGTAAAATACTAAATCGGTAAATATACCGATCGGTAAATCTAGATGTAGGTGGCACTGAAAACAGTGCCACAGGCCATTACCGATTTGTTATTTACCATGTAATTCTATTGCATGGTAAATAACGAATACCTATGTACATGCACATCTGTGCATGTACACCTGTGCCATGTTGCACACATACATGCCCTAAGGGCATGTATGTGTGTCACATGGCACACAAGGCAAAATCAGAGGTGCAACAGGGTGTCAAAGTGACACCCTGTCACCCTTGCAAAATCGGTAATTTTACCAAATCGGTATTTACCGATTCAGTAATTGACATTGATTCCTATGGGCCTGTAGGCCCATAGGAATTAATGGCAATTACCGAATCAGAGGAGGAAATGCCATCATCCACAAGAACAGCATCAGGGCCTCGACTAGAACCGATGACGCGCTCAGCACCACCGAACACAGGCACTTCCAGATCCGCACATACCCTAACTCCACCCTCAGAGACACCTTCGTCTACCAACCCCCCGGATCCCGTCCCCAGTTCAGCGACTCCATCGCTGACTTCATCAGCATGTACGCCTTGACCTCCACAGACTACATCCTCCTCGGAGACCTGAAGTTTCACCTTGAGAACAACAACGACAACAACTTCACAACCCTGATCGATAACCTCACCAACCTCGGACTGAAGCAACTCGTCACAACGCCCACCCACTCCGCCGGTCACATGCTCGACCCCGTCTTCTCCTCAAGTCTGCACGTCTCCGTCAGCCACACCACCGTACTCCTCCTCCTCTGGACCGACCACAGCTGCATCCACTTCACCTTCCAGAAACCCACCACACACCACCGCACCCAACAGATTCCCCGCTGCTGATGGAGCAAAATCACCGAAGACCAACTACATGCAAACCTCGCTCTCCCACAAAACCCTCCAACACCGACGATGTTGCCCACAGCCTCAGACGCTGGATCAAGTACTGCGCCAACACCCTCGCCCCACTGAAGAAACACCCCCACAGAGACACCAGCAAGAGGGCCAGCTGGTTCACCCCAGAACTCCTTGCCTCCAAGCAAGTCTGCCGGAAACTAGAGAAGGAATGGCACAGTGAACAAACTCCGGACAGCCACGCAGCACACAAGGACGCCATCCGCAACCACCATCACCTCATCAGGGTGGCCAAGAGGACCTCCTTTAAAGACCACCTCAACAACAACGCACACAATAGCAAGGAGCTCTTCAACATCGTGAAGGAACTCTCCAACCCCAGCTCCAACACCAACAACATCCCGCCTTCGCAAGCCCTGTGCGACTCCCTCGCCACCTTCTTCCACCGCAAGATAGCAGACATCCACAACAGCTTCAACACCCAGACAGCCCCAACAGACAAGTACACAACAGACCCTCCGCACACCATCGACCATGAGCCCCTGCTAGCCTGGGCCAGCATGGGCATCGATGACACCATCTGGACCATGCGCTCAATCCACTCCGGCTCTCCGTTGGACCCATTCCCGCACCACGTCTTCAACAAAGCAAGTAGCACCATTGCACCCCACCTGCACAACGTCATCAATCTCTCCCTTGAGACCCCAACCTTCCCAGAGAGCTGGAAACACGCCGAGATCAAAACCCTACTCAAAAAACCTAAGGCAGTCCCAAGAGACCTCAAGAACTTCCCGGCCAAGGTCATTGAGAAAATCATCAACAGACAGCTAACCCGATACCTCAAATAAAACAGAATCTGTGACCCTTCCCAGTCAGGGTTCCGCAGAAACCACAGCACCGAGACTGCCCTCATTGCCACCACTGACGACTACAGGACCCTGCTGGACAACGGTGAGACCGCAGCACTCATCTTCCTAGAGTTCTCTGCCGCCTTCAACACCATCTGCCACTGCACTCCTCCACGCTGCAGGGATCCGAGACAAGGCTCTGGAATGGACCACCTCCTTCCTCTCCGGCAGAACCCAGAGCGTCCGCCTCCCCCCATTCTGTTCCATAGCCTCCAAGATCATCTGTGGCGTACCCCAGGGATCCTCCCTCAGCCCGACACTGTTCAACATTTACATGGCCCCGCTCACACACGTTATCCGACAGCACAACCTCAACATAATCTCCTACGCCGACGACACTCAACTGATCCTCTCCCTCACCAAGGACCCCTACACCACCAAAGCCAACCTCCATGAAGGAATGAAGGCCGTCGTGGACTGGATGAAGATCAGCCATCTGAAGCTGAACTCGGACAAGACGGAGGTCCTCATCCTCGGCTCCAACCCTTTAGCCTGGGACGACTCCTGGTGGCTGATGGCACTGAGGGCAGCCCAACACCCACCGATCACGCACACAACCTGGGAATCATCCTTGACTCAATGCTCCCAATGACCAAGCAAGTCAACTCCATCTCCTCCTCCTGCTTCAACACCCTCCGCATTTTCCGCAAGATCTACAAATGGATCCTGACAGATACAAGAAAGACAGTCACCCAGGCCCTCGTCAGCAGCAGACACAACTACGGAAATTCCCTCTATGCGGGAGCCCCAACCAAGCTCATCATACGACAACAACGCATCCAAAACGCCTTGGCACTACTGATCCTCGACGTACAACGACACGGCCACATCACCCACCACTTGAGAAACCTGCACTGGCTCCCCAGCAACAAGAGGATATTCTTCAAGCTCCTCATCCACGCACACAAAGCACTCCACAAGACTGGCCCAGCCTACCTCAACAGACGGTCTCCTTCAACATCCCCAACCACCAGCTACGCTACGCTACGCCGACCTCTGACTCGCCACCATCCCGCACATCCAAAGAACTACCACCAGCGGGAGATCCTTCTCCCACCTCACCGCCAAGACAAGGTACACCCTCCCACTTAGCCTACAACAGACCCAAGACCTGCTGACCTTCAGGAGGATACTCAAGACCTGGCTGTTCGATCAGAAGCGACCTCCACCCCAGCGCCTTGAGACCCTCGCGGGTATGTAGTGAGCTTTACAAATGATTGATTGATTGATTGATTGATTGAGCATTACTCAATAAAAAAGCTGCATCTGGAAGGTAGTCTGAGAAGAAAATATAAAAGGGAAACTGACCCAAACTGCATCTTTAAACAGAGAATATACATCCTGTGTCTTCAGAATAAAGGGACTGAGACCGTTTACATTGTCAGAGACTGTTGTCCCAATTCCTAGCTAACTTACAGTGCCTCACCCGAACCGGTAAACCCTACTGGGGTGGCAGGTAATTTTGGAAATTTCGAACATGACACTCTTATCTTCACCAAAACCCCTAACCTTCCTGGTGTGGCAGGTGATTTTGGAAACCTCGGACTTGACACTCCGATACCCAAGGGAAGTGTGGAAATTGTGGAAACAGAACTTATGCCTTTCATTGTTTACTTATGCATGCCCATGGTAAATACAAGAAAGATATCAATTACGTTTTCACTACATTTATTGAAGCAATTGTAGTCTTGCATAGAAAGAGTGAGGTGATAATTAAGCAGATAAAACAAAGCAACATAACCAGCATTATCAACATAATGAAAACAATAAATAATCCAACAATTGCAGTCTGAGTTCTATAGATGTGTACCCATTAATATCCCAGGTATGAGCATAGTGAGTGTAACCTCTGCCCGATCTCCTAGGTTAGCCTTTTTTATCCATACCTGGATAACTGACCCAGGGAATCAGCCTGCAGTAGAATTGTCAATCCTTCTCTGCAAGATGGATGATGGGCATAGCTACATGTTGAACACAAGATTCTTTCCAGGACTGTCATGACTCCTTTGACCCATAAAAGGGCAGTTTACACTGTGTTAGAAGTACAGCTCAAATGCAATGAGATGTCTAGATGTTAGAAGCTGTCTTTGAACAGGTAACACAAGCACTACAACATCTAGTTTTGTGTTCCTAGCCTTGAACAGAGTGTACAGATTATGTAGCGAGAAAGGCTCCAAAAACATGCAGCCGCTGAAAATGTAAAACTGAAGAGGAGAACCAAAGTGGGTCCAAGAAGGCCTCCCAACACCTTCCCCGTGGCTGTGAAAAGACAAAGCTTCTACAATTAAACCTATAATAAAAATGACAAACCATATAATAAAAAATGGTCACATTGACAATGTAAGCAAGCAGAAGCCATCTAAAAATACTTCAATTCAAATATACTATAAACGAATACAAAGGACAAAACAATTAATAAAAAAAGGGCCAAATTAAAAATCAAAGGATGCTCCCAAGATATTTCCCATGATTTCAGTGTCAAAGGAATCTAAAATGGATGTCGCATCAGCAGAAGACATCTCCACGATGGCTTTGTCGATCAGCTCCGAAGTAAAAACATTGTCTGCACCCTCAGTCATTGCTGAAAGCATAGAATCCTGCAGTGCACCCACATTAGAAGAGCCAGTAACCCAGAACTCAGGAGCCGAAGCATCCAAATCCAAGGAAAAGAATGACATATAGAAAGCATCCTGAAGCAATGACAGTCTCATAGTACAACTCTGAAAATGGGTCCACATCAGACTCATCAGCAGATATATATCCATAGATTGTACCAATTGCATTGCAAGGCAAATGCCAACTGCACACTTGAAAGGGCACCACAGACAGTGGAACACAGGCTGCACACAGGTAAATCACACTGTTCTAAAGGACGTGAGCCAGTAATTTTTCAATTCCTGAAGCAAAGACACTCCAAAAAATTGTATCCTGCAATCAAGACACAGCTGCACATGCCATAGATCCATCATCAATTGGCTGTGAGATGGAACATCCCTTGTGGAGAAACAAAATATGACCAAAATATCACAGATCAGATATAACACAAGTGGAACACCTCTAAAAACACTAGAAAACATAAAACGTATGAAGGATGGTATCACTTCAAAAATGGTCTGAAACGTACTGACAAAGCCAGCTCCAACTGCTTTAAAAAATTGTACCACACCCACGGTGTTATACGCATTAAATAGGTGATGCATAAGTTTCCTCAAATGCTGAGGCAGGTTTGTGCATAGTTGTCATTGGATTTTAGAGGACAACCTTTCTACTTGAAGTTCAAAGGTTCAACGGGCAGATGTAAGTGTCACATCCTTCCGAAACAATAGGGCTTTTAGCTGCTGAGGTTATCAAGATTAATCTTGAAAGTTGGAATGGCAGGCCATAAGCTAACTTCTGTAACCATGTATATTGAAGGAAATAGCACAGAATGACATGCCACTAACTGAAAGACCATACCAACATATGGGACAGCTGCTTTCATCCCACAGCAACCCTGATTGTTCAAAATCAAATAACATTAATTTGAAAGTAATCTAATGACAAAACAAATCAAGGAAACTGGTTCTACCTTCAAATAACATGCCATATTGGCAATCAAAGTTTTATTTCATTACAAATTAGTGAGTTCTTTAGAGCAAAGATTCACATTCATTTCCACTAAGTTCTCCCCTTACACATTTGTTATCAAAGGGCAAGGACAACAATTCATAGATGAAACGATATCTTAAAGACTCATATCTGCCTACTAGAAAATGTTTCAAACAAGATGTGAAATTAAACATTGAAATTTGTAATGAGAACACTGTAACACTGACTGTGTCTCGGCTGCTGTGAAGGGCATCTTTTATAATTTCATGATGTTTGAAATTGTATAGGTAGCATTCTGCTTAGCTATTAATTGTTGCCTACGTGTTAAAGTGAAAGGTAAGAACAATTCCATTGTATGCAGGCATTGCCAGGGCACAGGGTGAACATTTAAAATTTGTGGTGTTCAGCTCAACTGCATAATTGAACTATGCTGACTCTGCACAGCGTCTAATGAAGGCGTTTCATTTAGTATAATGGCAATTGCAAAAGATAAAATGTTATTCAAACAGTAGGTATGAGTTGACAATATATTTGTGCCATTATTTACAACAGCAAGTGCATTTTCTAAATTAGCTTTATCTATTTGTCTTAAACATGCTGCAGCTTCCATTTGTGATAATTTCCAAATTTCATTATAGGCAACATAATTGAAACTTTTATAACATGGAAATGTAGAACCTAATAAGAAATCTTTCAAATCTATGTCATCCAAAAGAGGAGACAGATGTTCTTTTACTGCAGACAAAGTAGAATGTTGAACTAATTGCTGCCGTAACTTGCACATGCTATAAGTAGTAACAACCCTGGAATGTTGAGACTGAATTTAACAATGGTCTGGACTGCTAGCATTAAGACCCTTTGTAGAGTTCAAAAAAACGTGCATGAAAACCATTTGTGTCCACTGGCCACAATAGCCACCGTTTAGGACCTGAAAGTGTATGATTAAACATACCATTTGCCCCATACCATTGAACTGTTCCTCAGGGTAATTTATCAGGTGTTGCTTGCTTGCTGGGCAAATTAATTTCCTTAATTTTGGCTATACTCAAGCAAGTAGTCTGCTCTATTGTCTTATTTAAGAAGAACATCTGTTTTGAAATCAACCAGGCTCTAAATAGATTGTCTATGCCATTTACTTCCCAGTGCTTTGTTCCACAAATGTATTTTAAATCATTAGCGTCCTTCCAATAATCTTAGCCTAGTAAGACCAGTTGGGAAATAAATGAATCAGAATAAATCAGTTTTATTTGGCTCAGCATACTTTTATTTGCTTGCGAGGAGGTACAATTAAAATAAAGGAAACTGGGTCTAAAGAATAATAGCTAAAAAAATATGAAAATGTAGCCATAGAGCTTTGCAGCTATCCACTGTGGGAGCTGGGCAATGTTTCCATTGTGTAAAATTGAAAACTGTACGTGAACACTATCTCACTTATTTCTGAATTGTTCCCCAAATTGAGTTTAAATCAATAGTATCTTTCTGATAATCATAGTCTTGTAGGGCCAGTTGGGAAATTAATGAATCAAAATAAATCAATTTTGTTTGGGGAAGAATATTTGTCTATGCTTTTGAAGGGTTAAGTTTAAAATGAAAGGTAACTGGGTCTAAATAATTATGGGCAGAAAAGTATGCAAAAATATCCATATATGTTTTGGAGCTATCCAGTGCGAGAGTCTGGCAAGTTCCCATTTTGGAAACTTGAAAACAGTATGTGGATTACTATCTCTGTGTAAATAATGATGTGCATATTTATGATAACAAAACATCTCTCAATAATTAGCAAAATTAAGGTATAGATCTTCACTCTCAAATACAGGAAAACGTTCAAGCTGTAAGAGCATTGAGGTGACTCTTTTTGCATCCCAAACATCAGAAATATAGCCAGGGGTACTCACACCATTCTTCAAAACCTCAAAAACAAAAGGAATCTGCAGATGGTCTGTAGGACCAAAAATAATATATGGGACCTTATCTCAAACAATTACATCAAGCACTGTAAAAGTAGAAATGTTTCAAAGGACAGATTTCTCAGCAAATTTTATGAAAATGGGTGAGGTTTTAACACTTCGACAACCAGTTCTGCAGTAGAATGCTCTGGAAGAAAATGTACATTTATTTAACAGGAAGAAAACAGTCAGAAATGCAATCAAAAGATGCACGAAAAATAATGAGATGGGAATCCAAAGGTAAAACCATGGAGGTTTCATATAAGTGCGTTTCAGCCAAAGAAGAAAATTACGTACACCATGTGGTAAACCGTGTGAAAAATTAGTAGAAAAGTCATCAACAGTGACAAAGTAACCAGATGCAGTTGGTTGAAAAACAATAGTCTCAGTTGGCAGAAGAGAACTTGTAGACACCTCAAAAGGTGGTTCATCATAAACAATTCTGTTGCTAAAGGTAGCAGAAGCAAGTTGTCTACTCACATCTGATGCATGGCTTGTGTTTGCGGCGGTAACATAAATCAACAATTGGTCATTCTCCACCCTCACAGCAGGGGGGGAAACATTTGTGTTGCTGAACACTTGTAGAGGAATTTCCTGTAGGCTATTGAGAGGAACTACTGAGGAGTCCTTGTGACTTACTGTGTAGAAATGGCCACATGATCCAATTTTACTTGATCAATTAAGACAAGCTGTTTGTAATTACATCCCGCAAGAGGGGGCATAATCACGGTTCTTGTACCTTGAATGCCGAGGACTGTCAGTGGTACGTAGTTTGATGGGTCAAACAGCTTCTTTAGTGCAACCTTCTCTCAGGCCTAGATCCCCACATTTTGGAATTGAGCTGGAAGGTGCTGGTTGCTTCTTCACTCCATCAGTGGCAGTATGTTTTGAACATTTGTTAGAGCGCTTGTCCCCAAAGTCCTATGGTACCTGTAAAACAGCTAAACATTCACTTATGTCAAAAGTTGGATCTTCTGCACTGCACCAGGGCTGTCAAGATCTGAAAAGTATATCTGGATACCAAACAGGACCTTGTACTGGGTCTGGCCACCCAAAGATCATTTGGACAGATTTTTTAATTGCTCTCTGGACTCAAGACAAGTAATGGATCCAAATAATACCTGAACCTAATACTCTAGTTGTTAAGAAATGCTTTAAGCCCCAGTTCTTTCTCTCCACAATTACATTTCCCTCAGGATGATATGGCAAGTAATAATGTGCAGCGACACCCAGGGTTCCCATAGTATCCTTGTAAGCCTTAGCGGCAAATGCAGGTTCCTGGTCTGTGTGGAATGCAGGTACTGCATATGTCCCAATTAATAAATGTAAATGAACCATCCAGATTTAAGGGCCCGCATTAATGAAGGTACATACATTGGAGATGGTAGAGCTTTTGATTTGTTGGCTAATGCCACACCTAAGGCCATACTGTTTTGTCTGCTTGTACAGTCCATGCCACCAATTGCATTTCTTTAGAAAAGAAGCTGTGTCAGCCAAATCAGAGTGGGCAGAAACGACACCCTCATGAGCAGCTATTCTTAATTCTAACTGCGGTCTTGGTTGGGAATCACATGATCACCACCCCCCCCCCCCCACTTAACTGGAAGGAATATGTTGCTTGATATTTTTTAGGTAAAATGTTGCCATTGAGCAAAGTATTGACGGCAGACATGATATCTTCATTCACACTCATATGACAATGAGTAATTGAAGCTACTGTAGCAGTTAATACTGCAGATTCTGAAGTTTCATCAGTCAATGAATTCCCTACAACATGTATTTTAACACACTGATGACTCAATGTGTGAATCACATCAGAGTTGTGCCACCCTTCCCCAAAACAGCTTATGCTTTATAGTATTCCCTTTTGACCCTCTGAATCCATTCATACACCAGTAATGTAAATTTTCATTAAAAGACTTGATACAACAATGCAAATCACACACTATAGGCCCTATTACAATGTTGGCAGAGTTTCCTCCAAACAACATCGTCTCGGTCATGGGACTGACCAACAACCGGTCGGCATTCCCAGCCGACTAATTAGGATGCAACCGAACACTGTCTGGTTGCATTCCTATACTTTACAATGGGAGCATGTATTCTGACCAGAATACATGCTCCCATTGTAAAATAGGAGGTGCAGTTTATCCCTGCACCTCAAGGTGCCTGCCACAGGATGCAGGGATCAACAGGGGGACACCGTAGGTGCTCCCTCAGCCTACAACTGGAGTCCATGCACCCATGGGGGCCTTGCTTGGGGCCCCCAAAGTCGACTTCCAAAAGCCTTTCTGTGTTGGAAAGGCCAGCACAGCAAGTCCGCCAAAACAAGCCATCATAATCCCAAGAGCCGCCCTTGGGATTACTGACAGCATTCCGACTTTGTCAGAAGTCAGTCAAAATTACCGGTCGGATTCCTTTCCAACCACCTCTATTGTAATGAGGTGGGCGGAAAGGAACTAGACCAGCAAAATATGATGCTGTTGGAAAGGCTCTGACCAACAGTCAGAGCCTTTTCTGACAGCATCGTACTTGGCCCCAAAGATTGTAGGGAATTTTGAATCCATATTTTTTAGTACCAGAATTAAGACTTTTAATTCAGTCAGTTGTGTAGTGCAATCCCTGAGGGACTGTGTGAAGGTTTCCTGGGGCTGGAATTTTCCATCCATCATTATACCATGCACTGCAGCGCAGCTCGCCATGTATTGTTGTGTTGGTGCCTTTAGCAGGCTGGGCTGAATGATCATATTATATTATGTTCTGATCAATAGGCAATATATTACAGGGTATGGTGTATTCTTGTTCTTGTTGGAGAGGTCCTTGAGTTTGTAAAGTAAAGTCAAAGACATAGTCTGCATCAGTCGCCATCAGGGAAGTAGCATTGTACCCATCTAGGATGAAAGGTTTTCATGTTAGGAATACTCGCTTTTATGAAAGCCTCTAAGGCTAGGATTGGAGTAACAACAATTATGCTTTAACCTGGAGAAAGGGTCTCTCCTTCATGACAGCCATCTGTACTGTAGTTAGTATTTTTGCAATTGATGCAAAACGCATTTTTCAACATTAGAAAATAGATGCAATTTATATGCAATCAACAGTGTGTCACCCTCATTGAATGTGACATATGTGAAGCCAATGGCCCCTGCAAATATGCAGATCACGAAGTTGGCTTGTCGACATGATCTCAGTATTGGTGTATGTTCTGCTGTCCAATGTGTGCTGGAAAAATCAGGATGAATTAAATCGTACAATGGTTTATGCATTATGCATAATCTGGTATGTATTTTCAGCCAAAATTGAAGAATATTAACAAGCATTGTAATTTTATAATGGTATTTGGGGGTTGTAAAAGATCACATTTTTCTCTGAAATGTGGTGCCAAGTGCTTGCCCTCATTCCATAACTTGTATCCTAAAAATAGGGCACTGAGAAAGACAATTATGTTTTTTTTACATTTAATTTGTAGCCGTGCTCAGCAAATCCCAAAACAATGCAATCTGCTCTGGCTAAATGTATGTTTAAGTTATCAACCGTGAGATGTATATCATCAACATAGGACAATGCTTCTGGAGTAATATCATGTACTCATTACTCAAGCGATAAAAAATCCAGGACTGTTCTTATATTCCTGAGGGAGCCGCCAAATGTAGGGCTGTGAGCCTACCTCAAAGAACGCTGTTAGATCTCTACTTCCCGGCACCATGTTTTGGCAGAAAAAAACATTTGAACTATCCACAGTTGTTTTGTATTTGTATGTTCAATAAAGCTGTGCTGTGTGAATTTTGAATTGCAATTTTACATGTATGACTTTTTAAATGTCTCCAGTCTAAGACTATGTGATAGGAATGAGCTGATTCAGCTACCGGAAAAAATGATTATTCATAGGATATACACAGGGTTCATCCATTCCCTGGTCTTCTATCGGTGAGTGAATTTTTCTTAAAAAGGAGCTTTCGCTTCATGTTAAATTGGGTACTGTGGTTGCACTTGCGGGCTGGAGCTTATGGGTATAATGTGATAAGATGAGTCCTTATCTCAGCATACATGGTTGCGGTATAATGCTGGGGATTGTGCAAGAGCCCTTTTTGTGACATACGCTTGTTTAACCTTTTCATGGACAAGAACAAAGAAAGTCAGTAAACTTACATCTTCTCCTTGTAATGCTGTTTTTACAAACTCTGGAGGCTAATCGACCTCCGCCCAAAAAATCTCATAACTTTAAAATTTTCCCAGAATATGACCCTCAATCTGTAGCTTTAATTTGTAAAGTCTATCTATCTAGGGCTGTTGCTTTGATCTGGAGTTTTGACTTTGCATTGTCTAGCAGAGACACTCCCCTTGTCTTGTTCTGAAGGAGAGTTCTCAATATGTGTGGCATATTTAGCTGAAATATCAGCAAATCTTCTTCTTTTTAAACTGGAGTTTTTTGTTGTGGAAGTTTAGCTTCCTTTTTTATGATAATGTCAGACAAGCATTGTTAGTCAATTTTGGGTTACACATACATATCTTGTTTCAGCTCTTAACACCCCGCTCTCTCAGATCGTTTGTCGGGTGAGTCCTGAAAGGAACAGGAAGGACGTGCATCAGTCTAATGATACCTATCAGACTGTTTTAATGTATCTCAGTTATGTAAATTAGAATTTCTATCAGAGGACTCCAGTTGCCGATATCCACACTGTGATTTCAATGTTTGCTTTATTTTTCTATTTGTTCCAGCATTTTTAAAGAAGACTTGAGTGCGTGTTTGGTATTGTCCTTTTCAGACCAACAATTGACTTTTTTGATCTGGTGCCCAAATTATCCCTACCTTTAATTGTATAGATGTCCGCAATTTTTCTTTGGGTAACTCGAGCTCCTGGTCTACTAACACAACTTGCACAAGGCATTGTTGCCAGTGCTGCTATTTCCCCATTAATATTACTTAATATAATTGTGGGTACTGGAGCAAAATAGCCAATTAATTCAATCCCCAGATCTAGGGCAATTGCCAACCGATTTTCGTTTTGAATCTGTTTTAGTACTTCAAGCAAAACAGCAAGTGATGGTGTACCATGAGTGCCAATCTACATTGCACTTCCATCGTAAAAAAAGACTACTGTATCCTACTGAAAAAGTTCGCTTAGTGGTCCTTTTGGAATAAAAATCCACTCAATAATTATTTGAGATGAATAATACGGTAACAGCATGAACAAATACTTCCATCCACCCAGTTTCTGTATGTCATGCAAGCCATACAGCACACATCTGGTTCACAGATCCAACAAGACTTCTTCTGCTCAAACCAAGTCTTACATGTTCATTAGAATCACGCATGAGAAACAAAAAAGGAAATTGCAAACATATGCTGAACCATACAATTAGTGGGTATTTTTATAAATCCTTATTTTTTATGCATTCCCAACACACATTCTTTACATTTCAGGGGTATATTTACTAAAATGTATTGCTACTAAAATTGCTGCACCGCATTGCATGAAAAGGAGTGAGCAGGAAAGCACTATATCGCAGACATATGGCACTGTCTTGCTCTCTCCCTAGCGTTGGGGCACAAGAAGGTTGCCAGCGCCAAACACACACATTTGCCTCTTAGTGCAAGGGTATGTTTGTGATGTCTAGCATAGGTTTTCTACTGAAAAGATACCCTTTCAGTACAAAGTACTATGTTTAGACAATTTTTTTTACTTTTCCTACTTTATATGTGTGCTGTACTGTGCTATATACATGCACAGACAGAAAAGATTGGAGAAATAAAATCAATACTTCTCAATAATGCCATTGTCAAAACAGAAATATTTTTTTTTATTCAAACCTCTGTCTAATTTATTTGGTAGATACGGTTTTGCACCAAAAACAATGGGTGGTTGCAAGGGGATGCCATGTACCACCCATGGATATCTCCCCTTCCGCCAAGTGAAGCAAAGCAACACTAATCAATGATTTGCGTTACTTTCAGGTACATTTCCAGTACAAAACAAGGTTTTCGCTGTACAATACATTTCAAATAAATATTTTGTGCAGATTTGCATTCGTTTTGTGATACAAAGCAGGTACAAAAGGGAGTAAATATACCCATTTGTGGGGTATTTTGAGGATATTAAAGTGGTCATTAAACCTACCTTTCCTCTCCTTGAAATAATCATCACTTTTACTGTTAAACAGCTAATGTGACATTTCTAACATACTTTTCTTCGTTCTATTGAAAACATAAGTTTGACTTTCTGCATGTGATTCCTTGTCCTTTCTGAAGCACCATAACTACCTCATGTGGAGAGGTGCTGCATAAAACAGTTAGTCCCAGCCTTTAATATGAATTAGGGATCAAACAGTATTTGCAAACTTCTTTTGCTTGAATTTCCTGAGATGGACATGGGTATCAAAAGCTGTGAGCCCTTGTGACAACCATCCGTAGTTACAAAAAGAGAAACGAGGGTCGCTCAGTGCAACTGGTGAACTTATGTCCCTCTGCAGACATCCACCCTGCCACATAGTGTGACTCTTGGGTACACTGAAACAGAGATTCCCGACCAACACAAGCAACCACCCCAACTCCCCTAACCAATCAAAGTATTTACATGAATCCTGCTTTCAATATTTACCTACCCAGCGACACCCTACCTCTAACCATGCCTAACCAAACTATTCCTGGGCTGCTTGCACACTTAAGGACTGCATCCTGCACTGACCCAGTTGCACATTCCAGTAACTGTCAGTGTTTCGGGGGAGAGTGAACATGATTTTTGCGTTGTCTATAATCTCTGACTCAATACCATCAAATAAAGTTTGTGAGAAATTGGGTTGCTATTTGAATGCTGGTGAGGCTGTTCAAGCAACAAACACCATCCCTGTCTGGGTAAAACATAAAATGAACTAAAGGAACCTGTACTTAACCCTTAGCATATTGGCACAAAAAGCAGTCAGACTTATTTTAGAGGCAAAATATTTAAAAAGCACACAAACAGTAATAAAGCGAAAACACAGCACAAGAAAAATCTCACACCAACAGTACATTTTGATAAATTATCTGACACTAAAACAACAAAAATCCAATGAGTAGAACTGGAGTTATGAATTTGCAAAGTCTTCAGCAAAAAGTAGTGCGTAAAAAAATCAAATCACCCACCAAGGACTTCTAGTCGCATGAGACATTGGGCTGCAAGAAGTGGATTCGGCCCAGTCCGCGCTTATCTTGGACTTTGGTGAATTTTCAAGAAACATATATTGAGAAGGTAAAGTTCAGCAGGGCAAGGTAGCAGGAAATGTCTGAGGAGGGAGCATTGTCTTCGGGAAGCTGCTCGATGAAATCATGATGAACATTTCTAAGTTTGTACTCATTCGCTTTTTCAGAAGTTGAAAATCTACAGCGGTATGAGGCAGTAAGCCATAGGCACTGAGAGTTCCAGGGGGCCAGATACCACTCCGGCTAAGGACCACAGAACGTAAAGGGACCTACATCAAAAGCCTAGCCAAACAGTGAGGTACCTTGGGTGGATAAACAAGCAGGTTGGTCCCAGTTTCCCTCTGTTCTCAGGGCAATCTGTAGCCAAATGTGTTCTGATTCTAAAGTTTTAGATTTTGGCTATCTGGGCACCTTTAACACCACCATCAAGGGTCTAGGCTGGAGGGGGACCACTCGGCAGGTAGAAGGTTAGGACTCACTTTGGCTGGGTTCAGGTGCAGTTCAAGATGGTGGGAGCCTCTTATGTCCATGTGGCACTGAGCAGGATGGCAGCAAACTAGACCTTGGAGTCACTCTGATAGTCCTGTGTTCAAATGAACAAGCAGGGCTCAAGCAACAGGGCAGGCCATTGAGGGTTCAAGTCAGGCTGCAGGAAGCAAAGTAGTTCTTTCAGGTGCAGTAAAGCAGGTAAAGGAGTACACAGCAGGCCACCATAGAAGGCAGTCTTCAGAGACACCTTCCACAAGTCATGATAGTGAACTGAAGAGTGGGTTTGAGGGCTCTATTTTTATACTAAGGTCATTCTTTGAAGTAGGAGAAGTTTCTAGAGGTTTGAAGTGCATGGAATTTCCTTACTCCCCTCACCTGTCTCCAAGCTGGGTACAGGAACAATGCAGTGGTGACAAGCCCTTTGTCTGAAGGCAGAGCACAGCCAATTTAGTTGTGGGACTGTGCCTTGCTCCACCCTCCCATCCTGCCAGCAGTTGGCCTCTTAAGGCACTCCTAATCCCTCTATTGCGTGACTATCTGGGGCAAATGTTCAAAGTCGAACTGCCAGCTACACCTGGTCATGTGACCTAAGACAGGGTTCAGGCACCAAATGGTAGGAAAATGCCAACCTTTTAAAAGGGTTGTATGATGTTATAATGCATGCCTTTACCAAGCATGCCTTCATCATGCAGTCTTTACCATGCATACTCCTCCATCACACACGTCTGTACACGCATGTCTTTATCACACACATACATAGAATGCGTTATATGAACCATTACCATGCATACACTTCCATTGCAGACATTTACTATGCAGACCTCTACCACACAATGGTTTTAATATAAAAAATGCTAATGCATGTGGGAAGACATTAAAATGATATCTACATAGCCGAAATAATTAACATTTTATATGTATGATTTTTTAAAATGTTTTTATGTACTTTTAAAAGAACATCTCCACACAGCAGAATACAACAGAATGCAACACATTTTTTCAAGATCGCACAACCATCCAACACAACGCAACACAGTGCAACATTTTAAAACAGCATCATTTCACTGTTGAAAGAGAGGAAATTCATGTTTGGTTTTGTGAACAGGCTGCATCTGTGAACCTTATAATTTGTTAAACAAAAAATTCTTAATAAGACCAATTACAAAGAATACGTCTCAAAATGAATACATTTATATAACCACTCTGCCTCTGCAATCTAGATCGAAGTTAAGGAAAGAATTCAACAAATAAAGATACTTGCAGCCACATCCAATGAGCCCTGTCGATCAATTATGAGGGAGGTAGCCCAGAACATCCCCATGCATTTTGCCAGTAGTATGCCTACAATCCCAAATTTAAGAAGGATGGTTACAAAGACATAAACAGGTGAGTAATCCCCAACGAGTAATTCCTAAAACCTATTCCAACTTAAACATTCCCCCTGAATGTACTGTTTCTTTTACTAACAAACATTTTCTATTCTATGATAATGAGAACACTCTAAAAGGAATACTAATCTTTAGTACAGTACATAACATAGCAACCCAGGAGAATAGTGAAATTTGGATAATGGATCAAACTGTAAAATCGACTCCCCATCCATGCACCCTCATGTAAACATTAACAACACAGCCATTCCATTAGTTTACAGTTTACTTCCTGACAAACATTCCTCAACTTTGCTGAATTTCTATCAGCTGTAAAATCTAAAAAAGTTTAAAAAGTCCCAGAAAAATAATAATTGACTTTGAATTACAAACGATTAGTACAATTACTAAAAAATATCCTCACACACAAATTCAAAGATTTTTCTAAAACTTTTTCCAGGCATGTTAGCAAAAGATTTTTAAAAATCTTTAGCTGAGGACTGTAAGTCAAACAGTAAACTGCAATGTGAATCAGAAAACAATCAGCTGTGTGTTTGGTTCCTCCTGAGTGTGTGGATGACTTCTACACTTATACAATCGGAATACTTTTCACAAAGCAGGACAAATTGGCTCCACTTCTGAATTACTTTGAAGATACATGGATTGGCTATCTAAGCAGGTCAGGTCACAGAAGGAAGCCAATATTTCCTATTTAAGGATGGAACTGTTACTCACTTGCTTAGAAGGGTGTGCAAAAACCAAGTATGTCATAAAGGGTTGGCTTAATTCATTCAACAATTCAATAGGAAAAACTCGCCACAATCTATCATTTCCTGGAAATTTTGAAAAATGAACAAAGTTTTCGGGAGATGAGGATAGTTCAATCATTGCCGGGTAGTCTGAATCCTTGTACTTAAAGAAAAGTAAAGTGATGTGTGAAGGACTATTGGCAAAGATTCGTCAATTTCCATTCATGGGAGTTTAGAATTACCTTGACAAGTATACATACATTTTACACTACTGAAATCAACTAATAATCTCTGAAATGACTCTCCTGTATAAACAAATGAAATTGCATCTTTGACAATAATTCTTTGTAAAGGTTAAAGTTAGATGATTCCCTACCTGTAGTTGTCTTCTTCCAACGCCTTTTGGTGATATTTTATGACACAGCTCACCAAGAGCCACATATAATCTAATATTCCAAAGAGATAGATGTAAATCATGGAAATTCATTTCGAAAATATTTTTGAGAAAAAAACATTTATTCACATTCCATTTTTCGACAATCTACAAATAAGATAATCCATAAAGCATCATACCAGATATTTTTATTTTATTTTTAAATTAAAAACATATGCATTTCCCAAAAACAAATCAATAGAGATATAGGAAACCAATCAGAAAATCCAGATTTTTTCCCTCAAAGACATTGTCTTTTACTTCCAAAATGGAAGAACGAGTAAGAAAATGACACAAAAAAATAAATGTTGTTTTTAATTCAGATAGGCTCAAAAAAGTTTTAAACATGATTTGATATGCCTTTTTAAAACCTGTATTGAAAAAAATGTCCTGATGTGCTTATAAAATAGAATGGGAATTGGGAGTAAAACTGGCTAAAAGTTAAAAACCATAAATTTCTTTAACATAGAACATCTATGTACCTCCCTCCATCTCGCCTTAGAATAAAGTTAGACACCAATTTGTTTGAAAAATTAAATGAAATTGTTCTTACCTGATCAGACCAGTTCCTCCTTAATTCTGATCTGACCACGAAGCTCCTCCAACTGTAGAAACAAATGCTGAACCGTTTACATAAAAATATAAAAATAAAAAGAACAATTTCTTAAATTAAATTGAAGTCAAAGGGAAACTGTAGGATATTATATTTTATTATATGTTTTACATATCTTTATTATACATTTAACAATTACAATAATGTCTTTTTTAAATAAACTTGCTGTGCTTTTCATATTCAAAATAAAATTATTTAACTGTTCTTTTACTTTAGAAATAAATATTCATGCCGTACTATTTAAAAAACAAATTATTACCTTCTCCATGTGTCTTTCACTTTTAAATGAATACTCTGGAATCACAGTGATACCTGAGTATTAATACACTTCCCTGCCCACTACCCCTATATCCCTTGCAACCCACTCCTCAAACTTTATTTTCACATTTTTGAAGTACTTTGCAATAATTATTTTTAAATTATCGTAATTATTATAAAAGGATAGCACATTCAAGTTTCAGGTGTCACTGTCAATACCTGAGCATGAATACACCTCCCCTCCCATTACCCCCTATATTCATTTAATATTGTTCCTAAAGTTATTTACATTAATATTAAATAGATACCAGATGTAAAACTCATGTATCACAGTTGATACCTGAGTACTAATACACTCCCCCACCCACTACCTCCTATATCAGTTCCATCTTGATTCAAAAGTTTTATTTTTTTATTTGTACAATATTTTGCTTTTGATACATGTAAAACCATAATAGCTAAAAATATACTATTTATCAATAACCACATACATTAAAAAAATGTCCAGACATACATTTATTTACCAATATAGTAACCAAAACTGTGTGGTGAAAGAATGTGCGGTAAAGGCATGTGTGGTAAAGGCATGCATGGTAAAGGCATATGCGTGGTAAAGGCATGCATGGCAAAGACTATGGGCCTGATTAGGATGCAGGTCGGAGTTGCCTCCCAACTGACATCCCTGCGCTTTAAGAACCGACCAATCTCAGGTCAGCGGTCCAACATCGCGAGTACGATGTGACCGCACATAGTGTAGTCGCAGAGTCCCCTTTCCCTATGGGAGCTTGTGCGGCAGTCAGAAACCGTCTGCAGCACTAGCTCCCATAGAGAAATGGGAGTTAATGTAAATCCCTACACCGTGTGGCAGGTATTTTATGGTGCCCGCCACGCGGTGTAGGGATTTACAGGGGAGCACCATAGGTGCGTCCTTGCCCCCCAACTGGAGGCTGCAGAGAGATGGGGGCCCTGTTAGGGGGCCCCAAAGTTACTTTCTGCCAGGCTTTCCATTTCAGAAAGGCCAACATGGAACGCCGGTTGGAAACCACCATCATAATCCTAATGGCAGATATGCCATCTGTTGGGGATTATGTGGCGATTCTGACTGCTGACGGGCTCCTTGGGCCCATCAGAAGCCAGTCAGATTGACCAGCCAGTTTCAAATCCTACCAACATTATTGTAATATGGCAGTCGGATCTGAAACCTTGGATGTCGGTCGGAGAGCCTCCGACCTGTGGTCGAAAGCATTCCGACCGACATCCAAATTAGGACCTATATGTTAATGGTACTGCATGATAAAGACTATGGGGTACAGGTTGTCTTCCTTCTAAAAATGGCATTTTCAAAATTGTAATGTATCATTCGACTTTACCATTAAAAATGTTTTCTAATTGCAATTCCACAGATACCAAACATAAAATGCTCATCTGTCACCAATTTTAAAGGTAACACTTAATGCATATAATTAGGCAACCCATTACTATCCAATTGGACAGGCAGGCCTCAAAGTTGATGAGAAATATAGAAGTGTTTCATTACCAATACATGTAAAACTTAAAAGCACATGCCCAACCTTTTTAGTTACAGTGCACCCTGCCCTATGGACTACCTAGGGCCTAACATAAGGGTGGCATACATGCAATAAAAGGGGGCATTTAAGGTCTGGAAAGGAGGGAGTTTATATTACCAAGTTGAAGTGATTTGGCAGTTTAAAACTGCATTCAGGCTGCAGTGGCAGGCCTGGGACATGCTTTAACGGGATACGTAAGTGGGTGGCACAATATGTGCTGCAGACCCAATAGTAGCATATAATTTACATGTACTAGCTATTTAGTATACTACTATAAAAGTGAGTCATACGTAAATGAGATATGCCTATCAGGTGTAAAAATATGTCTAGAATAAAACAGGAATTTGTTGATGGGAAACAGGACAAAATTGGACCTTATTGAGAGTTGCAAATGTGTAAATTCCATCAATACGTGAATGATATCCCATACTACATCTTACAAGTGCAATGGGCTCTAATGCACTTATAATACAAAAGAAATGGAACTTCTGCTACATTTGTGAAGCAGCATGCCATCTGCCTATCTCTAAATAAGGCTCATAATTTCTTTCACAACTGTAGTCGCTAATTCCTGCTGGAGGGTTCGTCCGGGTAGAACATCAAGCAGGAAATGCCAGATACAAAAAAAAAAAACACAGCACCTGCCGAAGAACATTGACAGGTGCCAGGGTTTCCTGCTGGCATTGCTTTTCATTTACACATGGATTAGCTGTAGGAAACTTGTGAAACTCTGCATACTATTTACAGAGCACAATGTCCAAGTTTACTTAACTGTGCATGCCCAATTAAAAAGTACCACATCTCTAGACATGATCACAAACGGAGCTCATTCATGGGATTTTCAACCACCAGCAGGATGTCACTGGGTGTAAATGCTAATTTAAACCATGGTTCAAGGGAAATAAAGTGCACTTTATTGCCCATTAATTTACACACAAGTGTAAATCAGACTCAATTAATTTCGGTGATCGGTGCAAATGTTATTGGTGTTGGGTTTTTTTTGTGGCCAAAATGTACAGGTATGCAACAATATTAATGTTCATCAATTGGTTTATATCTAAAAGGCACTCAAACCATAACATGGGCTAAAAAAATGTAAAGTCATCATCTGACACTAAGGCCCCCATTAGGATGGCAGGCTGACTTCAGTCCGCCCGCCACCCTAGCGGTGCTGGGACCGGCCCCCAGTGGTGCAGCAGTCCTGCACTGCCAATTAGGATGCGACTGACACTCAAGTGGTCACATCCTGCATATTGAACATTGTGGCGAGCGGTGCTGTAAGTAGCACCCGCCACAATGTTGAAAATGCATGTTGTGCATTGGCATGCACAACGTAACAGGCACTGCGCTGTAATTGCCACCTTGTGAATGCCAATGTAGGGAGGTACCATGAGTACCCCCCTGGTACAGCACCCACCCCCCATCCCCTGGGGGCCCACAATGGGCCCCCAAAGTAAATACTGCATGTCTTTCCATGGCGGAATCTCCACCATGGAAAGGCATTTCTCCGTACACATCATAATATGGATGGCGGTACCTGCAAGGCACCGCCACCATATTATGGGCCGTTTCCCCCCAGTAGGAAATCGTGTTGATTGCCTACCAGTGGAAAAGCGGTGGACAGTCTTTCCATCCACCGCGATACCCCCCGCATTGCTAATGTGGCGGGTGATAAATGTCCGTCCAGCGGGGTGTTTTGGCGGGCAGGTCGCCACCGTCAGTCCGGCAGTGGCGGTCCGCCCGCCATGCTAATGCGCCCCTATGTTAGCAGAAATTTTGTTTTTTGAATTAGATTTAACCACCAGAATGTTAAATCCTGCAGCTGTGGGCAAAGTGGCAGTCTATGGATCTGTTGCCGATGCCCGGCCCACCTTGATGATCATGGCATACCTTTCTGCCGACCTTTTCATAGTGGGCAGTACGCCATGAAAAGGTGAGCTGAAAGGCTGGGAAGTTGCCCCAAACAGGGTCCCAGGGTGTTTTAGCCCATTGGGAATTGTGGCTGGAGGCACCTGTTGTGCCCCCGTATGCCGGTAAAGAAAACAGCGGTCCTAGACAAATGTTATTTAAACATATCACTTTGTATAAATAGATGTGTATAAACAACATTCAAAACAGGCACACATGAAAAAGTAAGGCTATGGACCACTTCAAAATGCCAAATTACATTCCATTTATTTTACTCATAGTAAAAATGCAAAGCAAACAAATCTTTTCAAATCAAAAGGTTCAAGCGCATGATATACAGTTGTACATGTACTTGACGGTTACCAGCGCTGTTGTGCCAACACTGTGTGCACTAAAGATATGGTGCATGGCAACAGTGCAGCTGATGTGCAAATGGCGCTGCACTGCAGCAGCATGTGCCTCAGGCTCTCCTTATGAGCTAAAGCATGCTGCCCATGTGCCACTGCTGCCGACACACCGCCAGCTCAGAGGTAGTGTCCTAATACGGTGGCCGGGAGGCCACCAGCCTGGTGGCATTCTCTTGATCGGCACGGCAGCGGTCCAGCAGTCAGACTGCCAAACTCATAATCAGGGCCTAAGTGGCAATTATAGTCCATGACCATGGTCGTCAGGGACCTAACTTCAATTTCATGTTATCCTCAATGGAGCAAAATGTATTGTTATTTAGCAAGAAACAACACAGGTCATCGAACCAGCAGTGAAAATTATGCCATCATGTTAGCTAATTTCCTTTGCTTATAGGATACTACATCCATGTTACATTTGATTCCAATAATGGTGTATGGTATGATCAAAACGAGTTTAGTTTCCCAAGACCTAGTAAATCAAATTAACCCTGAACCTGGGAAGGCAAATCATAATGGATTATCACCTGATGGCAATAATCCCAATGTTTGCTGATCTTAAAAGGGGATTATTTGTAAACTCCTCAGTGCTTCATTGGAGCAAGTTGCTGCACGTGAGACCCACTGGCACGTACTTTGAGGACCAGCCCTTATTTTTTCACATCATACATTTACCAAAAGCAAGAGAGGGAAAAACACACATAGGCCCTCATTTATGAGAACTGATGTGGTGAGGCAGTGATGCATCAGAAAACGTTGCACTGTGATATGTCAATTTCAAATGCCTCGGGACATCGTATTTATAGTACATTGCACCATGGCTTATAGTCCCATGGTGCGTCAAAAAATGTCACTGCCTTGGGACGGCTGAAGCAGAAAAACTGACGCAGGTGGAGCCAAAGTGATGCTATGCTGATTTGCAGCATTAAAAAGCAACAAATGTCACCCTATCATCACATTGGAGTTCTTCATGCATCAAAAACCCCTTAAAAAGCTACACATTTGAAGAAAAAACATTTCCCATACCTCAATGGGGAGATATGGAGCAGGCATCGTATAGCTACAGCCAAGGCAACAACCCCAAAGCCCCCAGTACCAGCCAGGATGTCCACATTGATTCCCAGGGATAGAGGGAGAGTAATTTTAGTGAGGAGAATCAAATTCGAATCACAGAAGTGACAACGTATGAAAATCAACTCTTGTCACATCTAAGTAGCCATTTGGGAAGAAAGAGGTTATTTGGCAGTTCATAGTGGAGAAGATTAACAGTGGCGGGCAAGCTAAAAGGACAGTGTCATAGTGCAAGAAGCACTGACTTGATCATAAGATTAGGACCACAGAGTAACTGGCCAATAGCCAAGGAGATACTGGCCAATAACTTGAAGGCATGGGGACTAGAGGAGGAGGACCTGAGCACCAGTAGGAGCTCACCCCCTTGAAGGAGCAGATGGCATTAATCATCCGAGCACTGTTGGTGGCAGGAGTATATTAACAGGACAGTGCTGTCTTTGAGGACCAACAAGACCTGCAGGGTAAGAAGTCCCACAAAACAAAACAAAAAAGCTAGACACATAATGCATGGACACTGGAACTCTACCCTCCCTGATTTTGACAATGCAGGCACCCCTGTGCCATAAGGCTAATGTGTCTGTCTTGGGGCCATGCTGACAAATCTGGCCCGTAAAGCAATAGAATGGAATGGGGTTGCCAGAGGATTAACTCCTCATCTGAGAGGGGTCTAGGTGTGGTGTATGAGAACCGTCAGCCTAGAGGAAGATGCAAAGAGCCATGTGTACAATCACTAGCATGAAGCTACATTGCATGCAGCATTGCCGATTTGTGGGGTGAGAGCATGCAGGTGTTGGTTGCCATGGTAGAGACCACCCTGCCTCCTGTCATGTACAAATCTAAACTGGGGGTGGGGTGAGTGCAAGTGATACACACCGGAGGACAATGAGTGTTTGTTAGAAGAACAGATTTTGTGTGAACCTGATGGGACCCTGATAGGGTAGGGAAATGTATGTGTGGCCAAGCATATAGAACTGGCTCAGTGCCCGAATGGTAAGACTTTGCATAGCTAGGAGGTGAAAAGTGACATATGTACTGAAAGGTAGCCTGAGCAATACTCATGCACTGCTATGTCTGATAGTGTCACACTTGTGATGCAGATGGGAAGGGATGCCATAGAGGAGGGCATTGGTGTACTCCATCATACATATAATGTGGACCTTCGTGAAGATGCAGCAGGTCCAAGCAAGAGGATGACAAACAGGGAATTGTGAAGTGACTGGATAAGATAGGTTTCTTCGACAATGGGCAGGTCTTAGTAATGTTTATAGGGTGAGCTGTGTGGGCTTAGTTGTATCGCCAACCTGTGTGGTTATATGTCACAGAATATCATTACTACTAGCATGTGGGCCAAAGCTTTAGCCATAGCCCTCCAATACAGGCAGCTGTGTTGCTCAATTGCAAATGCCGAATCACATTGGGGGTTTTGGTGTCACATGAGAATCAAATGATCGTCTGTGTGCCATCAGTGTGTGACAGAATGTAGAGTCCTTGTGTCCACTAGAGGATTGGCAGAGTCATGTATAGGTAGGTACAAATGAGTGGGCCTGAGTTGAGCGATGTCTGATACTCAGCAGATAACCAAATCTGGCAATGACAAAATAGGGTGAGTGTCAGTGGTAGCAACCTTCCTAGTTTGACTGGGGCTATCCCTTTAGAGTTGGGAAACAGTGTCTATGGTATAGAAATATGGAGACAAGGGTGTGGGTACTGAAATCCCATAAGTATATCCAAATAGTAAAACCATAGTCAGTACATGCCCTTGCACATACCGACAGTGTAAGAAGGTTGCTAGGGGTGTAGAGTTCTGTGGATGCATATCAGATATAAGCCCTTGGTCCATGAATGCAGAATGTGCATGCAAGACAGCACAACAAGGCAGACTGCATGGAGAACTTTGTGAAAAGCAGACTGCAGGATCAAATAAAATACAGGACCAGATCAACATCACTTTCCCAGGAGCTGTGGGATGAGTAGTGCCCAGATGGAATGCATGCACCCTGGTGGCTTTGTGCAATGTGCACAGTAGTGGAGTCTATACATGATACCTCATTAAGTATAGCTATCATGAAGAAGAAAGCTAATCACCAAGGCAGAGGTGGACCTTACACTCACAGGGATGGCAGGCCAGTAAGCTGTGCAACAGTGTAGCAATGTGTGGTATGACATGAAAAGTCACCCTTGTAACACAGTGGATGTGTGAACAATGCAGCAATACTGCCATCTGATAGGCAATCACATTGAAACTTGGCCACAATTCCTATGAGTCACATATGTCCTACACATCAATTTTGAAGTGAAAGTGAATGAGAAAATAGTTTGTTTGTCAGCCAGATCGCTCATGTCAACATCTAGCATAGATCACCATTAATATATCTCTATTTCATTGCAGAGGGAGAAACACCTCGTCCTGACCAGCTGCCTGTCCTGGATGACAACCTGCTGGGGATGATATTCTGTCCCACATGGATGAAGACACCTTCCAGCAACTCCTGGACTCCATTGGAATATCTTCTCTGATCACGGGAAGGGGTGACAGCATTTCTGGGTACCTGGAGGATCTGCCTACCCAAGGACATAACCCATCTGCACGCCCAAGCTCAACTCTGGACTTCGAAGATCCCCAAGTTGTCTTTCAATGGTGTGAGGTAGATGTGAGTCCAGCGGCAGCTGGTAGATTGGTTGTGGGCGGGAATAGAGATCATCTCAGGCACCGTAGATAGAGTACGTGGGTGTCTCAGAGCCAGGAAGGGCACCTCAGAGAAAATAAGAGGCACCTACTCTCCACTCCATAGATTGGATCAGTCCCTGGCTGACATTGCTGGTGTCATGAGGCAGAGGCAAGGACAGCAGCCCATTTAATGTGACACCAGTGAGGTTGCCACTCAGCTGGGAGCTGTATGCATCATCCTTGAATCTATGGAGGGGAAGCAGGACTCCTAAATTGCAACAATGGGTGCCTTACAAAGTGATTTTGTTGCCGTGCTAACAAGCCATCAAGCCCTTCTCAGAAATTGTACTGTCTTTCTTGATGGCACAGACAAATGCTGTTGGGATTAGGGGATCCACATCTTCTGCCCCTGATGAGTGTGTCCCTAAGGTGCCTTCTGCACAAAAACCCCCACCCTCAGTGGAGGCATAACACATGTCAGAGGTTGAAGATCAATCAATCAATCAATCACTGCATTTGTAAAGCGCGCTACATACCCGTGAGGGTCTCAAGGCGCTGGGGGGGGGGGGGGGGGGGGCGATACTGATCGAAGAGCCAGGTCTTGGGGAGTTTTCTGAAGGCCAGTAGGTCCTGAGTCTGTCGTAGGCTGGTGGGAAGAGCTTTACAGGTCTTGGCGGTGAGGTAGGAGAAGGATCTGCCGCTGGCAGTGGTTTTCCGGATGCAAGGAACTGTAGCGAGGGCGAGGTTGGCGGAGCGGAGGCTTCGGGTGGGGGTGTGGAAGCTGAGTCGGTTGTTGAGGTATGTAGGTCCGGTGTTGTGTAGGGCTTTGTGTGCATAGATGAGGAGTTTGAACGTGATCCTCTTGTTGATGGGGAGCCAGTGCAGGCCTCTCAGGTGGGGTGTGATGTGGCTGCATCGGGGGATGTTGAGGATCAGTCGTGCCGAGGGGTTCTGGATTCGTTGTAGTTGTTTTAGGAGCTTGGCTGTTGTTCCAGAGTAGAGGGCATTCCAGTAGTTGAGTCTGCTGGTGACGAGGGCCTGGGTGACGGTTTTTCTCATGTTGGGAGGGATCCATTTGAAGATCCTGCGGAGCATGCGGAGGGTGTTGAAGCAGAACGCAGAGACGGCGTTGACTTGCCTGGTCATGGAGAGGGTGGAGTCGAGGATGCCCCCCCGGTTGCGTGCGTGGTTTGTGGGTTCCGGGCTGTGCCTAGAGATGTGGGCCACCAAGAGTCGCCCAACGCTGATGGGGTGAGTCCGAGAATGAGGACCTCCGTCTTGTCTGAGTTCAGCTTCAGTCTGCTGTCCTTCATCCAGTCGGCTACGGCCTTCATTCCTCTGTGGAGGTTGGCTTTGGTGGTGTAGGGGTCTTCTGTGAGGGATATGATCAGCTGGGTGTCGTCAGCGTAGGAGATGAGGTTGAGGTTATGTTGTTGTGCGACGTGGGCAAGAGGTGCCATGTAGATATTGAACAGCATTGGGCTGAGGGAGGATCCCTGTGGGACGCCGCAGATGATCTCAGTGGATATCAAGCGGAAGGGTGGGAGGCGGATGCTTTGGGTTCTGCCGGACAGGAAGGATGTGGTCCAGGCCAGGGCCTTCTCTTGAAATCCGGCGTCATGGAGGCGTGCTGATCGGGTGCAGTGGCAGACTGTGTCGAAGGCTGCTGATAGGTCCAGGAGGATGAGGGCGGCCATTTCTCCTTTGTCCATCAGGATCCTGATGTCGTCAGTGGCGGCGATGAGGGCAGTCTCAGTGCTGTTGCTGCTGCGAAAACAGAATTGGGAAGGGTCCAGGATGTTGTTGTCTTCGAGGTAGCGAGTTAGCTGTTTGTTGACAATCTTCTCAGTTACTTTTGCTGGGAACGGAAGCAGGGAGATGGGCCGGATTTTTTGAGGTCCTTGGGGTCCGCGTTGGGCTTCTTCAGAAGGGCGTTGATCTCGGCATGCTTCCATCTTTCCGGGAAAGTTGCTGTCTTGAAGGAACTGTTGATTGTTTTTCGGAGGTGGGGCGCGATGGTAGTGCTGGCTTTGTTGAAGACGTGGTGAGGGCAGGGGTCAGATGGGGATCCGGAGTGAATGGAGTTCATGATTTGATGGTGTCTTCGTCGCTGACGTTGGACCAGGAGGTCAGGAGGCTGGTACGGGTGGTGTTCGCAAGAGTGGTGGACTCAGTGGTGGGTGCGGGGGTGTCGGAGTTGAAGCTGTTGAGGATGTCGGTGATCTTGCGGTGAAAGAAGGTGGCCAGGGAGTTGCACAAGTCTTGTGATGGTGGGATGTCGTTGGTGTTGGAGCTGGGGTTGGAGAGTTCTTTCACGTTGTTGAAGAGCTCTTTGGTGTTGTGTGCATTGTTGTCTAAGCGGTCCTTGAAGGCAGTCCTCTTGGTGGCACTGATTTGTTGGTGGTGTCTGCGGGTGGTGCTCTTGCGGGCTGTGTGGCTGTCAGGTGTTCGGTCGTGGAGCCATTTCTTCTCCAGCTTCCGACAGGAGTGCTTGGAGATCCAGAGGTCTTCGGTGAACCAGGCGGCTTTCTTGTTGGTGTGGTTGGTTGTGAAGGTCTTAAGAGGGGCGAGGGTGTTGGCGCAGTCGTTGATCCATGGTTGGTTGCGGCGGTGTCTGGGTCGGTGGGGTCGGCGGGTGGTCTCAGGGAGAGGGTGGTAGTCAGTTGGTACTTGGTGACCTTGCCCCAGCAGCAGCGTGGCAACTGTTGGGTGCGGTGGTGTGTGGTGGGTTTCCTTAAGGTGAAGTAGACGCATCTGTGGTCGGTCCAGCGGGGTTCGTGGTGTGGCTGAAGGAGACGTGGGGGCTTGTGGAGAAGATGGGGTCCAGCGTGTGTCCAGCGGCGTGGGTGGGTGTCACCACGAGTTGTTTGAGTTCGAGGTTGGCGAGGTTGTTGATCAGTGCGGTGGAGTTAGCATCGTTGTTGTTCTCGAGGTGGAAGTTCAGGTCCCCGAGGAGGATGTTGTCCATGGAGGCGAGGGCGTGGGTGCTGACGAGGTCAGCAATGGTGTCGTTGAACTGTGGTCGTGGTCCGGGAGGTCTGTAGACAAGTGTTTCTCTGAGGATGGTGTTGGGGTCGGTGTGGATCTGGAAGTGCATGTGCTCGGCGGTGGTGAGGGTATCGTCGGTGTTGGTCGAGATTCTGATGGAGTCTTTGTGGATGATTGCGATTCCCCCTCCCATTCCGTTGATGCGGTCTCTGCAGGAGATCTTGTAGCCCTGTGGGATGGCTATGGCGATGTCAGGTGCTGAGGTGGCGTTCAGCCAGGTCTCCGTCAAGAAGGCGACGTCGGGGCGGTGGAGCCTAGGAGGTCCCAGAGTCGATGGCGTGCTTGTGAGCGGAGCGGGTGTTGAGGAGGATGCAGCGGTGGTGGTTGGGTTTTCTGGTTGGTGGTTTGGTGGGCTGGATGCTGGTAAATCTGCTGTTCTGGCAGGCGAAGGGCCCTTGGGTGTGCTTAGGGGTGGCCCGGTAGCAGGGGTGGTCTTGTTCGGTGTTGAGTGCGTGGAGGGTGCTGGAGTCGTTGTGCAGTCTGGCATTGTGAGGGGTGCGGGGTCCAGGGTTCTGGTGCTGGGCACGGACGGGCGCAGACGGGCTTGCCTTTGGCGTGCCTTCGACGCACCAGTGGCGCGTCCGCTGCACGTCCGCCGCGCGGCCTCCATAAGAGGCGAAGTGGGAGGGTGGAGCAGCTAGGAGGCGGGAGCAGCCGTGCGGCATGGGGGGTGACCTAGGGTCGGGTCACACTCACCTTCGCCCCGCGGCCTCCATAAGAGGCCAAGTGGGAGGGAGGAGCAGCTGGGAGGCGGGAGCGGGCGGGCAATGGACGAGGGCAGGGGAAACAGAAGGAAAAAGGGGGCGGGCCACAGGGGAGCAGCGGCGGGAAGTGGAGAGCAGGGGCGTAAGGAGCGCCTGAGAATACAATGCAACAAAAACAATTTACAATAAACGGTTCACAGCAAGTACAGAGGGGAAAAAACACAGTTTACCGGATACCAGGGGCGAACCCTCGGCAGCGGCGGAGCAGGGGGCAGAGACTCGGGCAGTCACGAGCAGCCGTGCGTTGTGGGGGGGTGACACTGGGCAGTGGTGTGGACCTCACCACTGCCCAGTGATTTGTCTGTGACTATTGACCATTTTCTCATTGAATTTGTGTTTATCATCATGCTACCTCCCTTGTCACCTGGTACTGTACCCTTTTTGAATGTCCACATGTTGATCTGATCTATTTGTGGACTGTTGAAGTGGCCTAGCTTCTCTTAATGGCAATTTGGACCTCCTCACTGGAATACTCCTCACTTCGTCATGTCACATGGCATGTATCCCCAATGGACCCTGTCTGCACATTCTTTGGACTTCAAAAATCTTGAGTTTGTTGCTGCAATAACTGTTACTTTGGAATTGACAGTGTACACATCTGTAAATGTAGCCACTCACAACTAGCATATAGTCTGTCCGTGGCAGATAGGATAAACTAGACAATTGGTGGATGTATTCCTACAAAAGCCACTTCTTATCATCCTAAGGAAATATCCCTACAATCACTATCACTTGCTCTGGTTGGACATGTGCAAACATCATGTACATTCACTACCCTGGCATTATGTCTTGTATCATTTAAGCGTTGACAGGCGCAGTGAGAATGCATTTATATTCACACAAATGCCTGCCTGCACAAAATGGAAAATGTTAGAAATGTGATACACCAACACAGTTTCACATATCCACGCATGTCAAAAATAAGCATGCACTGACAAAATGCATATACTAATGCTCGGACTCCTTCTGATGTTGCATCATACCTATGCAGTTCAAGGATCTAGAACCTCAGTGAAACAATGTGGATGTCAGTTTGCATGAAATGCTAATAGAAACTCTTTGTGGTCCTGTGTCAAAAGATAAATGTTGTCTAAAGGTACATTGGGAGATGTAATGTCAATTATTATCTCTGCTCCTGAGAGCCATCACATGTATTGAGTGTGACTTTAACCACCCATGACATCAATTGTACAATGTACACACATATCACCAAATCGGAGCCAAAGCACAGCCACAGGAACACAGCTACACATTTCCACGGTGGGGCAAATGTGAGGCTTATGACATTCAACCTTAGCGAGTAGTCTTACAAAGTCACAAGTAGGAAATGCCACACTTACCAAATACTTAATGACAAGGATGTTTGAGGTTATTCAGGCAGTTGAGGACCCCATCTATGATTTACAAACAGCTAACAACAATGACCTCCTACTAAAATGGTGCAAGGGTGAGTATGTAAGTAGCAGGCACCAGTGTGTGCCCCAGGACATCCAGGAATGGGTAATCTTGAGATAAAGAACCACCAATACTATACATGCAACATCTTGTACAGACAGTACAACAATAGGTAACTATATCTGTTTTGGGCTGTGCATCAATTCACTTGAAGAAGAGCACTCACAGTGCATGAAGAATGGTGAAGAGTACTTCATTGACTCAAGTGTGATCTACACTGACTCTTGTCCATAAGCCTTGCACAAAGTTACACATATCTACAAACAATCTAGGCAATATTTACATTATGTACGCGACTCATTCTAAGCAGTGATGACAAGTCTTCAGCACTAAATGATTATGGAGTTGTTTAAGTAGTAAAAACAAAATAAAATATTAAAATTGTATACTTATAAACTAAATATACTTATCTACACTAACTTACGATATGTAATCTATGCCTAATCTACCTATTCTACAACGACCCCATAACACCACCTTAAATTAATGAAACATAACTTAAATTATCCTATACATTTAGCACAAAATAAATGTTAGACATCAGCTTCCCACCCCCCTTAACACACAATACTAACATCAGCTACACCTAAACATATACTACCTACACATACTAACCTAAACAAATATATATTTTTTGGGTGTTTTTCTTTCATTTGAATTTGTTTTTCTTTTTAAAACATGTCCTACACATCAAACTTCCACTCACTAAAATCACAATAATATTACTAATATCTAGGTAGACACTTACCTAAACGAAACCTATCCTATACAATAACTAACTCTATGCCTAACAAATTAAGAAAATAAACAAACTAGATATAAGCCCCACTCCCAAACAATGTCTAAAACAAAGTTCAAAGGACTTAGGATAACTGTAGCAAGGCCTCCTCAATTGTGTCCTGCTGTCTCCCTTTTGATTTCCTCTAAGCTTGAGGCTCTAAATGTGATACACCAACACAGTTTCACATATCCACGCATGTCAAAATTAAGCATGCAGTGTTTACTGTTTTTTTCGTTTGTGGACGGACGGAGCAGCCTTTCCCTACCTGGGAGCCTTCCTGCCACTGGAGACTCTGTGCTGGCGTTTTTGCGGCGTGTGAGGGCTGCGGGGACACGAGCAGAGCAACCAGCGGGCTCTACAGGTCTCCCCCGCCGCTGCTGCACCCTACCATCCGTGCGCGGCCGCCGAGGGGGGAGACCACAACCACCAGCGCTCCCCGCGGCTGACCCCGCCCACAGGGATTCCGCGCCAGTTGGCGCTTTAAAGAGAGGACGGAACTGCTGAGGAGCGGGCAGTGTACTGTTTTTTTAGTTTGTGGACCGACGGAGCAGCCTTTCCCTACCTGGGAGCCTTCCTGCCACTGGAGACTCTGTGCTGGCGTTTTTGCGGCGTGTGAGGGCTGCGGGGACACGAGCAGAGCAACCAGTGGGCTCTACAGGTCTCCCCCGCCGCTGCTGCACCCTACCATCCGTGCGCGGCCGCCGAGGGGGGAGACCACAACCACCAGCGCTCCCCGCGGCTGACCCCGCCCACAGGGATTCCGCGCCAGTTGGCGCTTTAAAGAGAGGACGGAACTGCTGACGAGCGGGCAGTGTTTACTGTTTTTTTCGTTTGTGGACCGACGGAGCAGCCTTTCCCTACCTGGGAGCCTTCCTGCCACTAGAGACTCTGTGCTGGCGTTTTTGCGGCGTGTGAGGGCTGCAGGGACACGAGCAGAGCAACCAGTGGGCTCTACAGGTCTCCCCCGCCGCTGCTGCACCCTACCATCCGTGCGCGGCCGCCGAGGAGGGAGACCACAACCACCAGCGATCCCCGCGGCTGACCCCGCCCACAGGGATTCCGCGCCAGTTGGCGCTTTAAAAAGAGGACAGAACTCCTGCATCGCGGGACGCGGCGCGGGTGCAGCCGGGCGAAGCCCGGGCAAAGGGCGGGCCCTCTACGGCCCTCATCGGCCAGAGGAGGCTGGGCTGGGCCAGAGATCCTGGTTCACGATATCCGTAAGTTAAGCTTCATTTCTGTACATAGTTCGCCTCTACCTTCTACCGCATTATGGCTACAGCTGCTACCAGCCCTGCTATTGTGGGAGCAGATAAAAACGGGGGCACGTTAAATCGAACACTGGATGATTACTTTCTTAAACCAGCCCTAGAAGGTAATAAGGAGCTCCTGTTAGCTGAGAGGAGGGCTGATCGTCGTCGCTCAATAGAACGCATCAAAAACAGAACATTTTCCGAACCCATAATGTCTGTTATTTTGGACGACGATCTGATCACCACCTCAGCAGATAACACATCACTGACTGCTAGTGTACCCCTGCTCCTTCAAGAATGTTTAGCCCCAGCTGTGTCACCTACTCAAACCCAACAAGTCTCACCAACTGTGACTAATGCCCTTAACAATACCTCTAAGATCTTGATTTCACCTACAATAAGACCTGGCAAGGTTGTAAGAGGCAAAAACTTGAGGCCATTGGCACAAAAAATGCATGGGCCCCCTCCATCTAAAAGGAGACGGAAAACAACAACTGTGAACAAGCCCAAAATATGTCATACCGAGTTTGGCAAAAAGGCGAACACTGTTGCTATAACACCACTGGGAGATCCCGACACTAATCAAGTAACAGCAGCTATTTCCCTAACATCGCCATCCCAAGTAACTATAGAGCCAGATATTACTCATACTCAGATGGAAGAAGACTCACAATCAGCCTCCCCCAAGTCGCTTTTGGACAATATTGAGCTAATTGTACGTAGTTACATGCTTGCACTAGCAGAAAGTTTTAAGGGGATGGAGTCAAAGCTAGGTAAAATAGAAGGGGACTTGACTGCACTAGGGAATTTTGTACGATCACAAGGTCCATTAAAAGTGCAACAACAAAAAGTTATCACAACAACACAATCCCTTTTAAAAAATGTTGTGGGCTCCACACCCCCTACATCCACTACAGGTAATAGCCAGGCAGCAGTAGCAACCCCAGCTGCCCCTAACCCCTTGCATGTGGCCGCGATAATATCTGATGGCAATACTTGTAACAAATATCTGTCAACAGACTCAATAGCAGCCCAGGGTAGACCAACTACCACAACATCAAATAGTAATGCAGTTACTTCAGTCAATATTCTGACCAGGGAACCTAGCATTCTCCCGGATAGACTCCCTAGACCCGATGGGAAAGAGATTACCCGGGGAAGAGGGGGTCAGTCTAGGACACCACCTATGGAACTCCCACCGGAAGCACTACCGTACGTGGTTGTACTTACCGGGGTCCCCGAACTGCCAAATGGAAAAAGAGAGGGATACTCTCAATTAAAAAATAAAATAATGCATTGGCTCTCTCTGTACAGACCAAAACCCAACCTGGTAAATGGCGAAATAGTCCATGTTCGCCGCCTGTCTTGGTTGGGGGGCAGAGTGAAGGATATAGGGGGTGTCGTTGTGGTTATAAATTTTAGGGACAGAAAAGCAGTACACCATATACTGAATTGGCCATTCGGTAATGAAAAGAATTGCATTGTACCACGTCCCCTGACGTACTTTTACCCCAGATCCACTGTCTTCCCCCCACAATACCTAAATAATAATACCTATCTTACCTCCCAATTCCTCAACATGGAGTCTGCCTTGAATCCTGCATATATGCACCATTTAGCCCCACCACCAGCTATACAAGGGTGGAATACCATACCATTTAACCATAAAATAGGACTTAATGGTAATATGTCAAACCTGATACCATTTACTCCCCTAGAGCTCTCTAACAGGTTCGAGGCCTTCAGTGGCCTGGAGGAATGCGACTGATGTTTAAGGAGTGTAGAGGGTACGGGGGGGTGAAAATGTCTCATGCATTATAAGGTTACATGAAAAGATGGGTAGTTGTTGCCATGAAACAGAGACACATACTGCTGTAACATATGCTGATAAAAATAGTAGATCCCCTGTAGTATCACCCACAGCGTTTTCTGGGAACAATGAGGTGGCTCCAATGCTTTTACCCGCTATAAGGCCAGAAAATAGCGACTCTGAAAGTGGTGCCGATAAGGGTGTAAGTATGTTAGGATACCACAAAAACCACCCCAGCACATCACTGTTAACTTTGGATTCTCCATCTAAAACTGATAACTCTTTTGTCTTGTATGGGGCTTCTGATCCTATCTTAGAGCATTCAGAACTGGTTGCAGTAAGCACCGCGGACTTGGTGGACACAAACGCAGTGATGCCCACCCCAATATCCGCTCCAATTATCAGAGAAACTTTTACCTGCCCTGTATCCGATGACTGTGTAAGCCTAATCTCATGGAACATAGCTGGCTTGGCCAATAAGTTACGAGACCCAGTCTGGTTATCATTCATCAAAAAATTTTGTATTGTGTGTCTTCAAGAGACTTGGTTGGAGGATAAAAACGTTCATATTGATGGTTTTTTAAGCTTCATTATCCCAGCGGTCGCCCCGATCAGGGGCAGAGCTAAGGGTGGCCTGGCCACCTTTATTAACTTGGGTTTGCTCTGCAAAATAAGCAACTGTCATAACGATAATTTGAACATTCAGATGCTTGACCTAAAAAATGGCAAGAATGTGTTGACCCTGGTTAACTTTTACAATGCTAATAGCAGTAATGATGTATGTAATATTGCTTCCTTAACAGAATTAATGAGCAAGAATGTTTACACTGTATCACGGCACTTGTTGATAGTAGGTGATTTTAATGTCCATCCATGTGGTAATCCAGTCTGTACCCCAATGGGTTCCTTGGGGTGTAATAGTGTTGAAGGTTTTCACTTCTCCCACACTAGGGGTGGCAAGAACTTAAATGACTTAGTGAATGACAATAATTTGACTGTAGCTATGTCCTTGGTTCCTGACACAAAAATTTTCGACACCCCAACCTTCAAAGGACATGGGCAGGGATCCTTCATTGATCATATATTAGTATCTTCAGATCTTGTACAATGGGACTCGCACTTTACTATCCATACCAGTGTCTACAGTGATCATAATCCCCTCGTCATTAACTTGGGTGGGCCTCTATCCACAAAACGACAGTCTCGCATTGATCGAGGCACGTTGAGTTGCATAAATGGCAGACGCCGCATTAAATGGACAATGATAAACCAAGACACTTTATACTCCAAAATAAACAGTGCATGTGAAGAGGAGCTGTTTGCATGTTCATCCTTTGACTCAACCCCCACGAATATTCTGACCGGGTTTGCGGGGCTGGTCTCTAAAATTGGTTCCATGCTTACAGCGCCAACAAAGGGGCAAAGTGGAAAAAATTCTAAATGGTTTGATCATAACTGCTCAAAGGCAAGTAGGGATCTGAAACATGCTCTAAAAATCAAACCTAGAGACTCCGATTTGATAAAAAATCTTCGCTTGGCCTATAGGAAGGCAATAGCTGTTAGAAAAAAGGAAATTAAGGTCAACATCATAGAATCCCTTCTAGATCCATCAGTGTTGGGGAACAGCAGCAAGTTTTGGCAAATAATCAACAAACCTTTGTTTGATAACCCAAATGACACAGCTCTTGGTACAAATATTTCAGAGGGGGAGTGGGTGACCCACTTCAGCACAATTTTTAAGAGCAATGAGCACTGGGAAGATCATGATTTTTTAACACCAACTGTGATCCCATTATGCTTCACAACATATGAGGTTGCAAGGGGAATACAGGGCCTAACTAGCAACAAGGCCCCGGGCCCGGATGGACTACCGCCGGACCTGTTTAAGTCTAGTATCCCCTTTTGGGCTCCAGTTCTCACGGCTGTAATAAACGCAGCTGTGATAACGGGGTGCCCAAACACGTGGGGTCTATCGACTATAGTCCCCGTTTTTAAAAAGGGCGATCGCAGCAGCCCGTTATGTTACAGGCCGATTTCCTTAATAAATTCAGTAACTAAAGTGGTAGGGGGTGTAATTCTTAACAGGTTATCTACATGGGCTAAAGATAATAACATTTTTTCACCTATACAATATGGGTTCAGACCAGGCCATTCGACCATTACGCAGTGCCTGAACCTATATTTGATTCTAAGTAAATATACCCTGGCGAGACAAGGAACTGTCTACATGGCATTTATGGACTTGTCGTCCGCTTTTGACTGCGTGGACAGAAGCTTACTATGGGCTACCTTGCTGAGAATGGGTGTAGAGAGGAATCTTGTCAACTTCCTAGCCGATTTGCACTCGGATACAAGAGCAAACGCCCGTTACACTCAAGACCTTAAAGTAACGGACGAATTTAGAATAAACCGGGGAGTTCGACAAGGCTGTATTCTGGCCCCATTCCTCTTTAACCTGTACATTAATGAATTGGAGGAATTTCTCTTAAATACTGAAGCAGATTACCCCCTAGTTGAGCGCAAAGGGGTACCTGTGTTACTCTATGCTGACGATGCTGTTCTTATATCTAGAACAGCAATCGGTCTCCAGAAATTACTAAATTCCTTTTTTAAATTTATGGAGTCACGTGGCCTAAGTATAAACAATTCCAAGTCCTACGTCATGAAAACAGGAAAGGGTACCCGGAAAATTGATTCCTTTAGCATAAATGGGGAGAAAATCCCCTCAACTAACTCCTTCTCATACCTTGGGGTCCTTTTAGATCATAAATTATCATGGGGCTCAGCAGTCTCTAAAAAGAAGGGCGAAACAACAAGGGTAAATGCGGCCATTCTTGGCTTTGCAAAAAAAATCGGCAATTGCCCTACGGCCGCATTGCTTAAATTGTATCAGGCAAAAAGTGTTGCTGTCGCCTGCTATGGAAGCGAGCTCTGGGGCTATCGCAAGATAAAAGACCTAGAGGTTACAGAAAATAACTTCCTGAAAAAGATACTGAGGCTACCAAGGGGTATTGGGAATTACTCTGTACATGAGGAGTTGGGGATCCCCTATTTAGGCGACAGAATAGCAGTAAATCCGGTTTTGTGTTGGCTGAATTGTTGGCTCAACACTGACATTCCACTAACACATGCCCTACTGAAAGAAGCCTTACTGCTAGACGGGAGGTTCAAAGTACTGTGGGTGAAGTACATAAAGGATTGTTTAACGGCAATTGGCCGCCCTGACCTGTTTTATGCCCCCAACTCAATTATAAAATCTGATGTTACCTCGGTCAAGAACGCTATACTACTGTTAAGATGTACTGACAGAGAAGAGGTTGAGATACAGAAGGACAGTGTAAGGAAACACTTACTATTAAAAACCTGTCCACAAATGGAACCTTACCTGACATGGCCCATGACCAGCTATGAACGGTTTCTGCTAATAAGGTTCCGCTTTGATCTATATCATCTTCTACTGGCAGTACCAAGTGGGGCTCAATGGGGTGAAGTGTTGCCAGCTTGTGGCTGCGACGGAAAGTCTCCTCAAGATCTGGCGCACTTTCTTTTCATCTGCCCCTATTACTCCATCCCACGGAAATTATATCTTAAACCGTGCCTTAAAAAACTAAGTTTTGCACAAATCAAACCTGCACTTTACTATTTACAACTACTGAATAGTGATTGTACATTATTTGTCTGTAACTTTTTAAAAAAAGCCATCTGTTTTAGGAAAAGTATGGATGGATAAATATGATGCGAATGTTTTAGGTGTTTTTTAAGAATACAGTTATTTATGTTTTTAACCAAATACTGCTCATGCTCATAGTGCCTGATGTACCATCCTTTTCTTTGTACTGTATACTGTGTCTTTTATTTGCCATATGAAATGAATTGTTTGTAATGTTTTTAAACGTGTACTTATGAATTGTACTTTTATGATTGTAAAATCTACAATCGAATAAAGATTTTTGAATTGAATTGAATTGAAGCATGCACTGACAAAATGCAGATACTAATGCTCGGACTCCTTCTGATGTTGCATCATACCTATGCAGTTCAAGGATCTAGAACCTCAGTGAAACAATGTGGATGTCAGTTTGCATGAAATGCTAATAAAAACTCTTTGTGGTCCTGTGTCAAAAGATAAATGTTGTCTAAAGGTACATTGGGAGATGTAATGTCAATTATTATCTCTGCTCCTGAGAGCCATCACATGTATTGAGTGTGACTTTAACCACCCATGACATCAATTGTACAATGTACACACATATCACCAAATCGGAGCCAAAGCACAGCCACAGGAACACAGCTACACATTCCCACGGTGGGGCAAATGTGAGGCTTATGACATTCAACCTTAGCGAGTAGTCTTACAAAGTCACAAGTAGGAAATGCCACACTTACCAAATACTTAATGACAAGGATGTTTGAGGTTATTCAGGCAGTTGAGGACCCCATCTATGATTTACAAACAGCTAACAACAATGACCTCCTACTAAAATGGTGCAAGGGTGAGTATGTAAGTAGCAGGCACCAGTGTGTGCCCCAGGACATCCAGGAATGGGTAATCTTGAGATAAAGAACCACCAATACTATACATGCAACATCTTGTACAGACAGTACAACAATAGGTAACTATATCTGTTTTGGGCTGTGCATCAATTCACTTGAAAAAGAGCACTCACAGTGCATGAAGAATGGTGAAGAGTACTTCATTGACTCAAGTGTGATCTACACTGACTCTTGTCCATAAGCCTTGCACAAAGTTACACATATCTACAAACAATCTAGGCAATATTTACATTATGTACGCGACTCATTCTAAGCAGTGATGACAAGTCTTCAGCATTAAATGATTATGGAGTTGTTTAAGTAGTAAAAACAAAATAAAATATTAAAATTGTATACTTATAAACTAAATATACTTATCTACACTAACTTACGATATGTAATCTATGCCTAATCTACCTATTCTACGACTCCCATAACACCACCTTAAAGTAATGAAACATAACTTAAATTATCCTATACATTTAGCACAAAATAAATGTTAGACATCAGCTTCCCACCCCCCTTAACACACAATACTAACATCAGCTACACCTAAACATATACTACCTACACATACTAACCTAAACAAATATATATTTTTTGGGTGTTTTTCTTTCATTTGAATTTGTTTTTCTTTTTAAAACATGTCCTACACATCAAACTTCCACTCACTAAAATCACAATAATATTACTAATATCTAGGTAGACACTTACCTAAACGAAACCTATCCTATACAATAACTAACTCTATGCCTAACAAATTAAGAAAATAAACAAACTAGATGTAAGCCCCACTCCCAAACAATATCTAAAACAAAGTTCAAAGGACTTAGGATAACTGTAGCAAGGCCTCCTCAATTGTGTCCTGCTGTCTCCCTTTTGATTTCCTCTAAGCTTGAGGCTCTAAGGAGTTCTCTTAAAATGAAGTAGTTAAAGAGCCACTCATCTGACTGGGTCTTCTGGCACGTGTGGTTGGCATTGGTGTTGTTGCCGATGTAGCTGCGGTTACCTGGGTTGGCGGGCCTGTTCCTTGCTTGCACCTGCTGGTGTTTGAGAGGTTGAGGTGGGTCTACTGATAGTCTCGGAGAATGAGGGACATTTTATGACAACCTTTCCTATTTGCAGTACCACTGTACAGTCTTCCTGATGTGGTGGTCAGGTCACTCCACATGTCGAATGGCTTGCGATCTTCAGTTGACATGTTATCATGAGTACTAATGTTAAAACGTTGTTAGCACAAGCTGTACATATACAGGATGTGTGTGAAAATAGTTGAACATTATGACACAATCATATGTGCACAACCAGACCATATCACAAAATTGAGATGGACATATGCACAAGATACTGTCAGTACATGGACATCGCTTACTTGTTCAAGAAAACTAGAGTGTAGTTTTAATTTATGCAAATATGCTCACAATGAGATAGCACCATATCATACCTGACAATGATTCACACTCATGATGATGTATAGATTTTATATAGGAACATGGCCCTGAGTCAGTCATGGGTCAATAAAGTGGGTTGAGGGATTGAATTATGCAAGTGGGCAGAGACTTTCACATACACATATGTAAAAGTGATTAAGGTGATACCATCCAGGTAGTATGCCTCTATGTTGCATACCCCATCTGGAGTCACAAAAGCCACCATGTATTGCTGACTTAACTTAGTCAGTGTCAGGTAGCCCATACATGGATATGAGTATGTCAGTTATCTCTTGCAAAGCATGACTGGAATAGCTTTCAATGATGTACCCTAAAACAATTGTAGGGAAATGTGGCTTCTGGTTGTATCTTGTAGCCAATACCATACTGAATCATATTTTAATATTTTTAAATGCACACATCATCACAATTCTCCATTTGGCTGCACATATAGGGGCTTACTTATAAGCCCCTTGTGCCACTGGGGTGTCACTTTTTGTGACGCTCAGGTAGGGCAGCAGCCTGCTCCATATGTACCAGGCAACACTACACCACTTTTGTGACTTAATGCTGCTGTGTAAATATCGGGGCTTATTTATAAGCTTTTTGCGCTGCCGGCATGTCACTTTTTGTGGCACTCCCACGGTGCAGGAGCCTTGTAAATATTATTCCATTTAACATAGTTTTCCGAGTTAAAGGGGCATGCACTGGGTGTTGCTGGGGGCGTTCCCAGCAATGTCTAATGGCTTTTTGAAAGTGCCCCAGATTTACAAGAAATTGTAACTCTGAGGCAGGACTATAAACTTGCAGAGGAGGCATAAGGGAGGGACAACGAGGAGAAATATTGTTATTTCTCCTTATTTTCCTTTTTTCCATCTGTGCTGCGCACCTCTTGTGATTGTTTTTGCACATGAAGGCTTTCCTTCCTGCACAAAACAATCCTACGCGCAACACAGGCACACTTGCACAATGGTGCAAAGGTACCTGCCATGGCGCATGGCCGCCCATTGTCCGTCTTCGCTGTATCAGATAGATGTACAAAAACATGATAGATGGCAAAAACATGTAAATGATCCCATAGAGACTTAGACAGGTCTTCTCAATAGTGTGTATATGCGTGCTGGAGCACACATCAGAGCAGGAACTTCATAGCATATAATGTGGAAACGCTTACACCGTGACTCTGAGGGAGTCACAAGTATCTCTGAGACTGCATTACAACAGACACACCTCACTGTAGGCCCAAACATAGAAGATCTAGTTATCCACATGGTGATGACCAAATAAATGAACGGACACACATGTAGCCATGTCATCTGTTCTCTGCCATGGATCATTTACATTTTGAATATTTACCATTTCCATCTCACACACTAATGTTGCTAATATACATGACAAATTAGGTTAATTTATGATGGCTACCCTGATGACACACACTAACCCTTTATATAATATGTATTTTGTCTGGCATACTGCTACAAGTAAAGGTATGTTGTTGACAAACAAATGAGGTTTAACACAGCTGGGATGTTTTCCAAACCTTATAGTCAGTCAAACAGATATTTGTTTAGCTGGAGACATCTAAATTATGCACCGTTTATGGGCTAAGTATGCTGATTATCAATGCAACATGTGGCATATTGACTCACTGTGTGCCTCGGATTCCATCATATCTGCCTGTACATGCATTCTAAAAGTGTCTGTATGAATGTATTGCACATCATCTATACCTGTATCCAACTCAATTTTTTACATAGGAAACTGACCACTAGTTAGAAATGCTTTACTACACACATTCCTCGGTCCTACTACATATGTTGAAACCTAATTGAATTGCTAAGTGAAATTGTTGGTACCAGTTAATGTCTTTATGTTGAACACATGCAGATACTTCAACAGGTGATGGTTGAGTGTGCCTAAAGCCACATGACTATAGATGTGCATACATTATCAAAATGCTTGCATGCTTACATCATGTGCGCCTACATATATTCCCAATGGGAGGTTCGCTTGTTCATTCACAATGATTCTGTGGTCAGGTTCCTTTGTGTCTGTAGAGATAAGGGGCCCCCTGGTACTAATGTGAAGTTCACCTAGACAGGGAAATACATACTGTAAATATTCTAGGGCAACTTCAGTTCAATATACAGATCAGAACATGTCAAAGCAGCTCCAGCAGAGTATTCTCTTCTTCCGTAATGACCAGCACCAGTTAGAGCTTCCTGCACCGTGTCCATATAGAACAAAACAATTTAATAATGTTGTGGCATCTAGTGGAGTAGCAGGTCACCCACCCTGAGAGGAACAATTCTTGTGAGGACCTATTGACATCTAGAAGAGTTATAATCGCCTCACTATGAAAGGCAACACTATCATGAGCTTTGAATAAGTATCATACGAAGGAGGAACAAATTATGACCATTGGTCCATCCTTTCTAAATACATTGACGCATATACCAATATTTGTGATACCGGACGTTACTGTACTGACATCATTAATCTAAACAGAGTTTGTGAATATCAGCCTCATCTTTTGAGATACTTACCAACTGAGACTTAATTTGGAGGTGGAACTACTGAGGAAGGCAGATTTCTGCCAAAACGTGCGTTGAGACAACTTGGAAACCACTCGAAAATTATACAATTAATGCAATTCTCTGTCATATTCTAAATGTATCATCTTTGACTAATTACTATATAAATCAATGAATTGTATTATCATTTATACTGTCAATTTAAACAAATATAGATTGTGGGATGTATGTGTGATGGATGTATGCAGTGAGTGTGTTGCACAAATTAGTGTCTGTAAATTATTGCTTATCATGTTTTCAATTTTCAACAAAAATTTACATAATAAAAAACTCTTTTTGCATTTTTCAAAGTTTTAGTGTCACTACTATTATTTGACATGTTCTGATCTGTATATTGAACTAAAGTTGCCCTATAACATTTATAACAGGTTCCTTTGTTTCACACACAGACAGCAAATTGATAGTAGGTGATCATTACTTCCCAAAACACATCACAATGTTACATGTAACTTAGATCACACACAGACCTAAACATTCTACCTTCATGTACTCAGGACACTTACTGGTAGCACTGGGGTGATGAAATGAGTCCACCTCTCTTAAGATGAATTGCGTATATCTCCCTGGAAAACATGATTATAAACATAGCATTTTAAACAGTGCTGTAACATATGCTTACATGTACATCTTATAAACTATAATAACCCAGTATTTCATATTTACAGTTTAGTGACAAATATCTGAATATGGAAAAATCATTAAACACAGCTGGTCAGCATGCAGGCCTGAACTGGCTGGAGGACGTAGTTCTGATGTATCCATCATCACATGGCTGAAGTATGGCTCAGGCTTGGGATGTATTACGTTATTCAGGGCAGCACCATGTCAGACTACATTGCACACCTAGCTGCACTGGTCTGTGTCGAAGTGAAAGGGCAGGAATGTGCTATTTGATTAGCATAAGGCGCATTCCTTTTCTTTCCCCATGCGCTTATGCCGTTTCATCAGAGTAGCATCAAAAGCATGCACCCTTGTACCACGGTGCAAGGGTGTCTGTGTTGCATGCAGGATTGTTTTGGTGCCGGAAAAGGCATATGTATGTTAAAAAAAAACTCCTGGGAGGCATTATCATCTTCTATGTGTGCTGCAGAATGCAGCACACATATAAAGAGGAAAATGCAAGGAGGTATAAAGAAAAGACACACTGTTTCACATCCCTTGCAGAGATTTAAGCTTTTGACACATCCCCGGGTATACATGGCATTGTATATTTGGTGATGCATAACAGTCCATGGGTGTTGCAGGGGCTCACCCACCACAAAGGACATAGAAGGCTTCCCTCACTCAGAGTGAGTCAAAGCAGAAATATGCGCTGCCTAGCCTTACTCCATATCTTTGAGGCCATTTTAAGCCACCAAAGTAAAAAATGGACTCATAGATACTGTTGAAAGGTTTGAGCCAGTGCTGCATCACTAAATGTGATGCAATGGCCCAACAAGACTCTCAGCTTTATCCAACAAAGTTTATTTTTGTTCCTTATACCCATGATTTCCTCGTATTTTGATATACATACATTTTAGTAATATAGTGAAGTACAAGATTTTGCTTAGTATGAATTAAATAGCTAATTCACAAACATCAGAGGGAACAACCATATATACCGACAGGTCCACCAATGTCCAGTCCTAGGAGGTCAATAAAATCGGCCTTCTTGCCACCATGTCAGCCCACTCATGTTTTATCAATTGTTCAGTATGTTCCACCTCAAAGGTCTCCCTGTTGTGCAAACGGGCATGCTCCCATCTGTCTTTTTTATCTTTTGAAGGGTATCCCCGACTCACCCAGTCCCTAGCCACAAGCATCCCTGGCAGGTAGTGCCTCACCAACAAAATAAGCCCACCCAACTCCAGGCTCTGAATAATTCTTCCCCTCTCCCTGACATGTCCCTATTCCTCATACTAACACTATAGAAAATAAAAATAAAAAAAAAGACAAACTACCAACAATACAGGGACAGAAACTTCCCAAAACTGCACAAAAAGGCAATAATGGACCACAATGACACAATTTAGAGACACAGAGCACAGATAGAAAACACTAAACAACCACCGATTGCAGAAAAACTCTAAAAAACTATGCACCCATCACAGACTAATAGGGAGTAAGAGATAGTGAAAATAACGTAACTCTTTCCATTATGAAGTCTGCCACAACCATTGTGTCATTTCCTGGCTGAGATGCCACCCGTTTTGGACAAATGCACAGTTTTTTCTAACACATCAGTAGTGTTTTCAATATTGTAAACTGAACGCACAGCGCATTGGCACTTATGCTGGTTTGTACACGCATTGTCATCGAAGCAATGCACCACACATCAGGGACAATGCATGGTTTGTGACACATGCTACTGTCCCAATATGTGAAATTTAATGTAGATGACATCAGTGAAAAACAACATATCACAGTGTGTACCCACTTCAATTGGTCCTACAGTTATAGCAGACAGGTCCAAAAGTTGGTTATGCATGTCATTGAAACTATAAATAATAGGGAAACCCAATCTTCCCAAGGAACTGGGTATAGTCAATAACACAATAAACAATGTTCCTGAAGGAGTGATTCAATAATATTTTTTCAATTATCAAATTTGTCACATAAGTGAACATTAATTTCACAATGCTCAAGAGAAATGTATACAATGTATTAATACTTTTATTAAATCATCTTGTTTTTCATTTGCGATGTAAATCATAAATCAATCCATATACGGCAACCTAAATCTATACTGCTACACAATTTTATGACCTGCGCAGTACCTTGTGACACTTTTGTACAGAATACATATAGACAATATGTACATATATGTCATATATGCATCATTTAGTAATTCTATGTACAGTTCCGATTCAATGAATGATGATACTATTTACAAAGAAGTGTCATGTTGTCGACGCTACTCGATTGCCAGAATGCCGCATTAGCACTCTAGTTGATAATTGGAGTCCTTTACTGTGTTCACTTTCAAAGGACAGAACTGGAACTCAACCCAAGGATTGCCGAATAAATGTCCAGGTCAGCGGGTCACGTGAAATCAAAGGGAGATGTTTTCGTGCTCTGAAGCAGGCCGCTAGTGTGCCCACCCACAGCGTTCACCGGCTGCTCCCCACGCCTCTCTCTGCAGGATCTGAGCCCAAAAAACCTTTGCTTAGCTCTCCCACCCCTCCTATTGTACTCCCATATGTTCACTTGCAAATTTAACCTTGCCACTCTAGCAACAGGCTGCATGGTACCGTCGTTGCACACTTGCAGCCCCGCCAGTCTGTGAGCATAGTGAAGGTGCCCAAAATAAGGAAGCAATGTGAGCAGCTCAAGGAAACTTGTCTGCAAGTACAACTGAAGGAGGAGTTTTAGGGGTGAGCCATGTTTGGTGGCGTACAGTACTGCCTGAATAGGGGGGGGGGGGGCTTTCAAATGTGCCTAAAAAACTGCACTGTCTGTAGCCTGTTGTTGTAACACTTCTACCCATGCCCACACTGGAGCTCCTATGACCCCGGGAAGGTGTCTTCTTGTGATCATAAATAATTAATTCAATGTTTTGTTGTATTTTGCACGCCTTGATGTCTCTCCATTCATGTAGTTTTTATACCACTGAATCAGAATGCATAGCCACTACCATCTATAGTGCTATTAGAGAGCCATCATCAAGATGGGGGATAGTGCACTCATCATACAGGCGACTTTGTCTGCTTGCGGACCTGCCTAGAACTCACAGAATATTTTGGTAACTCCGTTGAGTTCCGTGAAGTAAAACTCCACGATTCACCCATGATTTCTTTTCATTAGACAATTTGTCAGGGTGCACTGAGATTTGCACTGATGTAGTAAAGCATATATGTCTGCCACAGACCTGAACACAATACATTGGCTTCACTTGTATTTGATTTGCTGTAACTTGTAGGGGATTGTTTACCTGTATCCCATGGTCCTATCACCATTGTTGTGGCAAATGAATGTTGAGATTAGTATCATTAGTGCCTTGTCCAGGTTCTGTTAAATTATATGTTGATGACTGATGTATGTCATATTTGCCAGCATTCTGTTAGACTTTGTGAGATTCACATTGCAGTACTTATATGCTTTTCATTTGGACAACTTACACCACAGAACAGCTGAGCCATCACATTGATTGCATCTGTCATTGTGGCCTATGTGCATGTCTGTACGTGGACTGTCAGTATGACTATGACATTTGTATATTTTGTACTGTTGATGCCACATTATTATCCAGTATTGGCATTTACCCATGCCTAGGGCCTACACTGAAATTACATGTCGCACATGGTCTTTCAATAGAATTATTTCTGCTGCTTTCATCAACATACAAGTATACTGGCATGTGTGTGTGACATACTTACTAATATCCACAATGCTTCTTTGCTCTCCCCTAAAAATGTTGAGCCTTGACTGATACCGAAGGTAGGTGGGCCATTGAGGAGACACTTATCTCCCATTTCTCTTTTGTGTTGCCTTAGTAGTCATATTGGTTTTTTATTGCCCACCAAATGGTTTAATCATGAGTCAATATCCGGTGCACATGATGAAGTTCCATTCATTCACACAGGGTGAAATGACACATTACTAGTCACTGGTGTTCTGCAGCTGTTGCCATTTATAGATTAGTGAGCTTATGTAAATGTGGGACATCATTGTGTACACGTTGCAGTGCGTTGTACCCACTATGTTCACCTGACTCAAGGGCCCAGATATTTGGGAAAGTGGCATTGCACAGTGCAGCACGTCACCTCTCAGCACAGTACTGCATCAGCGAGAAAGGGCAGTGGTGGACAATATTTAGGCCATATAGTACATTCATGACTTTCAAACCTGCACTGGCAAAAGTGGCTGCTAAGCACAGAAACAGGGACAGTTGCAACATGGAGCTTGTTTGCCTGCATTTCAAGTGGGATTGACTTTGTGCAGGAGGGGCAACCTTCCTGCACATGATGAACCTTTAGAGGCCTGATAATCTATGTTTGTGTGCCATTGAATGCAGAACACAAAGATTGTAGGAGTGTTTTGTGTGACCTAAGTTATTTTTCCTTGGCACACATGACGTGGAAAGAGCAAATGAATTAACACATTTCACAGTTTACCTGGTGTGGGATAGATGATGTGCCTCATGAACCATGAGAGTTACATGGGGACACGCAGACAACAGCCATGAAACACCTCTCTTGCACAAAGTGATGCAGCACTGCATTTTGCACACCGTCACATTTCTCTAGATCTTTACACCATTCAAAGGCATACACAGTGACTTTGCCTGACTTAACATGTGTGACCTTGGGGTTTGCATTGCACATGTGCCCGAATGTATGGAGCAAGCATAAGGCACACACTTTCTTTAACTTATGGTCCTATCTCGGTCAACAGAGAGGGCTATTTTCTCATACATTATTTACTGTTAGTAGGTCTGGTATGTACTTCAGATTTACTTACCAACAAGCAGGTCATTACCATACCGCCCATCCCGGGAGCGCTTATTGATGATGGAGTGCTTCAAGATGTAGGCCTCATGAGCACTCTCTGGGTACTTGGCAAGGTCATTCGTAAATGATTGCCTGGATATTGATGGAGTAGGTGTTTGCGGTACAGGTATGATGTTACAGCAGGAGGAACCAGTTGCACATGTGTGCAATCCATAGTCCCCAAGACTTGTGGAAACCGTTCAATGGCATATAAGCCTTGCTTGGTGTCCAGCTGTTGGTGTGTCTTGAGAAAATAGAGGTACTGGGGCTTGAGGCTGATAATGGCATCCAGGATGGCGAATATTGCAGAAAAAGTTGGCTGAGATATTTTTGCCAGTCTGTTGTGCTCTGGAATGATATATAAAGAACAACATGGACGGACCCTGTGGGGATCTAAATGAAAGGATGGCACACTGTCCTTCACAAGAATGCAACAACTTCTGAGCAGAGCTTTGGGCACCAGCACTCATTCTTTTATAAATTAGGCACTAAAATACCTGGAGTTTTCTGTGAAACATAGTCTGCCTTTCACCTCCCTAAGAATGAGTAATTTGACCTAGCCTACCTTGTAGCAATGATTTGTATATGTGCTGGTGCAGGGTGGTTGGTGGAGGGTTGGCTGGGAACGATCCTCAGATTTTGTAGTTGGGATTATCTCAATGGCATGAGTGGGAATTCTCACCTGCCCACAAACGCTTCATGGGGTTACACCATGCTTTCCACTCTTTGGACTGTGTCAGGGTGTAGATACCTCTGGGAGAATCAGTGAGGAGTAACACTGTGGCTGTGGTCCAAAATGAGACTGGGAACACAAGTTCAGAACAGGAAAAAATATTCAAATGACAGCATTTGGGATAAACTTTGAAATGGAGAACCTATGCTAAAAGCACCAAGGGATTGTCTATTGCAGAGCATATATGTAAGAGCTGTATGCAGAAAACCTGATATAGCTGAGCAGGTAGAAAAATGAGAGCTCACTGCACATATGTACAAAGAAAGTGTTAAAAGTGATGGGAAAACATTTCAGAAGTAGAGAAGGAAGTGAATCTTCACACCCATAGTCCTAATCTCTTTAGGCCTAACATCCATCCATCACAGACGTTATGGCACTGCAGCATAATTTTGAACAGAAAAGGAGTACCCTTTAGTATGAAGCTGATCAAACTGAGCAGTTTGAATGAAAACTGGAGGCAATGACTGTGGACAGTAGAATAGATGCCCACAGAAATATGTTACAGCAAAAGAAGATCAGTGCTAGAATTGAAAAGATTTACTCTGGTAACACATAAATTGGGGTCATGGTGTGGCAGAGGAAATGGGGTGGAGACATTATGGGTAGAACTTGCAAAACTGTGTCAACTTATACATGTATAACAAATAAATCTGCTGCAAAGAAATTGGCAATAAGGACATATGCAATAGTAAATCTGTTCTGGACTACCTAATTGGTCACAAAGGGGCTGCATTTTAAAATATTTTACAGGGTGATGGCTCCTGTACAAAGCTCAATGTGTACCCAGCAATTTTGTAGGGATAATAATAGCAATAAGATGACTCTAGTGGTAAACACAGTTTTGGTAGTGTCCTGTATTGTTAGTCACAGTTTTGTCTCATAAACTAGATCACAGGGTTAATGTGCCAGCACATCTGTAACACACAGATTGCAGATTGGTATTTAATTTAGGGAGGTAAATGGGAACCTGCTTTTGATGCCGAGATGATTTTGTCACTTCTAGTTGATAATTTGCAGAATTATCATATAGTAAGTCACTTATTTATCAACATCGAGGAGCTGCATGCAAACTGTGTCATGGGTTTAGATCCTTTTGGTTTCTTTCTCAATCTGTTGTAATTCTAGGAATGCAAATAAATGCTCCTTTGGGAAGTAATAAAGGCTTGTTAGAATAGACAACTACAATCTGTGTTTAACATTTTATATTTTGACTTTGTGTTTCTAAGGACCATTCACTTCTAACATATACAATCTAGTTTGAAGAGTAAGTGATTCCTATACCTCATACCCTCATACTCTTATGTAATGTTTCTTGTACATTGATTTACACATTGGTCTGATTTATTGTGAGTCTGTGTTTGATGTAGTACACTCTGACACCCTACCCTAGGATAGGGGTATAATATATAATTAAAAAAAACATTAGTAAGTGCTATTTAGATCATTATTTGTGTAAGTACTTATAATGACAAATACATCTTGCATTCTTACAGTGCAGGCACAACTCCTACATAGGGAGTTGAACAAAGTTAATATTTTGCCTCCAATAGTTTCTCTCAAGGACTCGTGCGGTAGAAACAAGCTATGTAATATATGTAAATTCCTTCCATTGGATTGGAGTCTGGGTGTTAGGCTTCATATTGCTTCCATTCAGGCTAATACAGTAACAAAAGGAGTGGTAACGGTCCGTTAAATCAGACTTTTTTTTGGGCATTGCTGACATCTAAAATCAGAGAGCCTCCTCTCCAACTGGATGTTGCTGCTCTGAAGAGAATGCAGACAATGGGCAGGTCGTGCGAAAGTGTCAAGGTGTTGGAAAAATGAAACCAAGACAAATTCAGCATGTTATCCTTTGTCAGCCAAATCCCAGATGTGGCCAGAAATAACTGCAAAAATAGATTCCAGCACAATCCTCCTACTTTCCAGCACTGGACCAGATGAGGAGCGTCAGGGTGTCCAGAGGAGGTTTCTTGGAATGTAGCCCAAACTGAACAAAGGCTGGCAATTCTTGAAAACAAACTAAGAGCCACTAGCAGGTGCACTGGGCAACCCTGAATCAGATGAAAGAGAACACATTTTGATAGTTGTAACAGTCTGAATAAAAGAAACACTGAAATCAGATGACAACCGAATAAAACAATGTCCCACAAATGGACTGAAAAATCAAGCACTCGACTTTATACTACCCAGTAAGGTGCATGCTTACCTGTTCCATCTTTTCCAGGTATCTGCCATCTGCACTGATTCCAGGAAAATGTGTTTGAGGAGGTTAAAACCTGGTTATTGGAGGCGTGGCTTGCAAGCCACACAAGATGGCAGTGTAGTAGCGGAGCTCCATCACGACTCCCGGTTTCTGACTTTTCCTATTGGTAATACCTCGCAGTTTTGCCCTAAAGGACCACATTTCATTCTCTCAAGATGAGGTGAGCTCCTTGGAGTATTTTTTGCCACCTTTTTTGCTTAGCTGAGCTTCAAATTCAGCGCGACGCGGCACCTTTCTGCACGGCCGCCATTTTGTTTTCCTCTTCACACCATCCGTGCCCCACTCACAATGCTACTGCCTGCGACCTCTCATGATTATTGTTTCTTTTGAATACTGCTTTTCACAACGGAGCTTCTTCAAGTGACCCGCTGCATTTTCATTTATGTGCCAATACTATTGCCTTTTTTCCATATACTCTTTCAGGCTGTGCCTGCAATTCAACACTTCTCTCAGGAGACGCAATTTTATATCTCCTTCAATGTTTTCTCTTATCAGTTTGATGTTGACATGAGACTTGCGGCTTATCAATTATTTATCTTTTCTTGACTTTATATAAGGATTTCAAGACTTCTATTATTTATGGATTTTATATTTTGATACTCCTGCTCCTCAAGTGTGTCTTAAGACTTTGGCTCATTTTACACTATACCTCACTTTACTTCTATGTGGAAATTGCAGAACATTAAGCTCCCTGTGCCTACTAAGTGTGCTATTGGTTCTGACTCTGACTCAAATCTCCTCGATATGGAAGACCTCCCTTCACAGAAATCTGACTCTCCTTCTGGCACTATTCCTAAGACTCATACCATGAGCAAATTGCTGAAAATAACATCTACCAAACGTCCAAAGAAAGATCCTCCCTCCCCAGGGTCTACCATGGCTACTGCTTCTATGAACTTAATCCTACAGGAGATTCGTGCTCTTAAACCCTTCATGGAAGAGACTACTAAGACCTTACAATTCTTGCATGATAAATGGTCCTCTTTGGACACTCGTGTACTTCTTGTGGAACAAACAACTGAGTCCCTTTGGGCCTCATTTCTACTTCACTTCTTAAGAGACAAACTGAGGATTTGGAAAATCGCAATCGCAGGAATAATCTTCGAATTTATGGACTTCCGGAACACACAGAAGGAACAAATCCTACTGCCTTTTTTCAATCCTTTCTGCCGAAACATTTGGACCTACCAGCTTTTTCTTCCATCAACATTCAACGAGCACATAGACTGGGTCCAAAAATGTCTAATAAAACTTGTGGCGTTGTTATGCTGTTTCTGCAATATACTGATCTTCTGCAAGTTTTGTCAGCCACCAAGTCTAAAAAGCAAATCTTTTGGGGAAGGTCGCCGTTTATTTCTCTTGCAAGATGTGGCCAAAAATGTTTCTTAATCTTCGTCCACAGTTACGTGCTCTTAATGCCAGATTTGGACTTCTTCATCCTTGCCTTTTCAAGGTTACCTACAAAGACAAGACTATGACATTTGAAGATCCAGTGGCTCCACAAGAATTCCTTCATCATCAATGAGCAGATGTCATGGACACCTCAAGAATCCCTTGAATTGTTGCTCATGTCTTTCGTTTTGTATTTGTTTTCTCACAATGTTTCATCCATTGATTGTTAGTATGTTTACGCCTTTGTATTGTTTTTCTATAATATGTTTCTGCCATATGTTTTTTACCTCATGTTTTTTCCTTTTACCCAGATTTTTTGATCCACTTATATTACTTTTTTTTTCTTTTTCGACAGGTATTGCATTCTCTCAACCCAAATCTTTTTATCCCTATTGTCATGTGAAGTCTTGATGTAATTCAGTGGATGTTCGGTGATGTTTTCTCTCGCTGCTGTCATCATCATCTTCTTGCATCGTCACCCTCGCTTTCGTTTGTATTTGTAGGCAATGTCTTCCAGTTGTCTGTACTTGACTTGTACTGTCTCCTTTTTCTCTATCTCCTTTTTTTGCTTTTGTTATTTCTCTTTTCCTCTCTCTTTTGTCTTTCTTTGCTTTTTCCTCACCTTCTTGTTCATACTACAGTTTTATTTTCTCATTGTTTCCCTCCTTACCTTTTTACTCTTTCTTCTGCTAGTTTATCCTTAAAGCTACCTTCTTATCTGATTTCTCTAAAACAAATTTTATTTTTGCTCTAGTAAGCATATTTGTCCATACTCTCTTTCCACTAGTCACATTTTGTGTTAACATCTGGAACGTTAAAGGTTTAAAAAACCCTATTAAAAGGAAACGGGTGTTATATCACCTAGCCAAGTTGAAAACGGATATCGCCCTCCTCCAGGAGTCCAATATTTCTGAGGTTGAAACTTTAAAACTAAAGCGATGTTGGGTGGGTCATGTTTTCAACTCTCCTGCTGCGAGTAAGAAAAATGGAGTTCTGATTTTATGCCATAAAAAGTTAAATGTTTCTATTGTTCATCAAGAATGTGATGCTGATGGTCATTGGGTGATTGCTAAATTACTTGTTGATAAGATCCCTATTGTTATTTTTAATGTTATATCTCAGAAACTGTACTAGCTTGATGATGATTTCAATATTTTTGGTGGTGACTGCAACCAAATTCTTGACCCTATATTAGACAGGCATTCAAAAGTTAAATTCTCTCCATCTAAAATGCACTCTCAATTTACTGCCTCTGTGCCTCACAAAGCCTTTGTGGATATTTAGAGATTATGCCACCCTGACCTTAGAGAATATAGTTTATACTCTCCTTCCCATCACTCCCAATCCCATAATGATTATCCTTTTCAAAGTAAATCTTTAGCCCAACATGCCATTCACTCTGAAATTGGCTCTGTTTAAATCTCAGGTCATGCCCCTGTGTTTGTCGATATTGATCTCATTCCCTTTTCTCCTCACCCAGGAAGATGGCGATTTAATAATTCTTTACTCCTTGATCCCATTTTTTTGTCAAAAATTCAAAGCTTTCGCTACTGAATTTTTGACGACTAATCGCTCCCCTGACTCCCCGTTTGTTATGATGTGGGACTCTTTCAATGCGGCTGCTAGAGGTTTTATTATCAATTTTGTCTCAAAGAGGAAAAAAAAGCATGGAAGCTCATTCTGCCCAATTAAAATTAAACAACTTGAATATAACTATTATCACTCCAATACTGAATCCTCTCTGAAAGATCTTATTGACACCAAACTCACTTTCAATACATTAACCACTGATGCTGCCTCTAATTTTTTATAAAAAATTAGTTCTTGTTCTTATGGAGGTCAAAATAAAATGGCGAAATTATTAGCCAATTATTTAAAAATGAAGATGGGACGAACGAAAATAGAGTCTATACAAGGTTCTACTGGCGTTTCTTTATTTAACCCCTTCGAGGCTGATGACGAGCTGGGCTCGTCATGGTGTAGCCTCCTCAAACACTGATGATGAGCCCAGCTCGTCATGAACAATGGGTTTTTTAAAAAGTCAGCATTCCAGAAGAATCAGAGCAGCGCGCATGTGGTTAAAGATAAAGATATTCTAAATGAATTTTCAATCTCAACCCCCTCCTTCCAATCACGTCAACTTCGGACCTTTGGAATCTGACATTTCACTTGCGGAAATCTCCCATGCTGTTTCAATTTTACGACGCAGGAAAACTCCTGGTCCAGATGGATTTACCATTGAATTTTACAATCATTTTGCATCACTTCTCCTAGCAAACCTTTTACTCTTAATTCAATCTTTTCTCGATTCAGGCTCCTCACATGGTACGCTTCAAGAAGCTTTGATTTATTTGATCCCTAAAGAGGATAAAGACCACTCTCTCTGTAAGAATTACCAACCTATTTCTTTGGTAAAAACGGAATATAACGTTTTTGCAAAAATGTTGGCTCTTCGGATGCATCCACTTTTGCCTGAACTTATTGCCCCAGAACAATCGGGTTTTGTTAAGGGACGGCTTTCTTCTGATAATTTGGGGTCTTTTTTAACGTTATGAGTAAGTCCTCCTCATTAAAGTATCCTCTGGCTGCTATCTCACTAGATGCTGAGAAAGCATTCAAAAGAATTAGTTGGGACTTTATGTTTGATGCTTTAAAATAGGCTGGTTTCCCGGCTTAATTTCTTACTTTTATATCTTTACTTTACTTTGGCCCTCAGGCGTCAATATTAGTTAATAGTATGGCTTCCGATTATTTTTCATTACGAAGAGGTGTTCAACAGGGATGCCCATTATCCCCCTTATTATTTGTTTTAGCTTTGGAACCCCTTTTAACCAAATTTGGCAGGATGAGAATATTCCTGCTTTTGATTTTGGTTCCCAACAGGTTAAGCTTTCCGTTTCTGCTGACGATATTCTTTTATATTGATTTGATCCTAAATCCTCCCTTCCTTTCTTTCTTCTACAAGTTAATTCCTTTTCTAAAGTTTCCTCTTACTGTCTCAATGTTGACAAGTGTGAAATTTTACCTTTAAATACGTTATGCCAAAAACACCTCTTTCATCATTCTGGTTTCTCTTGGCAGCCTTCTAAGATCAAGTACTTGGGAATTTGGTTTGCTCCTCTAGTATCTGATACTCTCAAAATAAACTTTGACTATATAACTAAAAAATTAAATGCTGCCATTACTCGATGGAACCCTCTCTTTTTATCTTGGTGGGGCCATCTGCACTCAATAAAAATGATGTTATCACCTCTTATATTATACACTATCTTCCTGATTATTATTTTAAACAAATTGATGCTATCCTTCCTAAATTCCTGTGGAAAGGTAAACGTTCTTGTATACCTCTTTCCTCATTGAAGAAGGACAAACTTAATGGTGGCCTTCGATTCCCTGATTTTAAAAATTATCATTGTGCTTTTTCACTAAAACAAGCGGCCCATTGGATCTTTACTTATGCCTTCTCTACGCTCCCCTATCATTTCCCACTCTCGTAATCTCCTGTTTTCTTTTCTGTCCTCCTCTTATTCCTCTATTAATTCCATTCATCAACAACCTATTTGGCAAAATAAACACCTCCGGATCCGTAATCGTTCCATATATTGGAAGTCTTGGTATTCTGAAGGCCTAAAATGAATTTCTCAACTTATAACTGATAACCAACCTCTTCCCTTTTCTGATCTCCAATCTCAATTTTCTCTACCTTCATCTTCTAGTTCACAGTATAGTTTGTTGTATCCCACTCTCGTTCAATACCTTCAATCTTTACCGGCTACTAATGATTTACCTACCACATCTAAAAATATATCCTCTGCATTGGACCACTCTCCTTCTGTCTCCTTTCTATATAAATCCTTTCAATTTTCTTTGGATAGACTCAAAACTAAGGTTGAGGCAGGATGGGAAAAATATTTTTTGCAGGTTTGGCCTACTCCTCTGTGGTACAAAATATGGTCAACAATTCATAGGACCTCTAGAGCTGCCCATACCACGCAAACCCTTTTTTTAATTTATCATCGGATGCTATTTTCTCCAATGACACTATCAACCTTTTCACTAGACACACCCTCTACTTGTTGGTCTTGTCCTTGCCCTACTGCTGATTTAAAACATATGTTATTCGAATGCCCTCCCATTCTTCAATTTTGAAAACATGTTTAGTCTCAAATTAAATTTTTTTTAATGTTCACATTCCTTTTTCCTTTATCCACATCTTCCTGTGTACTCTTTCCCCCCTCTGGCCTCAATCTTCAAAGCACTGCAAACTTCTGGACCTTTTACTAGCCATTGCTTTTCATCTCATAACCTCCAATTGGAAACAGGCTGTCAATGTCACTTTTCGCTCTTGGTGGAACACGGTTTGTTTTCACCATCGACTAGACACTAATTATGTTTCTCCCATTTCCCTGGCAATTAAATTAGACCTTCTTTGGCTTCCTTTGACCAATTACTAATCCATAGTCGCTTCCTCGAACACTACTTCTAAAACTAGATCAGATGATGTACAGAAGCCACCTGAAATTCCCCATAGCCTTCCATTTTTCTAATTGATTACTTATTGTTCTATAATTGATACACTTTGTAATTTTGCTTCTTTCATTGAGTACTGTTATGCTTACGTTGTTATTTTCCATTTACATAAATTGCTTGCATTTTTCACTTGTTCCCATATGTTTTGTATCTCCCTTACCCTCTTATCTTTTAATTGTATAAGATGTAATATTTTACCATTTTTACTGTTTTTTATGTTCCTGCTTTATTTTTTAATAAACTCAAACGTAAAAAAAATGGTTATTGGATTGTACTAAAATAACATGTTTTGTATTTGACCATACATAAACGATGAAACAAGGAAAGTTCATCCAGTTTTCGAGTACAGGCTGAAGTAGTATTACTTTTGAAGTTGATTGATCCCACAGACAATTGAAAGTAAAGTAAAAAGGAGGAAAAGAAGCAGAAGGATTTATAGGTAAATAAAGTATCTTCCAGAAATGTAATCGTGCCAGAAAGGCAGAAGCAATTTGTGTGATTAAGAAAAGTAAAATAGGGCACAACTAAGGTATGCTGAACCTTATCCTTGTCATTAGTAGACCTATGATAGTCCAAATGTGCAATAAAATTTGTTTTTATTATACACTTTACAATTCTGGCAGTATTGAGTCAGAAAGCAAACTGTATTCAAATAGACCATATGCAGCTTATAACAAACAGGTTTTTAGTTCTTTTGGAGAATGCACAGTGATAAGAGAAAACGTGTAACTGTACATTAAAAATACTTTGGACCAGATGGCAGACAGAAGGGGTTATATTTATGAGCCCCTTGCGCCACCGTTCTATCACTTTTCGTGATGCAAGAGTGGCACAAATCGTCAAATCATATTTATGAGGCCACGAAAAGCCACTTTGCTTTTCTTAGAATGTCCTCCTAGATAAGGAGTAAGGCAAGGCAGCGCAAATCACTGAGTTCCCTTTCTCTATGCTAAGGAGTCATTCCATAGGTATTGCGTGTGTGTTCCCATGCAACACCCATGAATTTTTACGAATTACAGCAACATGTAAATCTGGGATTGCGCCAAAAAATTTACGCCTTGCCATGGGAGGTATAATGGGGAGGAGTAACTTTATTTCTCCTAGTTTTTTTCTCTTTCTGTGTGTGCTACATTCTGCAGCACACATAGACAGAGAAAAAAGCCTCCCAGGATTGCTTATTGATTATGATGCCCAAAATGCCTGGATACGGATAATGGAGTGATGACAAAGTCACTGGTACATTAGAACATTGCTATACAAACAGCTGATTGAGCAGTTGGCACGAGCTTTGTTCCCCGCACACCGCAGGACGATTATGGCCGCTGCGCTTCATATTTCAATCTGGATGTAATCTGAACATTGCTGAATTCACGCCATTGAGCGCTATTCTTCTGGAGATTGGACCAACTCCAAAAGCCTTCCTTGTTGATGTTAAATTATTCTACGAGTGGAGTCGGATGACTGTCCATTTTATCCACTCTTCAGCTGCTTTTAGTCAAGTATTTTGACCCCATTGTTGGGCCTCTTCTCAACCCACTCATTTTACTGCTGGTGGCTTGCCTTGATGCTCCAAAATCAGGTGCATCTATCCCTGTGTCTCACTTATGATCTGACTATTCTGATGAAGGCGTGACCCATATTGGGTTAGACACCGAAACGCGTGTTGGCACTTGAAAACCTTGGGGCAGATTTACAAGCTCCTTTGGCCTCTTTTGCGCCGCCGTTGTGTCACTTTTGTGACGCAGCGGCGGGGCAAAAGATGCGCCATGGTGTGGGGTATTAACAACGTGACGCATCTGGGAGATGCGTCACTTTGTAAAGCCCTGCGCCATAAGGAGGCGTTCCTGCGCAAGGGGGGGGGCGTTCCTGCGCAGGAACGCCTCCTAAAAGTGGCTGAGTGAAATCTACAAGATTTCACTCAGTCACTTTTAGGCCAATGCTACGTCAAAACCCTGCGCCTGTTTGAAGCAGGCATAAGGCTTGAGGCAGCATTAAAAGCATAGGCCCCCCAGAGCATTGCTGGAGCTGCGTCCAGCAATGTCCAGCAATGTGCCCCTTTTACGGCACAGATGCGTCACTCATCTGTGCCGTTTAGGCCCCATGGTGCGCCGCATTGTAAATGCGGTGCATCATGGGTGACGGAGCTGCGGCGCACAATTACTGGCGCATCCCTGCTGATATGCAGGGATGCGCCAGTAATTGTAAATCTGCCCCCTTGTGCCTCAGTTTGCTTCCACCTTCTCTTATAAAAAGACACTTGAATGATTATTTACTATCTGGTGCTTATTGTGTATTTTATATTATGAATGTTAAATATCCTGATTTTTGATTATATCACACAAGTTGAATTTTTCTTGAGTGTGGAGAGTGTATGAATATGTTTGTAACTGTGATTGTTAGTGTGTATTGAATGTGTGAATGTGGGACTGTATATTTATATTTATGCACATCAGAATGAAATTATGCTATATGTCACTTTTATGAATTTTGACAAAATATGAAAAATGAAAATCATATATATGTTTCTCTATTCGCTGTTTCTCATTCGTGTGGGGGACTTTTTTCTGTTTGTATAGCAATGTTCTAATGTAGCAGAGACTTTGTAATTGGCTGTTTCCCCTCTCCATCCTGCCTGTTATTTGCCGTTAGGGGCCCCCTTCTGTAGTAGTGGTTATTGCTTATGATGCCCCTTCCTGCACAAAACAATGCTGCATGGAAAGTAGGTACCCTTGCACCATGCTACAAAGGTGCCTGCATTGGCGCTAGACTGTCGAAACGGCACCGCTCAGGGGGAAAAGATAGGATTGTGCCATATGCAATAGATGCATTGCATTCCTGCCCTTTCACTTCGATGCAGGACAGCACAGCAAGAGGGCTTGCTGTGATGCCCTGCACCAAATCTCCATGCATATATCCCTGGGTTCCTTTAGAATGGGACAATAATAGGTTCCCTGATGATACCAATGTGGTGAAACTAAATCCTAGTGGTACCTTATTTCATATTATAGGGAATATTACTCATGGTTCTTTTGGTTATTTGGTTACTCTTGATTATTTTTACACATTTAAGCCTCCATTATGAGGGCCTCCTTATATTGTTAAGCTTGAGCAGAGACATATTTGCGCAGGGGCTGCCATTACAAGTGGTACCATAACTTTCCCAACCTCCAGATCCCCCCCTTAAAATACCAGGAAATGTGACAAGAAAAATTTGCATGCCATGATCCATTTCTTCGGACATATTTATATTCGGTGCCATTTAGTGCAGCAGCTGAGTTATAAACCCACATTTTTTGTATTTAAATCAATGAATCAATCATGTGTTTTTAAGCGCTACTACTCACCCGTGAGGGTCTCAAGGAGCTGGGGGAAGGGGGTTTCACAGGTTCCAGTCTATCAAGGAGAGATGTTGTCTGCCTGAGGTGGAGAAGGAGTGCATTCCCAGGTTGCGTGCATGGTCCGTGGGGGAGGGTGAACTTCAGAGGGTGGGGGGGGGCACCAGATGTCGTTTCAGGCCTCGGGGTGTGGGCCCATAATGAGTACTTCTGTTCTGTGGGTGTTTAGTTGAAGGCAGCTGTTATTCAACCATTTGGCGACAGCTTCCATGCCTTCTCGAAAATTGTGTCTGGTGGTGTTGTGTTTGTTGGATAGGGAGTGGATGAGTTGGGTGTCATCTGCGTATGACACAATGTTGAGTCTGTAGGTTCTGACGATGGGGGCAAGTAGAGCCATGTAGACGTTGAAGAGCGTAGGGCTGAGGGATGACCCCTGGGCGACTCCACAGATGGTTGGTGTAGGCCCCGAGAGGAAGGGGGGAGTCTGACTTGCTGTGTTCTGCCGAAGAGGAAGGAGCGGATCCAGTGAAGGGTTTTTTCTTGAATCCCTGCGTCGTGGAGTCTGTGTATTAGGGTACGGTGAGAGACTGAGTTGAATGCCGCTGAGAGGTCAAGAAGGATGAGGGTTGCTGTTTCTCCTTTGTCCAGTAGGGTGCAGATGTTGTCTGTTGCAGTGAGGAGAGCAGTTTCCATCTGTAGTTTTTTCTCAAGACGGATTGGAAGGAGTCGGGGATGTGGTGCACTTCGATGAATGTGGCGAGTTGGCTGTTGATGGCTTTCTCAATGATTTTAGCTGGGAAGGTGAGCAGGGAGATGGGTCTGTAGTTTTTGAGGTTGGTGGGGTCTTCTTGGGGAGGGGGTTGATCTTGGCTTGTTTCCAGTCATCGAGGAAAGATGCGGTTGCCAGGGAGCAGTTGATGGTGTGGCATAGCATGGGTGCGAAGGTGTTGGCGGAAAATGTGTTGGGGGCAGGGGTCAGTGGGGGCCCTGAAGTGGATTGAGTTCATCGTCTTCACTGTGTCTTCGGTGGTGAGGGCTGTCCAGTTGGCTTCATGGTGTCGGGGTGGTTGGTGGGGGTTTAGTGTGTTGGTTGTCTTCATCAAAGATGTCGTAGATACTCTTGATTTTTTGGTGGAAAAAGGTGCTCAGTTTGGCGCAGAGGTCTTGAGAGGGTAGGATGACAGTGGATTTGCTGGAAGGTTGGGCAAACTTCTTGATGATGTTGAAGAGTTCTTTGCTGTTGTGTGTGTGGGTGGAGATTCTGTCTTCGCTTTTTTCCTCGTTTTTCTGAGGAGTTGGTGGTGGACTATGGTAGCGGCTCTAAAGTTGTTGTGGGCTTCTGTGGATTTGGTGTTCCTCCAGTCCTTTTCGAGGCGGCGGCAGGTGCGTCTGGACTCTCGAAGTTCAGTGGTGACATCTAGCTTTCTTGGCATGAGTGCTGTTGTTTTTCTTGAAGGGGGCTAAGGTGTTGGTGCTGTTGGTGATCCATCTGTGCAGGGTGAGGGTTGCGGTGTTGCGGTTGTCATTTTCCCTGACGTTAGGGATGTTGCTGAGTGATGAGGTTAGCTGGTCGTTGGTGATTCTGGTCCAATTTCTACGTGGGACCATGTGCTGGTGTCTGTGGATGGTGGGTGTTCTGAAGGTGAAGTGAACACATTGCTGGTCGGTCCATGGGAGTTTGGTGGTGTGGCTGAAGGTGATAGAGTTTCCTTTTGTGAAGAGAGGGTCAAGGGTGTGTCCTGCTGAGTGCGTGGGTTCGGTCATAATCTGTCGGAGTCCAATGTTGTGGAGGTTGTCTAGGAGGGATGTGGTGCTGGGGTCCAGTTGGTTGTTGAGGTGGAAGTTGACGTTTTCCAGCAGGGTGTAGTTGGTGGATGTGATGGTCTGAAGGGAGATGATGTCCGTGATGGATTTGGCAAAAGGTCTGTGGGGTCCAGGGGGTCAGTATATGAGGGTTCCTCAGAGGGTGGTGGTGGGGCTGGCCAGTATCTTGAACTGAAGGTGTTCCATCAGGTCTGTGGACTTATTGGGGAGTGTGCTCAGGCGGAGGGTGGATTTGTGGATGTTGGCGATTCCTCCTCCCGGGCGGTTGGGGCAGTCCTTCCTGGAGATCTTTCATCCTTGGGGGATGGCGATGTCCTGTCCCGGGGGAGGTGTTGGTCCATGTTTTGGTGAGGAATGCTACGTCCAGGGTTGTGCTGTTGAGCAGGTCCCAGATTTTCGTTGTGTGTTTGTGGAGTGATCTGACATTGAGGAGGATACATTGCAGGGTCTTCGGTTTGGGTGTGTTCCTGCGGTCGGGTTCTGCTTGGTCCGTGTTCCTGGCGGTGCTGTAGGTTTGATGGCTGAACAAAAAGATGCCAGTACTGTCTCGATTTTTTAATAATAAATCCTGAGGACCAGACAAATTATACACTATGGTACCGTGACATGGTTATGTCTGAGTGAATCTTGTATTTTATTTTTAGATTTTTAACAAAAAAAACATTTGGTTATTAATTCACCAATTCATTGTACATTACAAGACCTCCTATACACAATATATCATTTTACACAATATTTACAAACAGACCTTTATACAATTTCAAAAATATAGAGATATATATTCAAAAATCCAATCGTACTCTCATACACGCACAGCCATTCATCACTCATTACACATACACACTGGAATTGAAATATTCACAGTAACCCATACAAAATACATTCCTATCAATAAAGTTTAGTTGAAAAAAGTTTATAGTTGTACTCCTTTTATTTAGATGGCATTAATTGTCTACGCGTTTCTAACTCACACGAGTGGGGGAGTTCTCATCAGGACAACAAAGCTGCAAAAGAAAAGGAGAGCAAAACCTTTCTATTAGAAACGTGACTGTAATCATAGTCGCCTAGCTCCAACCTTCATCACTCAAGCTTCCTTCTCTTACCTCTAAAAGCTTTAAATCTAGTTGAGGGTTGTGCACTAACCTGACGGGACAATAAATTAGTCAATGGAACATCAAACCTGTATATAAAATGTACCAATCAGTGTCAAATATGCTGTATTAATGAAAAATTTAAAGTGGATTCTTGCTAAGGACTTACTTGAGATAACGGAGGGCTGTGTTGCATATATGCAGCCTGTCCTGAAAAAAGTAAGGGTATTGTCACTGCCCGATTCATACCAAAATATTGCACTGCTCATATTTTAGGAGCAAGATTCGCTGGTGCTTACTTATTATTTGATGGCTGGTATCCGTGAGTGGATCATGGAAGGCGGGTAGATTCTGTAATGAGGTAATGTGGGCAGTCAGTAACCCGTTTGTGTACACGCGTTGGCCTAATTCCCTGAACGTTCTAATATCGATCTTACCTGATTGTGCAGCGTTTGTTCAGACCCGCTTAGTAGCTTTAATGTAGCGTGGGGATTCAAACTTCCCTGCAAGAAGGGTTGCATATGTGGTAAATCGGACTAATGGAAAGGACTTAATTAACAAACTGTTGGTAAACAAGAACTTACTTGTGTTTGTCAAAAACGCTGTCTGCAATTGGATTCACAGAGGGCGGGCGAGCTCTAGAACGAGAAGTAAGAGGAATTCTAATAAGTTTCCTAAGTTCGTGCCGTTTTTAACGCAGCAGCCGATTACAGAGTCGGGGTATGCACGCTGTCCTTACCTGGTTCAAACGTCATTTTGGCTGACCCGCTTTACTGGTGTGGCCGTAGTTCCAATAGCGTTGTATCAGCCGATGAAGTCGCGTCTCAATAAGTGCCAAGCGTCCTGTACAGCAGAGGCTCATGGGAATCGTAGTCCCGATCTATAAAGTTTGTTTATTTACTGTAAAAATACCGGGATAACGCAAATCCGCTTGAGGATGGATTATTGTAATGGATATGAGCAAATCAAATTCAATTCTGATAGCAGTATGAAAATTGGAATTTCGATCGGAAAACTTGAATTGTAAAATTCATAAATGTTACTTGACAAAATCTGTGGTAGTGCATTTATTGTTTAAGGATTATGTTGTTATTATGTTGATGAGAACTCCCCCACTCGTGTGAGTTCGAAATGCGTAGACAATTTATGCCATCTACATAAAAGGAGTAAAACTATAATGTTTTTTCAACTACACTTTATTGATAGGAATGTATTTTGTATGGCTTACTGTGAATATTTCAATTCCAGGGTGTATGTGTAATGAGTGATGAATGGCTGTGCGTGTATGAGAGTACGATTGTATTTATGAATATATATATCTATATTTTTGTAATTGTATAAAGGTCTGTTTGTAAATATTGTGTAAAATGATATATTGTGTATAGGAGGTCTTGTAATGTACAATGAATCGGTGAATTAATAACCAAATGTCTTTTTTGTGAAAAATCTAAAAATAAAATAATAGATTCACTCAGACATAACCATGTCACGGTACCATAGTGTATAATTCGTATGGTCCTCAGGATTTTTTATTAAAAAATCGAGACAGTACTGGCATCTTTTCGTTCAATTGTGATTTGTGGCTCAGCCTTGCTGTTGGAAGCCCAGACCCAGTGGTGGTTTTTTGTAGGTTTGATGGCAGCGGTGACAGCTGAATGGTCCGTGGGTGTTATCCGGCAAAGTTAGCGTGCAGTTGTTGTTGCTGCCTGGGTCGAGTGCGTGGAGTGCCGCTGGGTCATATTGTTGGTGGGGCGAAGATCCACGTTTCTGGCGCTGGTCGCTGTCGGGTCACAGACGGGCGCAGACAGGCTTGTCTTTGGCGCACCTTTGGCGGCCGCCCTTAAGTAGGGGACGGGGATGGCTGGATAGCTGGGAAGCGGAAGCAGGGAGGGAAGCTGGATTGGGCGGTCGCGCTGGTTGTGCTGGGGGGGGGAGTAGCCACGGGGGCAGCAGTGGCAGTGAAAAAAAAATGGATGGAAAAAGGCACAGAAAAGGTCACAAAGAGTGGGGAAAGTGCCAATAAGGCAGCTAAAGTGGACGCAGAGTGGAGGAAAGACACAGAGGACACAGAGGAGAGTGCAAGGGTGTGACTGAAATGAGGGTGAAAAACAAGTGAAAAACATAGGAAAGACACAGAAGGAGAGTGAAGGGGGATCCTGAAATGAGGGAAAAAACGAGTGAAAAAGGAGGAGAGACACAGAAGGAGAGTGAAAGGGGGAGATAAAAACGAGGGGAAAAACAAGTGAAAAAGCAGATCGAGAGAAAAGAGACAGGGTTCTGCTAGGGATGAGGCACAGGTAAAACCTGCGGGTGGAGAAGGGCCTCGAACACCAACACACAAGAGTGCAGGGGCTCCGGGGAAGGCCTCACTTCATGGTGGAGCTGCGAAGGAGGGAGAGCAATTACACTGACAATATGTCACAGGGTGCGTAAATAACATGAAATCTTCCGAGGAGCTCATAATCAAACCCTTCTAAGAAAAGTGTAGCATGGAACTCCCAGAGCACCCTTTCCCCACTAGACCAATTATACTGAATTAACAGCACTATAGAAAATATTGAATATACTGGGGGCCATTTTGTGACATTAATAATGACTACTTTTTCAAACTGTAAGCACCACCAAATGAATGGCCTGTCTATGATGTCACCTATGATGAAAATATGTGCCCTTTCAAGAGTAGAACAGATTCATTCTCTTTCTAACTGGCATATATTAAATGAAGTCTATTTTACAAAGACGTATTTTTCGAACATTGAACCCTATCTTGCACTCCCTTTTGTATCTTTGTCTATGCATTAAAATAGTGTAACACACCTGTAATTGGATGTGACGGAGAAGAGAACATAATTAGTAAAAAGAAAATGGCTCCTGATCCCAGAACATTGCTTCTCTGTGTTTTTTCAAAAATGTGTTGTTTTAGTTCCCTTTTTTTGTTAGCCGAAATGGATCCACATAAATTGGCATTAAGACAACAAAGACGCAAACTGCTGCTTTTTCTCAGAGAAAGAATGATGTTCAGGCTGATGTGAAGCGCCTGCAATTCCTATGTGGCAGAGTCACATGCTACCTGGTTAAAGTTAGAAACAAGGACACCAGACCTTGCAGAAAAGAAGGAAGATTCCTCACCTTGGGATTAGCAGTAGCAAGCTCAGCACCGTGACAATATCAAACTGCCCAAAATCAAGGGTTTTACGTCTTAGTTTAAAGCTGTATTCCCTTCAGATTGTTTTCGATTGTACACACAACGGTAGAAAATGTGTGTATTTTTTTGCCTTTTTGAATTTGTCTTTCTTGTCCGCAGAACGAGGTGGGGTAAAATTTGACCTGCTTGTGTTTGTAATTACACATCAATGTATTAATTCTATTGGAAAAGCACTTTCAATACAGTGAACTGTGACTTCTTATAAGTGGAGATATTATACATATTTCTCCTATCGTCTGCCATCAGGATCTGCTTAATTTTTTTTAATAACAAATACCAATGATAATCTTCTTGTTAAACAAACAAGAAAATCATTAAAATGTAGATCAATAAAATGTTGTGGATGCCCACAGATGCGAATTGTGCACATCTGATATTAAGGTAAACAAATATACAAACCTATATAAAGCAATGTTTTTGTGCACTGCCTCTCTAACTGGGGCTTCATCACAACCCTCACAGAAATACTTATCAAGATACCAAGTTGTGCAGTGCTTTCACAATCACGTATTATCCTACCACACGATTTTAACCAGATACAACCTGAGGAAAGTGTGCAGAGGAATAACCATAACATTTTAGTTGGCACACCTGGGCAGGGGGAAAATGCAGTTTTACTGCATAGTCCCGCATTCCGAGGTGCAGAAATTGGAATGATGTGAGAATGCAGCAGCCAGTACATTCAGCATACTGCGGAATGGGTATTTATCTGATTTGGCATTATTACTCCAAATTCTTGATGCAGATGTATAGAGCCCGTAAAAAGCAGTCATCTGCTAATTTTCCTGTCCATATACAACAGCAAGGGGAGTACATACCACAAACACCTGTATCTTAGTGGAATGAAAGTGTTTATTGTAAGGATAAATAATTCATCCACTATGTCTTCCAGCCTTTGCTTCAAATCTACGAAGCATTGAGGGTAAATAATCATACAAGCTTCCATTTTTGTCTCCAGTTCCCTCAAGGAATGTGATGGTTAGTACTCCAAATGAGAGACTTTATGCTTAGTTTGGGAAAGTGTCCTTTTTGACATGGTCACCCCCACTTTTTACCTGTTATTTGATGCAATTCCGACTGGAAGTGCACTGGATTCCTGCTAACCTGGTCTCAAACTCACCAGTGCCAGATCGCTTTCCCTAAAAATAAGCAATTGTTCCCCAATTGGCAATACCATTAACACCCTCTGTAAGTCCCTAGTAAATGGTACCCATTGTATCTAGGGCATGGGTACTAAAGATGGTCACTAAGGGCTGCAACATGAATTGTGCCATCCTAAGGTACTCCTCACTAGGCACAGGCAGACTGCCATTGCAGGCTGAGGGGCATATTATCAAGGAGATGCGATAATTATCGCAAATCGCGCTTAGCGCGATTTACTTTATCGCTGGATTACATCTCTGAGTTTGCGACGTATTATCAACATATTACTAACAGGCGATGTAGTTCCAGGGATAGAGGCTGATTATCAGGAATGGCGCATGAAATCCAGCAAGGATTTCACAGCGCTAACGAGAATTTTAAAAGCAGGCGTTACATTCCTGCGATAACCGCGGTTAGCGCGGTTATTTTTATCGCTTCGCCGGTCTGTTGCATGGCTTGTCAATATCACGAAGCCTTATTAGCAAGTATTTCCAGGTTGTTGTGCTCAAGAATGCCTACTTTGCATGTCATATATATTAATCGCTGACATGCGAAGTCGAAAGGAAACGCCCTAACGCTTGTTATCGTGTCCTTGTTAATAGGGTTATAAAAAAATCGCCACTTTTTCTGCGCTATCTGCTGAAAAATCGGTGATATTTCCCTTGATAATATGCCCCTGTATGTCTTGGGGATGAAAAAAGTGAAAACACGAACTGGCACAAACCCCTGTGTGCCAGGCTCAGAGACACCTCATACAGCCTGGGTAAGTGACCCCTACATCAGGCCTTACAGCCCTAAGGCAGGGTGCGCCATACTTCATGCGTGGACATATCTGCATGAACAGATATGCCTCTGTGGGTGCTCAGTTCAATTGCTGCCAGTACATGTGACCAGGGAAGTACAAATGCTGAACACTGGTGAAATGAGTTCTCAAGCAGCTACAGGATGTATCTCATATTAATAAACCTGCACTGATTCCAGCCGTGTATGTATTAATATATGCACCAACAGAGAGCTACCAGTGTGCTGATTGACTGGTTCTATCCAGCCTACCAACACAGACGAGTTTGTGACCCCCAGGGGTGAGGGCCTTTTCTTTCAGGAGATTAGACACAAAGCCTGCTCGGGTCGAGGGTATTTACACTGCCTCCCACAGGATAACCTGCAAATTAGCATCCCAAGACAGGTAGCTGCAATAAGCCCACTGCCTTTGGCATGCAAATCTAGCATCCCTCAAAGGAGCAGATGCCGACCCCGCCCCCATCCAGGGCCCATTTGGATAGAAATCAGAGAGGCTTGTTCACCCTCAGGCTTGTTTCACCTCTAAGGTGGGCTACCTGAAGTGAATATGAAAATCAGAAGTCTGTCATACTTGTGATGGCAAACCTAGGAACTCTGGGGCAGGGTGATGCCCAGTTCCCACAGGTCAAATAGGTGGTGTAGTGACCCCAGGGGTAAGTAACACATTGGCCACTCCTATACACTCCCCTACTGCCCTAAATATAGTGTTTAAGAGAGCCCCTGGCACCAAGAAAGCAGATCTTGTTAACCTAAAAGACGAAGATGGACAGGAGACTGTGGAAGAAGCAACTGACTTGACACCAACAAAGGCGGCCTGTTCGCTGTTCCCAACAATTGCATCAAAGTCAACTTGCACTGCAAGCTGTAGTGCTGCCAAATGCCTGAGAGGTCTGCCAGTACTTCTGCCAAAACGTAGGAACTCCAGTGAAGCAGCAGAGCTGTTAACCTATGTCCTGTAGGTACAAAAGAAAGGCTTGTGAGGACTCCAGACCACATAAAATCAACACTGGTCAGCACCACTGCACCTGTCGCTTCAAGCCCGAGTTGAAATGGGCTAACGGTGCCAGCGTGGTCCCCCAGTCCTCCAGAGAAGAAGTCCACCTTAGGTTTGCCAGGAAGAGACTCCTCGACGGTGCCTGCAGGCTCTTTGTGCTGCCTCCTGACCGCGAGTGACTCTGCTGTGAAAAACCCAACATCTCAAGACATCTCTGCACCTGTCGTCCCTGGTATGAGTGGTAGTGGACCGATGGTGTTCCCACATCCCGAGCATCATGAGACCTGAGCCCGCTTGTTGGTTAAGTCCTGGAAATCGGTCTCAGAAGTCGCAGTGAAGGGCCTGATTGCAGTGCATGTTTTCTCCCCAAGGGATATCATTGGGTATCTGACACTGAGAAGCACTTCGACAACCTGCTGCTCTAGTGCCGCCTGAGGTGCTGCCTTGGACCTTGCCCCATACTCGCCTTAAGTCCAGGAGATTGATCCCGTAAGTTGCTGTGAAGTAACTGTATGCAGTATTTGTTTTTCCTTCATAGGATAACATTGTAGCCTCTGAAAATTGCATTGTCCACTTTTGAAAACTAAAAGTATTTCTATCTTGAAATGTACTTACCTGATTGTGTTGATTCTGGTGCCTAAACAAATATAAAGATATTTGCTATTTCTATAAATAGGTGTGGATCTTCTTATTGAGTAGTATGCATTATTTATTGACTGTGTGAGTATTTGCAGATCCCTAACAGTCCATTATGACAAGATTAACGCTGCTCGACCACACTACTCCTAAGAATATTGGAATTGCTAGAGCAAGCCCCTATCCACGTATAAGGTAATGCTTAGACTCTTTGCACAGTATACCTCTTTTTGTTATACTATATAAAGGACCAGCTTCCTAAACCTGGGAGCTGGTGAACATTGGGTTGAAATTGTGGGAAGTGTTTACCACTCCTGATAAATTGCAGTACCTCAGGGTGAAGTAAATACCTCATATTCTGAGGCTACGCTCAGAAAATGTGAAACTACATATGAAAATAAATGCTAACTGTATGTCTTTTCACATGTATCAGAGCTTTCACCTTTAAATTTAACCAGGAGAAATTATCAGGAGTGCTCTACTTATCATATGACATTTAAATTCCAACCTTGTGCAAATGCCTGTTAGAGTATTGGTCGAAATTTGGCCTTGTACTCATAAATAAGGCCTGAGAAAAGTCTTTGATCAGGAAACTATGTTGGACAGTTGTACAATACACTTTAATTGGCTCATACGTTGTGATTATGTCCTAGCTGTTCAATATCACTCCAAGAGATTTATAGCTAGTACATGAGACAAGACTCATAACAGTTTTCACCCACATTTCACTACACGTTCTTCTCGTAAAGACTACTGGTGAACATCACAGAGTTCTAATAAAGAATTAGTCTACATTAGTCTACATTAGGAAACATGTTACTGGGTGAGATAGCCTTAGACCCATTAATCTTTCTGAGCATTAAGGAGAATATGTGCATGAAAACCGTTTATCTGCGGTGTTACACGTTTCTGAAATTAAAGAGACTTCGAAAATATGCTTTTGAATTCATTCATATTAGATAAGTAAATTGTTCAAAGTCTGTGACTATAGGATTTTAAAATAGGAGCCTATTTTTGTCTCCAATTTATAGTTACTCATTGTAAAATATGTTTGATTATCATCATCATAAAGAAACTTTATTCTGTTTTAGAAAACCATAAAACAGACATATAAATACAGACAATTAAAAAGGAAAACACTATTTTCCATATATTGAATAAAAACAACCAAGCAGTATATCCTACTTGCATTTTGCTTGGATTGAGGTTAAAACGACCTAGTAAAGTGCTTTAAAAGAAAGCATCCAATAAAAACATCCAAAAGTAAATCATGCTCAGTGTAAAGATGCAGCTATTTCCCAACGATTCTCATTCCCTTAAATACAGTGTTAGAACTGGAGGTCTACAGTTGTCAGAGGTAGGTAAATGTAAATGTATTTGAGCTTGTAAAGCGCACTGCTACCCGTAGGTTTCCTGGCGCTGTAAAACACTGGGGAACCCGTCCTGGCTTTCCCTGTGAGATGGTACCTGCTGGGCACCCCCAAGGTGAAGCCAGGCATCCCCGGCGTTGATGGGACCGTTTGTGGAGATTAAGCAAGCTATTGCCCAGAGTTGCTGAGTGGGACCCATGGTTAAAGTGGTACTGAGGCGAGATTCATCAAGCCCGCTGACGTTGGCCCAACACCCTGCCGCGTCGGGAATTGAACCCTGGTCCCGGGCCGACCTCTGCTTCTGGGTGAGCCACACTACTCCACAGGTACCTTTGTCCACTATGGACACTTGCTTCTAGTCAGTGTGAGAGGATACACACTTTAGATAACCCCTGCTCACCCCCTTGGTAGTTGGGCACGAGTAGACAGGCTTATCCCAAAGGCCATGTGTAAAGTATTTGTATCAACACTCACAGTAACACAGTGAAGATACCACAAATGGACACCATACCAGTTTAGAAAAATAAAATATCTTTATCTAAACTACACAAGACCGAAACAGCAAAAATCCAACATACAGAAACTCAGTAGAATGTCTTTAGAAAGGTTGTTGTAAAAATAAACTTGTATATGATGAAATGCAACACTTTACTCACAAAGTACGTGGGATGTAACGCAAAACAAACAAAAGGGTCGGAGAGAAGGCGATGCGTTGATTCTTCCTGCGCTCCTGTTCAGATGCGACAAGATGGCGCCTCGATGCGTTGCGATGATTGGTGCAATGCGAGAAAATGGTGTCTTGCCTGCGATACGACAACGTAGAGGAAAAGCGTGCACGCCCGACGGCCGTGCAGCGAACTCAGTGGTTTTCTGAGCCATGAAAGGCCATGCGACACACTTCTCTGGTGATGCTATAGCGGCAGCTGCGGCAGCGTCATTCTTTTCTCGTTGCGTAGAGCTTCCAGCTCCCTTCAGCAAAAATGCCTCGCACACAGTTACAGGCCTTCCTGGAAGACTGAAACTCCCAGGAAGGAAGTTCAAGGAAGCTGGGGGTGAAGTCCTTTTGTGCCTGGGACTTCAGAGACAGGAGCCCAGGTCTTCTCAGGCCCTTAGAGACTTTTCTTCAGAGGGACACAGAACACCGCAAAGTCATTCTTCAAGCAGGGGACACAGCACACAGGAAAGTCCTTTAGTTATCTCCTTAGTAGAAACAACAAACTGCAGGCCAACCCCAGACACACAGCAAGGGAAATATTTCTCCTCAGTCTCTTCAGCTGATCTTCTTTGGCAGGGATTCCTCTTGATCACAAAGTAGACTGACTTTCAGGGGTTTCAGCTCTGATATTTAAACCCTAAAATTATTTGTTCTCTATGTCTGAGGGGTCGTGGACCCAGTCCAAACCAGTTCTGGGTGCACTCTGCCGGTGCACAACTTCTTCCTTTGTCAGTGTGGGCCAGAGTCATCAGACACAATACAGGAGGTAGAGCCAGCATTGTGGAAAGCAGGCACAGGTGCTACTCCTCCCACCACTCCAAATGTAGATAGGTCTATTCAGCCTAGTGCTGACATACGCAGACTCCTGGTGCCACCCCAGCTCCTGTCACTCTCAAAGCAGACAGCCAATCCACAAACAGGCAGAGGCACATAGAAAGGTTGAACAAGAAAATAGCCACTTTCTAAAAGTGCTATTTTTAAACACTGAATTTAAAAACCATCCTTCCTAAAAGTTGTATTATTAAATACTGAGTTCAGGGGTACCAGATTTCAATTTCCTATCCTGCTTCTATGGAAAGATGTGTAGGTAAACATGTTACACAGCATTCCCCATTCAGTCCTATGGGCAAGATACCCTTTCAATAGTGAAAAACGAAATTGGCAGTATTTCACTATCAGGACATGTTACCTACACTAGTACATGTCCTACTTTGTCTTACCATCGGGGTGTCCAATGTGTAAGAAAAGGGAAAGGTCGGCCCTGGCAAGTGTGTACACTGACCAGGACAACATGGCAGTTAACAAACTGCGCACAGGCACTGTGGTGGCAGGCCTGAGACCTATTTTCAGCGCCACTCATGTGGGTCGCACAATTAGTGTTGCAAGCCCACTAGTAGCATTTGAATTACTAGCTCTTGCACACTCAGTGCACTTTACTAGGGACCTATTGGTAAAACAAATAAGCCAATCATGGATAACCAATCACAATAACTATTTACACAGAGAGCATATGCACTTTAGCACTGATCAGCAGTGGTAAAGGGCCCAGAGTCCAATAGCCAACAACCACAAGTCAGGAAAAACAACGGAAGAAGAAGCTAAAAGTTTGGGGGTAACCCTGCAAAAAGGTCCATTCACAACATACAGCAACTAAAAATCTATATATAGTGTGGCAAACTTAATCTGTCGGGAGTAACTGCAAGAGCCTATTCTTAATAGTGGTCTAAATAGATGATTACACTGTTCACAGAAGAAAAATAAGTGGAGTTGTGATTGAGACACACTAGTATTACAGGGGCATGGTGACAAGTCTTTAATGATCAACATGTTTGAAGGATAGAACATCAAAGAGCCTAAATCTAACCAGGTAGAACCTTTGCTTACAAGGTATTTTATGAAGATAGGGTTCAACATCTGGGGTAGTACTCAGAGGAAGAAATAGCTCGACTCACCTCTTCTTCATATCAAGCGCCCATCTACTCTCAGCTAGGAACTTTAATAATGTGTCTTGTACTATATGTTTATATAATCCTCTAATGCACTGTGGGTTGTCAAAAAGATCCATCCTATTGATTGCTCAAAGATTCTCTTGAACATGAGAGAGTCACTTGATTTTTGTTGGCCTTATCCAACCTGAGGGAATCAGAAATCACTGACTGGGTCACGGCTGCTTCTGGTCTGGACCCGACTGACAACAACAACCTATGCAAGAACCAATTCTCACAAATGTGTCCCCAGATCCCCGCTCCGCAGGAAGCGACTGGGACTGTTCTTGTTTTGTATATTGTGATCGCAAACCTAAACACGGAGGACCCGATTCACAGAACTAACTTAGGACAAAATCCTAAACTTACTACCATTTTCATATTCACAGAAGGCACTAAGGCCCAGATGTAGGTCGCCAATTACAGGTCGGTAACGGCCGATTTTGGCCGTTACCGACCGGTATTTGGGAATTGGCATGTAGGGGGCATTTTATTTACAGAATCGGTATATTTACCGATTCGGTAAATTTACAGAATCGGTAAAATACCGAATCGGTAAATATACAGATTCTGTAAATCCATATGTAGGTGGCACTGTAATCAGTGTCACAGGCCCTTACCGAATCGTTATTTACCATGGAATACTATTCCATGGTAAATAACGAATTCTAGTGTACATGCACATCTGTGCATGTACACCTGTGGCATGTATGTGTGTCACATGGCACACAAGCCAGAAACAGGGGTGCAACAGGGTGTCAAAGTGACACCCTGTCCCCCTTGTAAATTTGGTACTTTTACCGATTCTGTAATTACCGATTCAGTATTTGCTATTGAATCCTATGGGCTTCAAGGCCCATAGGAATCAATGGCAAATACCGATTCTGTAATTACAGAATCGGTAATTACCGAATCTCACAGATTCCCTATTTTTACCGAATTATTTACCTACATAGCAATTACCGAATAGTGAATACCGAATCGGTAAAATTCGGTATTTACCATTCGGTAATTGCCTATTACCTACATCTAGGGCTTACTCATTTTGGTATTCCCAGAAGACATTTACTTATTTCGGTATTCACAGAAGTTAGGAGTCTTAAAATTAGGATTTTTCTCAATTTAGTAGTGGTAAAGTTAGGACTCCTAACTTTAGGACTCCTAAATGCCTTCTGTGAATACCGAAAGTCTTAAAATTTGGATTTTTCTCAGTTTAGTAGTAGTAAAGTTGATAAAAATCAAAATTGTAAGACTTTCGGTATTCACAGAAGGCATGTAGGAGTTCTAAAGTTAGGAGTCCTAACTTTACTACTACTAAACTGAGAATAATCTTAATTTTAAGACTTTCGGTATTCACAGAAGGCATTTAGGAGTCCGAAAGTTAGGAGTCCTAACTTTACTACTACTAAATTTAGAAAAATCCTAATTTTAAGACTTTCAGTATTCACAGAAGGCATTTAGGAGTCCTAAAGTTAGGAGTCTTAACTTTACTACTACTAAATTGAGAAAAATCCTAACTTTAAGACTTTCGGTATTCACAGAAGGCATTTAGGAGTCCTAAAGTTAGGACTCCTAACTTCTGTGAATACCGAAATGAGTAAGTGTCTTCTGTGAATACCAAAATGAGTAAGTGCCTTCTGTGAATTCCAAAATGGTAGTAAGTTTAGGATTTTGTCTTAAGTTAGTTCTATGAATCGGGCCCGGAGGCTTTAGCCTGTTCAAAATAGGTGACTCTTATGTACCTCAAATGATTCCAGGTCAGTGCTAAGCCATTAATGTGGAAAAGTACCAAGCCATTAATGTGGAAACGTGCCAACCTGCTCCGAGGACGGCACAAATCACAGCAACATATTTCGAAATATTTATCAAAAGACCTAATTCAGACATAAAAGTTAAATGGAAGTTCAAAAGTTTCCACAAGTTCCATCCTGTTCTAGCCACCAGAAGACAATTGTCTGCATATACAAGTACAGGCTTTGGATGTTTCTCTACATTGGTTGGATTAGCAAAAGTATTTATCATGTGTTCAAGGCCATTGATATAAAATTTTAAAAAGAACAATGACAACGCGGTCAACCCCTTTTCTGATCTTTATGTAGATGTGCATGCTCCACCTGGACAAATCTAATAGTGCCCTCTTCATCTGTGTGCAATAGGGCATGTGAGTGGACAATTTTTGGGTTAGCACCCTTATCTTGTAGAATATTTTACAGCTTAGGCCTTACAACATTATTGAATGCTGCACTGTGGTCCATAAATGCCAAGTAGAGACATACTTCTTTCTCAACAACATATTTACTCATGATTAAATGAAGATTCAATCGTCTCTAAGCATAGTCTAAAGCCATACTGTGCAGATGTTAAAAAACCTTTCTCATTGGTCCAGATGTCAAAGTTATCAACAGCACTCCGCCCAGTACTTTGGCATTGAATAGATTTAAAATGTTGATTAATTAACTTTGAATACTGTCAAACATTTCCAAGTTATACAGAGTCACATATAAACGATAAATATATATATTTTAAATTTGTTTTTTCATTTGTTTTACATTTAACTAACAATAAATATTATTAGGAAGCCAATGTATATTCATACATATAATGCAACAGCTGACAAAAAGAAGCATGGAAAACTAAAAGGAAAAAAATATATACAAATGGCATCTCCTTTGGAGGGCCTCACTACCAACTGGAACATAGATCTATTAACTTTAAATATGTGAACTTCCTGTAAATAGCTCCCTAGTGCTCTAAGAAATCTACTCATATACATTTAAATTGAAGATTAAAAAAAGTAAATGCCTACCAAAATGTTACTATTTTAAATTTAGGGCAGTGTTAAGTGACAGAGAGAATGAGTAGCCTCAGTAACTGTATGTGGAATGGGGGTGCTGTGCTTAGGTCTGGTTCTCTCCCTTTACTATTATTAGCATCTTTAAAGATATATTACGCTCATTCTTGATATGTGCATTAATGTCTTAAGGCTCATTGCTCATGATTCTCAGCCTGTTGAACAGTAAAGGCTTGAAATTCAACAGTTCCGTCCACAAAATGGCATTTAGGAATTCCCAGCTTTCTTCTTGAATGCAGAATGTTAGCAGATGCGATATTCATAGGAGCCCTGTGACAAAGGTACAGTAGAACACTGGAGAGGCAACAAACTGTGGAGAAGCGTGGCTCAATGGTTAGAGCGGCAGACCCTGATGCAGAGGTCTGGCCTGGGACCAGGGTTCAATTCCTGCCTTGGCGGCTCTTGGACTCAATCTCCCCAGACCTGATAATTCTCGCCTTGGTGCCTAGTCTGATCATGGGTCCCACTCTGTGACTCTGGGAAATAGCTTGTTTAATCTCAACAACAGCCCCAGCGGTGCTTGGATTCCTGGCATCCCCTTGCGGGTGCCCAGGAGTGGACATCTCACAGGAAAGCCAGGAAGGGTTCTACAGCGGTATGAATACAGCGCTACGAGACCTCTGGGTAGAAGGCGCTATATAAATACAAACACATTTACATTTACTGCTGCAGGTGTTGGGAATGCATATTTCAATCAGAATGCCAGACCTTTATTCTGACATTGATGAAGGAGAAATGTGAGAATTTTGAGAAAATGTGTGCCCCAGATGAAGCATGTCACCGTGGGGAAACCCTGGTGAGTGAGGGGACTCAAGAAAGAAAAAGTTTTTTCTTTCTTCAAGGCTTTTTCATTGACTATATGAGTCAAGAACCATCAGTCTTTAGGCTAGGTCTCTAAACCCAACACCTTGCGTTTTCTTTTGAATCTATGCCCCAGAGAACTAACCATAATTTCTATGTTAAATAAGACCCCATTTTGAAGTCCTATACATACAAAATACCTTCAGTTCTACAGCTCTGATTTCAACAATGTAGGGTTCAGAGATGTCTTAAATTGTTAATGAACAGAGAATATTAGCAATCTAGTTGTTCATTAGGACTCTGTGGTGAAGCTGCAGTAGAACACTGAGAAATCAACTGACAAACTACTGCTGCTGTTGGAAGCACACGTTTCACTTATGGTCTAAGCATAGGGGAATTTTGCGAATTCGCGATCCGTGAATTTGCGGATTTGCGGATTTGCGATCCGCAAAATTCACGAGTTCGTACAAATTTGTGGATTTTTTTATTTTTGCGTTTTCGTGGGTGTTCGCGGAGCGCTTTGCGTGTTTGCGGGTGTTCGCGGGGCGCTTTACGTGTTTGCAGGTTTTTTTTTTTGCCTGGTTATTCACTGCCACCCTCTCGTTTTTTATGCCCTTCTGCCCTCTGAACCACTCGATTCTGTGCCCTTCTGCCCTCTGACCCACTCATTTTTTGTCCCCTTCTGCCCTTTGTCCCACTTTTGTGCCCTTCTGCCCTCAGCCCCACTTAGAATGGCGCCAGCAAGTTGCCAGCGCCATTCTAAAATAGCTACAAAGAGCTTCAACAGGAAGCACTAATAGATAAAGTAAAGCAGGTGCTCGAGTTGAAAGTCAAATTAAGTTACACACTCATTAATCACCCCAAGTTTGGGGTGATTAATGGTTGTGTAACTGAATTTGAGCTTCAACTCGAGCACCTGCTTTACTTTATCTATTAGAGCTTCCTGTTGAAGCTGACTTTTGTAACTATTTTAGAATGGCTCTGGCAACTTGCCGGCGCCATTCTAAAAGAGTTACAAAAGTCAGCTTGAACTTTTGACCCAATCTGTTCCGCTCGCGGATTTTGCTGGAAATTCGCGAATCTCGCGGATTGCGAATTTACCGAAAATCCGCAAAATCCGCAAGCGGAACGGATTTTCCGCCCATGCTTATTATGGTCACAGAATTATTTCAGTGTAGAAATATATTTATGAATTTATAGAAAATATGTCTTCTTTCTAACTACAGGAGCATCACAATTTCTGTACAAAACATGCAAGAAACCGATTTTGACTCAGACATGATTCATTAAAAAAGCGGATCAGAGTTTAACATTGGTAAAAATGAGTGTAAAACTCATCATAATTCCTAGAATTGGTATGATAACCCAACCAAATATTGCCTATCATCATTAATTCCTTATGTCACCCTTAATACATGCTCTTATCATACACTCAAATCCAGGCATTCAGTACAATGTATTTCAATGGATCAAAAATGGTGAAGCCTTATCTTCCAAAGAAAAACAACAGGTATGTTTCTTGTAAGCTTCTACCTAAATTGTCTCATGAAAAGCACACCACCAAATAAGATAGTGTCACCCTATATTATCCATGGAGGAAGACGCTCCCATATAGTTATTGTTTGGTGTGGAGTAGAGTCTTAAACTTCACCTCAGACCCTCAGACTCCACCAACAGTCAATAACTACTAAGACATCAATTGTTGTTAGTGCTGACGTGCATTTTATTCACAAATAAAATGCTTACATTAATAATGTGCAAAGATTACGTTTAAGTAACACCTACACTAAATGCAAATTTGTAGTTGGTAATCAAACTAAAATATTGTAGGCCTGTAAATAAAGAAAAGTGCTAATGTGTGTTAGCCTAACTGTCAATGCCATGTTAGCTGAAGAATAATGCATTGACACTGAAAGGCCTGGTCACATTGCATAGTTGTTTGTGCACAGTGCTTTTCACTCTTTGTTTTGATTGCTGTACTTTTCCAGAAGCATTCTGTTAGCTAGTGAATAAGCATTTGCTATTTATTAAAGAACTAATAGTGAGCTATCTTCATAGAGAAAAGGAGGTGACCAGAAAAATCATTCATCGTAGGAACTGTCTTGACTGCAAAACATCAATGATGTAACTTTTCAAGGTTCAATGTCTGAAAGTCTAAGAAAATAGGGTGTTTGCCTGTTTCCTGGAGATTACTAAAATTCTATTGACGGACTTAAAAGAAGAAAGAAAATATTGTTGCATCATAGAATTTGCTTGTGGATTCCCTCCCCAACTCTTTGACTGGAGACTCACCTTTGAGTTCTTGATGCCTTTTCTTCCTGAGAGGCTGCCTTAATTAGAACTTACTGAATTGTCTGCTGATATCTTTTATCTGAGAATATTTTCCAGCTCATAATGCAAAGTCTTTATGCTCAGCATTGGTTCTCTCACAGCATTCTTCCTAGGTATCTGAACTCACACCTTTTACTATCATTACACCAACTTAAGTTAGAATAGGTAATTTTCCTTTATTGATCATGCTTGCTGTATTATTACTATACTAACTGTGATTCCCATGAATATTTTTATCTATTTTTATAATTAAATACCAATTGATGGATTACAATAACTTTTAATGCTGAAATCTAAAGATTAATACCTAATGAATAAAGTGAGGAAAGACTAAAAGATTTGAAAAAGAAACCTGTATCTCAGACTAATTCTCTTTATTGACTGAACTGAAAGTCTTTAATCATGGATCGATATGTAGATGATTGTTTCTTGTCGATGAACAAAGGTCCACACTACCAGTGGCAGTGGTTATTTATTGATTATACCGGAAAATTGAGATACAGAAAACCCCTCTCCCAAAACAATCAAGAACATTCCAGGGTAAACCTTATCTCTCTGCATCTTTAGCTACTGTGTATTTTCTTCCTATAATCATTCTTTCCCCGAATGTGGTGAGAAGACTTTGCATCTGACAATGAGTGGAAGGTACAGTGCACTGATATGTTACCTTTGTGTGTTTGGTGTGTTTTAGTGGAATATTAATGTTTTACTCTTAAAGTGAGTTAGGAGTGGACTTGCTGCTCTATAGATGTACTTCTGTAGATATGGGTCTGTTTCCTACTTTGAATTGAGGTTATCTTTCCAGTCTAAGAACTTGAGACTGGTGATACCCAAGAATAGGATTGGCAAAGAGATTTAATCCATCTGCAACTTAAACTCTATGTGCAGATTATGGATGATTCAGTGAGTACAAAATAATGGACTGTAGAAACAATGGCTGTGCAGATTATGGATGATTCAGTGAGTACAAAATAATGGACTGTAGAAGAAATGGCTGTACATTGTTTCTAAGAAATCGTTGTGAGGAGGAGTTCTACCTGGTCAGTATGTTTTTGCCAGTCAGCTAGTCAACAGTCAAGCCTGCCCGTAGATTGGTGGCTGTATGGTGTAAGAAGTGGTGGATGATGCTACAACATACCAAAGTAACTGTGTGTTGTGATTTTCATTGTTGTAGCCTGCTAGGACTTCATAAAGGAAAACTCAAAACATAAGTCAGTAGTGGCAAGTGCAATTTTTCCTTCATGTCATGCATCTGCAGTGTTGTACACGTTCTTTCTGAAATGACTATAATGTACTGTAAAACTCAGCATATCAAATGTAATTTATAAACTGCCTCATCTTTAATTTTATTCAGGAGTTAATCATTTCTTGTACAAGTAAGTACTTTACAGTATTTTTTTCAAAAAGAGGACACAAGTATCTTTTTGTATATCCTTTTGGTGCCTAGCTAAGCATCAATCAATCAATCATAGCATTTGTAAAGCGCACTATTTACCCGTGAGGGTCTCAAGGCGCCGGTGGAGGGAGGGGGGAGTGCTGCTACTGCTCGTAGAGCCATGTCTTGAGGAGTCTTCCAAAGGCAGCAGGTCGTGGGTCTGCCGTAGGTGGATGGGGAGGGTGTTTCAAGTCTTGGCGGTGAGGTGGGAGAACGATCTGCCACCGGAGGTCACTCTTTGGATGCGGGGGACTGTGGCGAAGGCGAATTCGGTGGAGCGGAGCTGGCAGGTGGGGGTGTAGAAGCTGAGTCGTCTGTTAAGGTATGCTGGTCCGGTGCTGTGGGGAGCCTTTGTGTGAGTGAGTGAGGAGCTTGAAGGTTATCCTCTTGTTGACGGGAGCCAGTGCAGGGTTCTCAGGTGGGGTGTGATGTGGCTGCAGCGAGGGATGGGGAGGATCAGGTGAGCAGAGGCGTTCTGGATGCGTTGAAGCTGCTTCAGGAGTTTGGCTGAGGCTCCAGCGTAGAGTGCATTTCCCTAGTCCAGCCTGCTGCTGACGAGGGCCTGGGTGACCGTTCTTCTCGTTTCGGTGGGGATCCACTTGTAGATCTTGCGGAGCATGCGGAGGGTGTTGAAGCCGGCAAAGAGACAGCGTTGACCTGCTTTGGCATGGATAGGGTGGAGACGAGGATGACCCCTATGTTGTGTACGTAGTCGGTGGGTGTTGGAGTAGTTCCCAGTGCAGTCGGCCACCAGGAGTCGTCCCAGGCCGAGTCGGTAGATCTGAGGATGAGGACCTCCGTCTTGACTAGTTCAACTTCAGTCGGCTGTTCCTCATCCATTCAGCGACGGCCTTCATTCCTTCGTGGAGGTGGCTTTGGAGGTGTGGGTGTCCTTGGTGAGGGAGAGTATCAGCTGGGTGTCATCGGCGTAAGAGATGATGTTGAGCTTGTGCAGTTAGGCGACGTGGGTGAGTGGTGCTATGTAGATGTTAAAGAGCGTTGGGCTGAGCCCTGGGGTACACCACAGATGATCTCGGTGGCTTCGGAGAGGAAGGGGGGAGGCGGATGCTCTGTGTTCTGCAGGAGAGGAAGGAGGTGGTCCAGTCCAGGGCCTTCTCTTGGATCCCAGCATCGTGAAGGTGTGTGCGTAGGGTGTAGTGGAAGACCGTGTCGAAGGCGGCTGACATGTCCAGGAGGATGTGGGCCGTGGTCTCTCCGTTGTCTAGTCGGGTCTACATGTTTGAGTATTGCTTCTGTGAATCCATTCCACCTTTTCTCCAGGTACTCTGGTGAAACATCTCCTGTATGGAATGGACAGGGTGGTTAGATGATAGCATTGAGATCCTCAAAATAGTGAATTGGTTCACACAAAGTACACCCCTTAATGAAATATTGCTTAGAAGAGGAAAACTAAAGGGAATTTAAGTATGTTACTATGTAAGAAAATGCTGAAGAAAATGAAATGAACGTGAGATTTGTAGAAGCACTCTAATACCCATGGGTGTCTATTAAGCATGGGCTGAAAATCCGTTCCGCTCGCGGATTTCGCGGATTTTTGGTAAATTTGCAATCAGCGAATTTCGCGAATTTCCCGCAAAATCCGCGAACGAAAATCCGCAAACGGGGATTGGGTCAAAAGTTCAAGTTGACTTTTGTAACTCTTTTAGAATGGCGCCAGCAAGCTGCCAGAGCCATTCTAAAATAGTTACAAAAGTCAGCTTCAACAGGAAGCTCTAATAGATAAAGTAAAGCAGGTGCTGCTCAAATTCAGTTACACAATCATTAATCAGCCCCCAAACTTGGGGTGATTAATGATTGTGTAACTTAATTTGGCCTTCAACTGGAGCACCTGCTTTACTTTATCTATTAGTGCTTCCTGTTGAAGCTATTTCTAGCTATTTTAGAATGGCGCTGGCAGCTTGCCGGTGCCATTCTGAGTGGGGCTGAGGGCAGAAGGGCACAAAAGTGGGACAGAGGGCAGAAGGGGACAAAAAATGAGTGGGGCAGAGGGCAGAAGGGCACAGAAACAAGTGGTATAGAGAGCAGATGGGCATAAAAAACAAGAGGATGGCAGTGAATAAGCAGGCAAAAAAAAAACCCGCGAAATTGCAAAGCGCCTCGCGAAGACCCGGGAACACGCAAAGCGCCTCGCGAATACGCAAAAATTTTAAAATCCACGAATTCACGAGAATTTTGCGGATTGCCAATTCGCAAATCCGCAAATTGGCGAATTGCCAATTCGCAAAATTCGCCCATGCTTAGTGTCTATGCAGCGAACTCTTGGAGGCAGCTGTCTGAATGAGAAAAGTAGTGGGAGGCCAATGATTGAAAAGCCAGGTACTTAAGGCTTTCTTGAATAAGAGCAGTTTTTTTATCAGTTCTATGGGAAGAGATTTTCAGATTCTTTAAGTGCTGGCAATAAAGCTCCTTCTACCACATTGGAATATTTTTAATTTGGAAACCACCAGTATATAAATTGCAGCAGAGCGAAGTGTTCACGTGGGATGTACCAATGAAAATGATGCCTAAAGTTTTCAGGCAGAAGCCATGTAGTGCTTGAAGATATTACAGAGAGCTTTAAACTCTATACGTTTTTTAGTGGGAGGTCAGTGGAGATGAGTGAGCGTTGATGAACCATATTCCCATTTGGAGATGGGCAGCCACCTTTTGTAAGAACTGAATTTCATTAGTGCATTTTTTCTAAAAGAAAAGTGCATTCCAGGAGACTATTCTTGAGAGAATTAGAGATGTAGTTATATTTTTCTGCAGTTCCTTTGGAACAAAGGGAAATATTTTATTAAGAAGTTTGTGGGATATTTTTGTATATAAATATGGAAAGGGAAAGTGAATTGGGCATAGCGAACACATGTATTGAATCTTTGCAGAGTTAGCTACATCATGAAGAAATGGAGATCAGGTTTACCCATAATCGTTCACTGTTTAAGTGACTGACAACTATTTTCAGCCTCAATATTGTGGAATGGATGGAAGTGTGCAGCAGAACACACAGAGAATGTATTCAATAGGCAAAATCAAGAAGTTTAGGAAAAATATCTCAGACTTTGGGCAAATCCATTGCCTTCAAACACCCTATTATTTTAGAAGAAGGTGCATATAAACAAGGAACGTAATGTAGATTTATAGAACCAAAATCAAGAGATTGTTGAGTGATCTATTTTAGAATTGGCTTATAGAGCAAACTGAGTCATCATCTCGGTTGTACATGTTGGTGTTTTATTTGAAATGTTTCAACAACTTCACTTTAAATATAAAGATATATGTCCTTGCACAGTTTGAATTCCATTTAGGTGGTAAGTCATCAGTTAGGAAATTTACATGAGATGCTCTCACCACTGTTTTTCGCAACTCTATTTTGAATACAAAATTTAACCAGCATATACCACCAAACGTAATTCTAATTTCAATTCAAACATTTGGCTGCATTATTTTATACCAGTGGCATGGGAGGTAATACCGTCCTTTGTTGGGATGGCTACGGAGAACCACACCTCCGGGTAGCCAAGTGACGCTTCACTCTGCCCATCAGTAATGGCGAACAGTGGCGTGTAGTGGACGGCAGCGCTTCTTGACAATTCTCAAGGGGTTTCTAACATCTGCTTTCTTTACCGGAGCCGCGATCCTTCTCCCGCATGCCGCAGATGGATGGAGGCAGTGGAAATTGATCTTAAATTCAAGCACTCGGTGTGTGATTCAGCAGGCGGCAATCAGCGAGGCAGCGTGGCAGTGCTATTAGCTTCATGGAAACGAAGCTGTCTTCCTAATTAATTACCGCAACGCGTTTGTTGCCATGGAAAATCTCAGATTTCCCCTGCACAGAGGTGAGGAGGTGCCGGACAGTGAAAGAGAAAAGGGGGTTTAAGGGCAAAGAGGTAAAGAGAAGCTGGGGGAAGGAAAAACAATGTTTTTTATACTGAAAGAGATGATCTGTGCCAGAGGAGTAGACTCGCCACAACATTAAAGGCTGAATCTTTCCTTTTTTTGTGTTTGACCTAAAATACTATGCCTGACCCCCCTGAGATGAAGAAACTTTCGAATACTCGCCTGACTAAGGTTAAAAACCGTCGCCTTTTAGCGAAAGAAGCAAGAGAGGCGAGAGAGGCAAAGAAAGCTGCGCGTTTGGCTGAACTAGAGAATGCCCCTCCCTTACATCCATTTGACTCCACAGTTGAAAGTTCAGAGGGGGAGATAGAATTAGGAAGCCCAGTAGCAGCCATTCAGGAATCTGCAGTATCAGGGGAGAAACCCTGTGAGGATTCGGGTGCCATAACCAGAGCTATCTCCTCACGCCCCCAGAACAGTGTGCAAAAGGTGACTGTGAATTGGAAGTGCAGAAGAAAGAGACGGCACAGAAGGAGGTTAAACAATTAGCTTTATTTCAGAAAAAAAATACTCCACAGGTTTCCTTTCCTAGCCCTCATAGCCCTCGCAGCCCCAAATCTAGTGTACAGAATATCACTGACACTGGAATGGAGGCGTTGAGATCAGAGAATCAAACAATCACACAATCGTCTCAAGCGCTCCAAGGTCCATCATTATTAGATGCAAGCTCCCCAGCTATTACAGCTTCTCACGGAATACAGGTTTCATGTAGCCAGAATACTGCCGTTAAAGAAATCACTGTCACTCCCATTTTTCGGAACGGAGTCCCTGGGGTCGATCTATTCAACTCTGGGCAAGAGCAAGGTAACAATCAACAGGCTGACCCTCTGAAGAATCATGGCCCAGACTTGAGAGCAGTGGTACAGACACCCCCCTATCATCCGGGGGGAGTGGTGGAAGAGCAGAAGAGGTGGAGTTAAGATTCTCTCCCCCAGGCACAATCTTCCCAACAGCTTTGCTCACTCTTCAGATTGATCTAAGGCCCGAGGCCAGTTTAGGTCCAAGGGTAGACACAACTGGGGCCTTCCAAATGAGTATCAAGGAAATGCTCAATCTGATCCTGGAATAAGTTTGTGATTTAAAAAAGGTACACAAAGCAGAATTGGCCTCCCTCAGTCTACGCCTGGAAAAGATTGAGAACACAATGGGGAGCTTTCCTACTAAACTGCAGGAGGCGGAGGAAAGATTCTCGGCCTTAGAGGATCAGCTGCCCACTGTCATGAATGAGGTCAAAATAGCGGTTAAAGGTAAACAGACACTGGAAACCAAAGTGGAAGAATTGGAAAACTATTCCCGAAGATCAAACCTTCGCCTAGTTGGATTACCTGAGGGGGTGGAAGGGTCCCAAACTCTCGGTTGGGTGAACACCTTTATTAAACAAAAGGTTTTTCCGGACTTCCAAGGGGACCTTACAATAACAAGAGCTCATCGTGTTCCGGCTCAACCATTCCCCAATTCGACCCTTCCACGCACAATCTTGATTAATTTTGCTGATTTTCGAATTAAGGAAGCAGTTTTAACGAAAGCCATTCAATAAAGGCAATTTGCTGTTAATGAGACTACAAAATTTTGTATTTTTTCTGACATGTCAGCGGTCGCGGCACGCCGTAGGAAAGAATTTGTTAAAATGCTGCAACTATTTAAGGCAAAGGGGGCACAAGCATCAATTGCCCAGCAATCCAAGCTAAGAGTCCTAGTAAAAGGACATTTCTTTATGTTTACAGACGTAGATGAAGCACAGGGGTTTCTGGAGGGAATCTCTCCAGCGTCTAAGGAGAGAAAAGTTTAATATGGCTTTTGTGAGCTAAGCATTTAACTTAAGCTCTAAAATCTATTATTAAGATGCAGGGAGTGACAAATTGGATATGGTTCCCTAACCTAGCATCCAAAATCAGATACTCTATGCTCAACTGACAGATTAGGGGTGATTGAATAACATCATTAAGAGTCAGGATTGGCTGTGTGGTGTTAGATAGTACAAGTTTGCTCCTGAGCCCAGCAGAGTTTGTTAAAATGGTTATTTATAGCCTAGTCTACAGTCAGGGAGAGATTGAATATTAGGTTGAATAGGTCGAATAATGATGGTTAGTTGCAGGGCATAGAGGAGAATGACTGATTTACATTGCTAGGGGGGTCGGTAGTGAAGCGCACCAGTAGTAACATGACACCCGATTTAAGTTGGGGGAGGGGAAAGTGGAGGGTGTGGCGGAGGGGGAAAGTCCTTTTTTTTGGGGGGTGGGGAGTGGTTTGCAAAAGGGGAAAAATTAAGCTGGTTGTTTGCAAATATTCTATTGCTTTTTTTCGTTTGTTTCATCTGTTTCGTTAGAACAGTCACTTGTGCTCAAATATGGCTAAAATGTCAACTTGAAAGGTGGTTTCTTTCACTATAAACAGGCTTAATAACAAGAGAAAGATGCGGGCTATTGAAGCGTGGGTAAAATCAGAAAACCCAGGGGTACAATTTTTACAGGAAACCCATATTCCGGCTACAAAGATCTCTGAATTTTTCTATGTTTAGGTCATGGGCAGTTTATAGGGGGTTCTCATCCTCCTCGGCCTCCCACAGAGGGACCTCTATATTTATTTATTTATATATTTTTTTAAATTCTTTTTATCAAAACAAAGTTACAACATAACATAGGTAGAGAGCCTCACCATGACACACAGCAATATTAGTCGCACCAATAAAGTAAAAGACAAAAAATATCAGTTAACAGGTGTTACACTACCACTATAGACTGGTTATTGCATCGCTAAGTTGAGTGGATCGTCAACAGGGGCTATCCTAGGGGGTTCACAAATGTACCCTCTATATTCATTCCAGTTGGACTACACCTCACACCACTCTCTATTTATTAATAAAAATTTACAAGCGGAGTATATTAACTCTGGTAGTGATCCATTGTGGAGGTGGTGTTGGGCCTCCTTTTCGTTTAGATCAAAACCTCGCCCTCTGACATTTGTGTGTTTCTATGCACCGGTAGAGGACAGTACGAAACCCTATGAGGAACTCTTTCTAGCATTGATCAGGATCCCGGGGGATTTAATTATAGGAGGGGATTTTAATATTTTGATGGATCCACGGGTAGACTCTACAGTACATGGGAAGAGGCAGACAAAGCCAAGATCTTTTAGAGTTTTGAAGAACTACGAATCGATATTGAACTTACATGACCCATGGCGATTAGCATTTCCGTCTCAAAGGAAGTTTACGTGTGGATCTGGTCGGTTCTGCTCCTCCTCCCATATTGATTTTTTTCTCATTTCCCAGGGGTTAGAGTTCTCTCAGCAAAAAAAAATGTTTAATGCATTCTCAGACCACGCAATGCTGACATTGGAAATCCATATGGGGGACGGATTGAAACTTCCAAAACGTTGGGTTTTTAATAAGCAGTATTTAAATGATAAGGAGTGGGTGAAGTTTATGGATTCAGAGATCAGACAATTTTTAAATCAGAACATTCTGTCTGCCGCACAACATGTAGTCTGGGACTCACTCAAGGCAAAGACGCAGCTATGTCAAAAAAAGCTAGGCTGGAGAAGTTACATCGTGAAGACAAGATCCATGCCCTCAATTAGATATTTTTAAAAGATCCCTCTGTTTCTAATAAAAAACACCTTGATCAGGCTAAACATGAGCTTTGCTCTGCCTGTAACATCCAAAGTGAGATCTTTTTTCAACACTTTCAACAGAAAGTGAGGAAAGTAATTTCACAGGTAGGCTGTTGGCATGGCAGGCCAAAGAGTAGGCTGCGGCAAATCAAATTAAAGCATTAAAATGCCCCTTAACAGCAGTTCCCACAGAAGATCCAGGGATAATTGGGGACATCATTATGGCCCATTATGATTCAATCTATGGTAAATTACAAAGGGTCGATGACCAACGACTTGCAAATTTCCTTCACGAAAATCCATCCTCAACTCTGTCTGAAACAGATAATCAATCTATGGCGTGCACTTTTTCTTTGATAGAGTTGGAGGAAGTTGTAAAAAGTTTAGCGAATGGCAAGGCCTGTGGTCCAGACGGGCTACCTGCAGAATTTTTAAGGTCTTTTTTGGGGCATTATCGGATTTTTTTTTAGCCCCGATTAACTCTTTATTAGAAGGAGGGTCAGTCACAGACTCTTTTAGGAAGGGGAATATTGTTAGTTTCCCAAAGAAAGGTAAGGATAAGATGGACCCTAGCTCTTATCGCCCGATCACATTATTGAATTCAGACTATAAAATTCTCACAAAACTTTTATCTTGTAGGTTTAATAGATTTGCAGCGCAGTTGATCCACCCCGACCAAAACGGGTTCCTGGCTGGTAGACAATTGGCCACTAACACCCACTTTCTTGCAGAAGCCCTGGATTATTTTGAGGTTCAGAGATTCCGGCCCTCGTGTTATTATTAGACGCAGAAAAGGCCTTTGACCTTGTGGTCTGGGAGACATTATTTTCAATTTTACATTCCTTTAATATCTCAAGGTCATTCATCCTTTTAATCAAGATCTTATATGATAATGCAGTGGCTAATCTAATTATTAATTCTGAAGTGGTAGGATCTATTAAAATTAAGCGAGGCACAAGGCAAGGGTGCCCCTTATCGCCTGAGTTATTTGCTTTCTTTATTGAACCCCTAGCAATAGCTATCCGGAACTGCGTCAATATCCACCCTCCAATTACAGCAATACCCAAAAGAAAGTTGTACGCAGATGACATCTTGCTTTTAATTAAGCCAACAGTGGAGGTACAATCCAAGGTCTTCAAATTGTTTGAGGACTTTGAATCTTTGGGGGATATCGAATAAATAAAGGCAAGACGGAAGTCATACAGTGTGGGAGTGACAGCATAAATCTACATCCTGATAGTCAGTGCTCCGTCAACTCCAATGAAAAGAGATACTTGGGAATATTTTTCTCAAATTTAATTGATGATCTATATAAATTAAATTTTGTTCCCCTATTAAAGAAAGTTGAAGGGTTGTTTTCCCGAAGGAACTTACTTCCCCTGTCTATAATGGGACGTGTGGCTTTGATCAAAATGTCTGTTTTACCGTTATTTAACTTCTTGTTTTCTTCAATTCCGTGCACTTTATCGGGCTCTTTCTTTTCTCAGGTCGAGTCAATGTTTACAGCCTTTATCTGTGCAACACAAAAACACGTCTAGCATTTTGCACTTCATACGAAGATTTAGATCAGGGTGGTTTAGCACTTCCCCATCTTAAAAGCTACTATAATGCGTATTTTGCACAATATTTATCGAGGTTCAAGCCCTCACCGCAAGTACATTCTTTTTCCAACATTTTTATCAATCTTATGTGTCAGGACAGCCAAATGCATTCTCCCCTGCTAATATTTAGATCTCCAACATTGGTCCGCTACAAGAGTTTGCAATGGCTTTTTAAAAGAAGACAGGCTTTTTTAAAAAAAATATTCCATTCCGGCAATTAACTCTGCATCCTTGTTAGAAGAAATCCTCCCCTTAATAGGTGTTAGGCACCTCACATATCTGGCCGTAAAATAGGCAGCAGCGGGGTATGTTAAAATTTCTGATTTTATAACGAATGGTAATTGGGTGCCCATAGAAGATATGTGCCAATCAATGACCAATGATTTTATTCTAATGCACTCTTATGGCACTTTATTTAAATATCTTGCTGAAACAAAGGTCACCTCCTTTTTGGTTCAAAATCAGTTGGTGGAGGACCTTCTAGTTAAGGAATCAGACAGGATGTCAGGCGCCTGGAAGAAATATTTAGCCTCTGCAAGGGGGGTGGGTCTTGAATCCAAAGTTCTAAGGAAATGGTCGGAGTAGGAGAACTGTGAAATCTCCCCCCATTTTTGGACCACTATTAGCAGGCTAAACTTTAGTTCTTTAAGAGGGGCAAACTGGCTCAGGATGTTATTTTTTAGTAAATGTCTCCTGTATCAAACCCCCGCTGCCCTTGCAAAGATGTACCCCAACCAGTCTTCTCAGTGCTTCCATTCTATGAATTATTCTGCTGCCAATTGGTCACATATTGTGCTCTGCTGTCCAAAAATGTATGTGTATTGGGTAGAGGTACTTCTGTACTTGGAAAAAGAATGTAACTTACAGTTGGATGTAAATGACAGGCTAATTTTATTGGGCTTTGATCCTGACCTCCCTTTTATAGATTCAGTGACTAGATTTTTGTATATAGCTATGGCAATTGCAAGGTCACTGGTTTTACAAAATTGGCGTTCGGACTTAATTCCCTCAGCCCTTGAAGGGGGTCAGAAGATGAGACGGGTGAAGAAAAGCGAATATACCTTCGCAGCAAGAATTGGGGGACTTAAGAAATTTAATAAAACATGGGGTTCGAGCTTTGATTAATAAGCAGAGGGAGTGGCTGTAGCTGCTTGCTATATTTTGGAGGGCTGGAATGAGATTTTGGACCTCGTCAATTTTTTATTTATCTATTTATTGTGTAAATGTTTACAGGGGGCTTTTTGTGGGATGTTTGTACCTGGCTATCTCTTCTTACGGAATGTATAATAGGTGTATGACATGGTATAGGGACTTGGTATCGAGTTATATTGTTAAATAGACTTTTATCTCTGGGTTTTTATCTTTTCTATGATATAATGTTGCAATATGTGAATGTTCAACTTGGCCTCAATAAAAAAAACAAAAAAAACAGTGGCATTTATGTAGGTATTGGCTAAGATTTATATTTATGAGGCCAGTTGCATCGCTCTTGCACAATGCAACAGGTTTTAAAGTGTGCAGCTCTAGCCAATAAGGCACATTTCTTCCTGCTCATATCCTTGTCATATTAATAAAGAAAAATGCTATCAGTTTGGCAAGTGCTGCCTTAGTGTTCCAAATGCTAAATAAACTAATGATGGGGGAGTGCCAGGATCTATGTATTCTTTAATAGAATTATTGTTGTAGCGGTGTTAGTACAAAAACATCATGATCAGAGTTTGGACTATTTGGTTCAGAATAGACATGCAAATGGAACAAATCTGAAAAAGAACCATGGACAGGCAATTTTGAAGACATCAGATATTTCCACACAAGAACAATTGGTTTCATTTTTAATACAAAATATTATGCTTAATTGGAGAAAGACTATTCTAGTAAAATTGAATCATTTATGAACTGCTAGTTCACATGGAAAAGTGAGCTTAACAGAGTCTTTTTGAAATGATTAACCCCTTCGCTGTTGATGACGAACTCAGCTCGTCATCAGCCACAGTGGTCGTGTGCGGATGACGAGCTGAGCTTGTCATGTAATGCAGCTTTTGGAAAAAAGCCGCACAGCGGAAAAATAACCGCCGCAGCGATGCGGTTAATATATAAATGCTTGCAGATATTTATAATTGTGAAGACATGTATGTAGGTGATGGATGAAAGTACTGAAGGGGGGCTGCACCAGCTGACTTCTTTGCATCAAGGGTGAACTCTACTGACCATGGTTGCCCTTGGAGGGCCTATACCTGATAGCTAAAGTTCTACTCACCAGGGACCTCTGTATTTGTTATCTTAGGGGGTGAACCTCAGCGTATATCAATGCTGCTGCTGGGGACAGACTACAGCTCCCACAACTCCCTGCTCATTCTGAACACCCAAGCTATTTAAGTGAAAATGCACTCCAGCGGCATGTGGGCTGCACCAGCAGACTTCTTTGCATCATGGGGGAACTTTACTGACCCTGATTGCCCTTGGAGGGCCATCACCTGATAGCTGAACTTCTACGAACTTTGGACCTATGGATTTGTCATCTGCAGGGGTGAGCCGTGACATATATTGGCACCAACTCTGGGGACAGACTACAGGTCCCCCAACTTAAAGCTCATTATGATCACTGGGTTATTTAAGTGACAACACACTCCCGCAGTACAGGTCTGCACCAGCAGACCTCTTTGCAACAAATGCGAACTCTACTGACCCTAATTGCCCTTGGAGGGCCACTCTTTATAGCTGAACTTCTACTAACCGGGGACTTATGGATTTGTCATCTGCAGCGGTGAGCCATAGCATATAGCTTGTTATTTGGAACAAGTTACCGACGTGTGCGAACCCGTATGGAAGTTTACAGAATTATTTGGCAACATTGAATATAACCTGGCCATTAATGAACAGAGATTTTTACGCCGCAATTCTCCTGCGGTATATCATGGGACCATTTATCCCCACGTGAAGACTAGAGTGAAGTGGTCTTTTGCACAATCTAACTAAAGTCTTTGGCTCACTCCGACTCATATGCAGACTACCCACCACTCGGGGGCAATGAAAGGACACCTCTGAGATAGGTCATGTCCCCCCTCTCCTTGTCCTGGAGAAGACCCATGGCAGAGGATCAGAATTACCCTCTCTTGCGCTAGTGTTGAAACATTGACATTTTACCCCCAGTGAGCCTGCATTTCAGTGTCAACCCCCTCTTGCCCCAAATCACTGATGATGTTTCTCTGTGCACCAGACTACTAAAATAATCTAAAAAGCCATTGTAACTAATTCATGTTAAGGGGCGGCTCTTTCAAAAAGGATACAGGCCCCGCTGAGGAATACTGCCAGATCTCTTTCTTGCTCAACAACGTTATTGATTTATCCCTTGAATGTTCTCCTTGATTTCTTTCCTTCATTTTATTTTCTATCCCACACATGAGCACCCTCTCCCCTTCTTTCTCCACCTTGGAGTAACCTCTATGACATTTTACTGTAAATATTTTGTGCTAGAAGGTGGTTCTGACATTAAGGGCCGCCCGGATTTTTTGCTTTTTGAGCCCCTAATTGTTGAGCTTTTACTGTGGGGGAGCCGCATAAGTTGGGACTCACCCACAGTGAACTCATAATGAAAGAGACTGCATGGGGATTTTACTGGTGTCCCCCTGGCTTGACTAGGCCACTGTGCAACAGCTGGAGTAAGGGACACAGGGCTGGTTACATGCAGACACATGTGTACATGAGTGTGCACACGTGTAGGGGCTGTGCAGGGGAGATTCCTAACGTGCGCAGCCAAGGAGCAGGTGCAGATGGATTGGTGTGGCAGGACTGATGCAGAATGCGGTGGTGACATGGAATAGGCTTTATACAGTGGGACGAAACATGCCAGGGAAAGTCAGTGTGTTTTACAGTGTGTATTCCATTATTCTCGTATGGAAATAGGGAGCACATATGCTAGTGTTACTTTCCTAAGGCCTCCAGATTCCAGACACGCACTAAAGTCCATTGTAACGGATGTGAGAAGTATTCTGCAGAGTCCTAAGTCATATTTGTACTGCTTTTGGGTCATACAGAAATGTCAGAAATGTCTCTGATTCAGCCATAATGAGGGCCTGGCTGAGGGCTGACCTCAGCAGGATGGATTGATACCCTTTCTTGCATAAGCTACAGCTTCCACTCCACGAAAAGAAGATGGTTGGGACTGCAGGCTCATCCATCAGCAGCTATCACTGGGTGCCAGGCACCAAGCTGCACAAGTGATGGAAGGCAGCGTGGGGGGAAGGGGTTACAGAGATCATGTGGCAAGAGACCCTGGATGACGCCATTTCGAACAAACCCAGAGGCTGGGCAGGAAGGAGGGAGCAGGGGCAGTGAAGTTATGTGTCGCTGTTTGATAGTGCAAAAGAGAGAAGCTCTCTCTGGGGTGTGGTATGCTGAGGCAGAGGGTGCTGGAGCCTGGCGCAATGGGCAGTTGGAAGGAGGAACCCACTGACAATCCAGAATAGCGCAAGGAGAGGAGTCCAGGACCAGTAAGCAGAAACCTGGGCCTCTGCGCATGCAGAAGAGAGGCCCAGGAAGAGAGCAGGTGAAAGGCTAGCGCAGTGAGCCAATGAAGACTACTCCCTGCAGAGTGTACCCTCTAGGAGACCAGGAAGGTGAAAGAGAGTGTTCCCAGTGGCTGAGGAGGGCCACAAGGAGCAAGAAGAGGCCAAGATCATCCAAATCGGACTCCCGGCACCGAGACACCCCCCCAGAAGGTAGGCGACCGTAGACCTCTGGAGGTACCAACAACAAAGCGCGTGAGGCTCCGTCGCCGGTCCATGATGTGCCCCCGGTGTGGGTCAGGTCCCGGGGGCTACCCCCAGCAGAAGGGTTCCGCAGTGATATAGTTGATCTGGAGCACAATTCCACTCCACCCAGTTCATCCAGCATACAGTTTAAATACACCAGTTCATTTTCAACGCCTAATTTAGGTGCTACTATCTCCACACTAAACCAGATTTACTGACTTAGTCAGTCTTTCTCTTCCTTTTTTCCCAGTCCCAGGATCTTTCAGCGAATATATATTGTGATAACCGAGGTGGAGATACTAGTAGGCCATTTGCTGCTCTGCAGTTTCTGTATTCAAGCAGTCTCTTGTCCACACTGTTCTTGACATCTATGCTCCTGGTTTCACCTTCGTGTTATTATAGACTTCAATCCGATAGGGGAGAGGAGTTTGCCTAACTGCTAGGGTGGTCGACCTTGAATCTGGGGAACTAGGTTCGAGTCTTGGCAATGACGCTGAACAGCATGTGATTCTGGGAAAATCACTTAATATCCCCCTGCCTAACAAAAATGAATGTGTCCTCATGTAACGCAACTGGTGCGATGTAAAGTGATCCGAGACCCGATACCTTCGGGTCATATTTGCCCTATATAAAACTCCGTAAAAAAAAAAATTGGCTACAAACAGCAAGGAAGCAGGCTTTACATTTTTCAACTTACCTAGCTCCATTGAGGCTTCCTTTGGGCATACAACCACAGCCGGTTCCTGCAACTCGTCTTAGGTTTGATGGTCTTTACTAGAGGAGACAAACAGTCCCTCAGTAATCCATTTCACGAGTCAGGATACATGTAGCTACTTATTTAATAAAGACAACCTACTTTACGAATGGGATCAGTAAGTATACCGACCCACTACATACACAACGTGCTTTAGGGTGCGCGTTGATATAAAAGACACACAGCTAGGGCCACCCCTTTTTTGGCCACCGCACACTTTTCAGTCCTGAAAAAAGCCTAACGACTGCTGAAGAAGGCTGAAACTAGTAGACCTATACACACTTTTACTGTGATATAGAGGGGCATCACCACCTCATATATATCCGATCATTGTTTTTATCCATGCCATAGGACCCTTTCATTAAAACTTTTACAAGGGCATTTCCTATAGGCATTCTTAACACATACCTCACCTCACATAGCACTGTTCATTTATACACAAAATCCCGCTCCGCTGTAAACAGGTGTTGCAGCACAGCAGGATCGCATTTGGTGATCCAGCTGGGCCCGATGATGAAGCATGCCACCTACTTGGTAGGTGGGTGAAGGGTTTCCAAACAACAAGAAGGTGTTGTTGACTCCCAAGGGCTATGACCCTGGCCAGTACCTGCCTGAGGTTTTGTCTTCGTTGTTGCATCGCATACAACCACAGTCTCCATCAGTAATGGTCAACAAGCCAAATGTTCTCTATCGAACTCAGCCCCACCTCCTACACTCATAGTTATCGTTGATTTATCTAAAGGTACTTCATCAAGCATTTCTCCTTCTGCTATTCTTCCCCTGAACAAACATAATCTATTACTTCTGGCTTCATGGAATGTAGCTGGACTTCGGTAAAAGTTCTCATTGCTTGACTGGTCTACTTTCGTGGACAAGCATGATATATGCTTTTTCAGGGAAACATGGTGTCTGTAGCCTATCTATAGGTCTGTTTTTTAAAACATATTTATTCCAGCTATCCCTAGCCAACGGGGTGGACCGTCTGAAGGGCTAACCATTACTGTTACAGCTTCCCATGATTGTCTCTTTTGCCTATCACATTCTGGATCTCTCAATATTCTGCCTATCGAATTAAGCTGTAAAAACACTATGACGGTCCAGCTCTATAACATATGCAACTGAGGGACCTCTCACCCACCATTAAAACCCTTGAGGGACTCTTATATTCAGTTCCCTCGAATGCAAATTGTTTAATAGCTGGAGACTTCAACGCTACTTTTGAACTATTGGATATCTATGGGCCCCATCTGTATAGCAAAGAGGACAAAGCATGGTCAACCCCACAGCTAGATATCCACCCCATCCGGAGGGGGACATAAACTGCTCTCAAGCTTCAGGTCTTAACTGTGGAGTATCAGCAAAACACACAAGATGATGGATGAAATGTTGCACAATGACAAAACATTCACCCCCAGTCACAGATATCAGTCTTGACCTTGTGCCTCATGGGAACAGTCCAGACCAAACTGCCAAGCCATGTCTTCCCTGGACCGGAATCAAGCATCCTAGGACGGGTTTCTGGCTATCAGCCATCTTCAGCCAGAATAGCTTGACTCCAGTGGTGTAGTGAGCACCAGACCCACGTCTGGGCATACCCTTCCGCCGATCTGCTACTTTTCTCAGGAAGACCTTTTTGATCATGCTGATATTTAACTGTGGCGTATGGCTTAAAGACAGTGAACGGGCACACTAATTCTGACCGGTTGAGCACCCATACTTTCAAAAAACCTTGTAATTCCATCAGAATTTACTATTTTTGTAATGAAGTTAGGCTGGGGTCTCACTTGTACAATATGAGCATTCATGAAACAAGCAAGAGTGATGATAACCCGCTCTCTCTCTCTCTCTCTGACAGGACTGTGTTGTACTATACCTCTTGCTCCTGTCTTTTCTCTTCTTTCGAGGGATATCCTATCGTATCGACACTCGATAACAGACACTTAAGATGGAACCATGCAACTAACCATCCTGAGATCATTTCTGACATAACAGACTTTAAAGACTATAATAATAAAATAATAAAAAACATTTGCACAGTATAACAGCTACCTCAAACAGAGGTGTCCCGGTGCTAGGGGTATATTACAGCCGAGAACTTGCCAACCAATAAAGCTAACCTTGACTAAAGAGCCAAGTTTGTAGGGTCTTCCTTAACTCTTGCTCTGACTCTATCTGGCTCAGATGAGGTGGCATAGAGTTCCACAGTCTAGTGGTCCTGACAGAGAAAGACCTCCCTCCAAGTCAGGTCTTAGCATAGCGAGGGACACAGAGCAGGCACTGGAAATTAGATCTCAAAGTGCGTTCCTGATGATACAGTCTGAGCCTAAGTCTAAGATAACCAGTCATCCTGTCATGGATGCCTTGAAAAGCCAAGGTCAGAGCCTTGAATTCATCCTTTTAGCTACCGGGAGCCAATGTAACTTTCTAATGTGTGGGGAAATATGCTGGCAGAAAGGGACAGATCACATTAGTCTTGCCTCTATGGCATCGCTAGAGGGTGGGCAATCAGCATCTTACAACCCCACTTAGTTACAAATCATACTGCTTTCTTTTACTGATTATCAGGTTATTTCAAAGTTCTGGCAACATTTAAACCTGTTAAGCCAAAGGCACTTTCTTGGTTTGACAAGAGTGTCACAAACACCAGCGTTGTTAATCAGGGCCATCAAAAACCGAGTTCTGCTATGCATAACCTTTTTTCATAAAGCGTACAAACAAGCGATAACTACAGCCAAAAGGAATTGGAATGACCAGAGATGGAGTACTTGCAACAAAGCATGTCTAGCAAAGGATTATACTCTGTTCTGGGAGCTAGTTTCCAATGTAGATGCTTGTGCTGCTCCCGGCCCACAAAATAGTGTAGCTCCATCGACGAGTATGTTTGTTCCTTATATGTAGCATCGAGTCCCCTTTTAAATATCTCATCTTGTTCTAGTTTTCCTCCGATCTGCTACTTTTCTCAGGAAAGACCTATTTGATCATGCTGATATTTACCAATCCATATAGGCTTTTGCCAGCGGAAGAGGCGGTTCTAGGCTCATGGCGGCCCTGGGCAGGGAGCATAGGTAGGGGCCCCCGGAAGAGGGGGTGCAGGCGGGGCGGAGCGCGGAGGCCAGTGAAGAGAGGGGGGGGTCAGGGTGTTTGGAAGTGGAACAGAGCCGGAGGCCGCCAAATCCCTGCCAGGGGCCGCTACGCAAATATGTATCCATCCTCAGAGGATTATTATATTAAGGATATATATTGGCGTGGTGGCCCCTCGGGTTTGGTGGCCCAATGCAGGTGCACAGCTTGCACATGCCTAAGGCCGCCCCTGCGTGCTGGTCCAGACGGCGATCCGGCCAACATCTTTTTATTAGATAAAGAGTCATAAGCTTGATATATTTTGCTTTTAGTGAAAACCATTGCTGCAGTAGGTCCCATTCCTGAGTCCTGGAAAGAAGCCACTATCATTCCTGTTCGCAAGAAAGGCAATCAATCATTACCATCGAACTACAGGCCCATTAGCCTTATTGCATTGTGTTAAAAAAATCTTCTGCCAATGTGTTCTCGATAAAATACATAATTGAATGGCAGATGAGTCCATCCTTAGCCCTTTTCAGTTAGGCTTTCGCTCAAGATTCTCCACAATCAATCAAGATTTACAATTTCTTATGATCTATTGGCGGACTGTTCCTATCTTCAAGAGCAACCTATATGTTGCCTTTGTCGACTTACATTCAGGATTTGATTTAGTGCCCCATCCCAAACTCTGGTAAGCACAAAATGAAAATGCCACCACATCCAATTTCGCAGGTTGCTCACCTTCATGAAGAGAAATGTGCCTGAATAAGGCGGGGGAGCCAAGCTGAGATCAAGTGTACAGAGGTGTCTGCCAGGGGGGTGTACTGGCCCCTACCTTTTTCTCTCTTTATATTACCAACATTGTGCCCTTTTTAACCCAAATGGATTCAGATTCACCTACGCTGTCCCACATAAAAAAAACAATACTTCTATTCACTGAGCGGCCTTCAAAAGCTTTTGTCACACTTTGTAGAGTTTTGTGCTGATAGGGGAATGGAGATGAGCACAGAAAAGATGAAGCTAATGAGATTTTATCCCCATAGATCCTACAGGAGCAGTTTATTTGGGGGTCGGGTCGTCTTTTAGAAACTGTTTAAAGCTTCACATATTTTAGGATCACTTTTAGCAGTAATACAAATTACGGAAGCTGCTCTGAAACTTAAGCAAATAACGGGAGCAATTCACAAAGAAAACAAAGCCTCCCATTCTAAACTTAAATGAACCACATTCCAAATATTCAAAGCCAGAGCTTTAGGGTCAGACTTATATGGGTCTGGATTATGGGGCCATTCTAACCTTGAAACACTAACTACTGTTGAAAACAAGTTCCTACTGAATTTGGCTGCTCTTCCTCCTAGCACGCCCTTGATCCCTCTTTTCAGAGACCTGGGCCTGTGAAACCTCCAGGACAAAGTCAGACTCTGTCCATTGTTGTAATGGAGGAGGTTATGGTCTACTCCAGAACTCCTTCACTATACCACAGCACCCCAGGATGTCATTGCAGCTGGCCACTCGGTAACTATCTCCTGGCTTAAACACATCAAATTGGCACTAGAATTCATTGGGGCCCCCAGGCTTTGGACCCGAGCAGCCACTTTATCCTTCCCTTCAAAATATATCTGAAAAAAGCTATATTGGCCAGTAGTTGAGGCAAAATTAGTTGCAAGAACAGACATCCTTGCTTTAACACAAATATTCCTAGACATCAAGTCCCTGAACAGTTATGAGTCTTATTGGACCATGTGACCGTGTCTTGTGATAGGTAATTATATTTTCAATATAGAGTGGGTACCTTGCTGTTTTGAGAACTGGTCGGAGGAGGCTATTGATACTTGTCCTGCTTGTCAGTCTCAGGCTTAGAGTGTCCCTCATGTCCTCTTTGCTTGTCCTGCTAATGCCCGTCCATGCAAGCACTGGCTGGCTCCTATTTGCTGGTGAATAAGCCATCAAAGCTAATGTTTGACTCTTCAGATTTTGAGGTCTGATTGCTCTCCAATATTCAACATACCTCTTTCCAAATTTTTAGGTGCCATATGGATTTTGCCAAGGAAATTCTTATGTTCTATTTAGCAATCATTTCCTTATTTTAAATATGAAACTGTATTTTAACCTTTATTTATTATTAATTGTATACTGTCTATTCAGGAAGTTTTATGCAAAGCTGCAATACATGTAAAGACTTTTAATATTTTATTCTATGTTTATATAAATTATGTTTGTACTGCACTTTTATGGCCCTGGTGGCGAAATAAAGTTATTTCAAGACAAGAAAGTAATGAAGGTACCAAATCTAATAAAAGTACTTAAATACAAAAACAAGAATGAAGAATGAATATTTTCTTACAGTTCATTGTTGTGTGGTCAGATGTCAGCTAAGGGAATAATTAAGTTTAGGGCCAAATTGAAATTGTAAATACATAAATAAAATAATAATACTTTTGTTTAGGAGTTACTTGTATTATATTGCAAGTCATGACTTGTGTGTTAACATTTATTAAAGTATGTCTACATTGTCAAGGAACATACTTATTTATGTGGCTGTACATGCATGTGTAAAACTTGTCATCATTCTATATGTGCTTGTGATGCTACAAAGAATTCTGCACAAGATGTTTTAGTTGAACATCGCACTACTGCTACTGTATGACAATGTGTACAGCTGACTAACACTGATTTGTCCCCTTTACTGTTTGTTGTTAACATTGAAGTATGATCATTGATGCCCTTCTAAACCGTTTTATTGATTTTCCTAGCAGTAACATTTCCTAATATGCAAGGTAGTGTTCATGGGTCATTGCCTTTCACTACATATTGCTGCAAAGAGCTTGTACCTTTAAAAATGTACAAATATGTCCCCTTCATCTTCAAAATTATCTGATGTGCTGAAAAACATCTCCTTTGACATAGTCCTTGGTATTTACTCAAAATGATTCTATTAATATTTCTCTTAGGGCCATGCTGTGCTTCCTGGCTGAATGATAGCATTTCAATTGAAGTTTATGAATCCTAAATAAGATATATTATTATTATTATTATATTTTAGAATAGATTGCCAATGAGATGTGGATAAACATGCACTTTCATCTAGTGTGACTTCATATGAGGGACTTGTACTTGCTTACATGACAAATGTTTGAACAGCAAGAGTGAGGCCCACATACAAATGTTTGGGCCCTCAAATGTAAAACATTGCTACACTCTACTAACCACTGCCCAATCCAGCATCAATACCCACAATGCATTCAGTGTTCAGGAATTGCAACATCTTCTCCTCACAGGGCACAAAGTTAAGAGGCCTAGGACACCTACCTCCTATCCCTAGAGCATGTGATTGAGACTAGACTTAGAATGACCAGACTCTGTCTTGGAAGCCATTCCATCTCTTCATAATCACATCCTCTGAGCACCCAACATTGGATACAGCATTTACCCTCTTCACAATATTGCAGCACATTTCCTTATACGGACTCAAGGTTCTGAGCATATTTACTCTAAGCAAATTTTGCTCAAATTACAATTTCATCCACCATTCCTTGCAGGTCCTTCTGTGAGAAGCAAGGAGATATTCTGCTTGCATAATCTGATTTTTTTTTTGCAGGAAGAGAAGGCTTATGGTGGAAGTGGTAAACGGTTCAGGCTATTGGTTTGGTTACCTTTGTAGGAGAAGCAGGTGGTGTTTTTAATTAGTTGATATTGTCCAGATGTCTAGTAGTGGTTTGTCTCTCTAAATTTGGCAGGTGCCTGCCATACCTGTTCACATGTGCTGTTGTTTGCTTTGTCAAAATGGCTCATAGGTTGTTCCGTTGTTGTGTATTACTCTAAAAGTGGTGGGCAATGGATCACCATATCATATTTGGTGGATTTATGCCCACCAAAAGAGAAAGGACAAATGCTAATCATGTATGCCAGTACCACAAAAGGCCATAGCTTCTCTATAGTGGGTGGCTGACCTGAACTGCAATGCCATAAATATTGCAGATGATCAACCACCAAACCAAAATAAATGGAGCCCCATCCTTCAAACCCTAAATGTGGTTCTTTATCTTCAAAAGGAAGCATGACCTGCCTGAAACTCTGTCCCGTCACTCACTATAACAAAAACTGTATTTAGCCCTTCTTAAGATAATCTTTGTTCCCAAAACTCTAAGTAAAACGAAATGATTTGCATATTGCTTGTTTGACTCACTATACTGGAAATACTTTCCAGCAATATTTAGGACTGAAGTCTTTATATCTGCCTTCAAGAAATCCCTAAAAGCACACATTTTCAATGTTCATTACATGGAACACCCACACCGTTTCTCCCAAAAGATGGCCAGTTAAATTAAAGACAGAGCATTTGTTTCACCATACCCACCAGGAATGACCAGCTTGACATCACTATAATTAGATCATGAAAAGGAAACACTTAACCTCTTAAGCGCCGCTGACGGCCAACGGTCGTCACGAGCGCTACCTCCACCATTGCTGCGCACGACCATTGGACGTCCATTCAGCACTAGTTCCAATGGACAGCGCAGCACTGGGGAGGGATATTTGCGAAGCAGCTAAGGTGATAAACACAATACAAGCATATTTAACAACATACTGCAACAGAAAGAGGCTATGTAGCTTATTTACAAGAAAGCGGTCTTTGACTGTTTTCACTTTAATAAGTGCTCGGGGCACATCTCAGCCCCCTAAGCACTTATCTAAGTGAGTGAGGTACAGACAAAAAAGGAAAGATTCCCCTTTATGGCGGTACCTCTTGCTAGTGGATTCCAACTTGGGGATTTACATAGGACCATGATCCTCAAGCAGGTACCCACCTACTAGACACTAGGGAGAGAGAAGTGCCATAGGCAAGCACACCCCCATTTAATATAATGGAAAAATCATTCTGCCTCCTAGGGGTCAATTAAGGGGTTAATCTCAATCTGTCTCAGCAGGGGGTGGGACAGCAGAAAGCCCAGTAGACACCAAGAACATGTATAGAAAAAAAGAGGGGTGGACAGGCCTACCCTGGAGGCCCACCCTTGAGCCCCACCCTGGCATTGAGCCGTTTCACCATCTAGAAATGGTGCCAACAGTCTTTCTGACCCCTGGGGGTGGATTGTTAAATTTGCCTCTGAAAGCCTAAAACAATAGGGCAAATATTTCCCACAAAAAAAGGAGTGGTGTGACCCACATTGGCATTGGGGCATGTCTCCACCCTAAAATGGCCCCAGTAGTCTTTCTACCACCGTCATGGGGTGGGTATTTTGGGGGATTAACCCCATTTTTCCCATTGGGGGTCTTAACAGCCGATAGTCACCAGGAACTTTAACTTAAAAAAGAAGAGGTTGGGGAATACACCTTGGCATTGAGCTAAGTCTCCTTAAAAGTCCCTAGAGATGTTCTCTCCTGGGACAACCTGCTCTTCTTTGTGGTGGAAATCGCACTAGATACCAGGGAAAAAGGTGAAAAAAATGAAGTGGTGGCCAACCAAGACATCATGCTGTGTCCTGTCCCCGTAATGGCCCTGATGGACCGAGATACCTATACCTATACCTAAGTCTTTTAGTAAAATCATCAAATAATATCCTCCACTGGTTGCATGTGCCTTTGATTGTCGATGTGAAGCGTTTTGGGGAGTTAACACTGGAAATACATTTCAGTTTTCTGTGAAACAAATGCATCTTCACAATAACAATAACAACTGAGAAACAGTTTTTAAATCTTAAAGGTTTATTTCAGGAAATTGTTGAGCATAGGAAAGAATTTATTCAAAGATTTAGGCAATACATCAATACGGGCAAAATGTTAAAATGCTCCTACATAATTCAATATAATGAAATACATTATTTAAAAAAGCAACTGTATAAAGGAAATTCATTATCCAAATCAGGTGCTCCATAAAGAAACGTTCCCTACCTATTCTAAACTTTGCAGAAAAGGCAGGGGATTTCTAAAGAGGAAGCATAACAGGTGTCAGCATGTTATGGATTATGAGTAGAATTTTTAGGAAAATGAGAGTTCAGCATCAAGATTTCCACTCAGGAATCACGGTGAGAGATTTGCTCTCTCTCACTGAAAGTTAGGATAAAGTCTGCTCTAACTAGCATGGAACACGATTTAAAAGCACAACTGAGGGTTCCAGAACATCCAAATCTCATTCCCACCATCAGGAGCCAATCCCATTACTGCATTTGAAGGGAATCATCATACCCCCTAAATTCCCTTCTTCACACAATTAGGTACACATCTGCCATCCTTAAATGTTGCATCTTCCTGGTTCGCCGAGTGCAGAAGGCTCTGACAACTCCCTTTCCTCCCGCCTCACTATCTATCTAATACACAGCAATAAACCATTTCTAAAGCTAATGAGAAACACGATAATACACCTGCACATGAGAGAAAAATAGCATACTGGCAAAGTTTAAATCAAACATGTCCAGCTAAGTACTAAAGTCAATCTAAGTTAGCCGGAGAATCAAAATGGATACACATTACAACATTATTAACCATTGCCAACTTAAGCAATGGAAATATGCAGTAAATATGGTTACATTTGTTTCTTGATCAACTTAATGCATCTATATGTGAACTCTTAATGATTAAAATGATTACATTCTCCAAAGTACAAAGTTAATTAATTTAAGAACACATTAAGAGCCTTTTTATGAGTTTGGCTGTCCAAAGTACTGCCAAACCTGTGGTGGCGATTCAAACCCTGCCACACTGCAGAATCACCCACAGTTTTATGACTGCAGTGGTCGGACCATCCCAAGACCGTTAGCACTGCTGGGATCAAGGATCCCACTGGGCCGGCAGTCTTTCATTGGCAGCAATATGCTGGTGGTGCTGCAGCCGGCACAGCTCAGTATATTCTTAGTTGCTATTTCACCACCCATTTCATGGCAGGGAACCTACCTAAAAAAGGGGGGAGGAATGGCACACCATGCAGGAAGGTGCAGTCGGTGCTCTGGCAATGGCAGTCTGCATGAGCCTCACAGACCGCTGCTGTCAGACCACCACAGGACTGCCCGCCAGACCAGGATTTTACTCCTAATCTGGAGGGCAGCAGCACCACGGCTTTGGCAACCCTACAGTGGACAGCACATTTCACTGTCTGCTTTAGGCATGCCAAAGTCTTAATAGGACTCTAAATGTACAGATTACATATAAATTCATTTACATGTATACAAATAACGTATATAAGCATGAGATTAAAAGTATGCAGCCCCAGCAGTCTTTCTGCCTCATTGGGCAGAAATACCACTAAACACCAGAGATAGTATTAAAGAAAAGGGGAAAGGAGCCTGTCAAGAGATTGGGCTGTGCACCTCATATCAGGGCCAGCAGAGGTTTTGCCCCCATAGAAGCAGAGGCAGACTGGGAGTTTTACTACCAATCTGCCCATAGACTCCAGGTGAAAAATGACAAAAAAGAAGGGATGGGGTGACCTACTAAGGCACCAGGACTTCCCGGCCCCATAATGCACTTGAAAGGGCCGAGCCCATGAATTCTAGACCTGTTCTAGAGTCACATTCCAATGGTTCTTTTTCGCAGCATGAAAGTGTAAAGGGAAGAAAAGTTGTTAGAAAACTATCAATTAGATAATAATAACACAGGGACAGCTACTGAAGGTTAGTTAGTTTATTACAAAGCCAAAAATAACTGAACATAAAGAAACCTCAACATGAGGGCATAGAATTACAAAGGAATCAGCATGAATGAAGCCGAAACGCTGCATACAGTTTACATGCTGCAGCCTAAGCAATACAATTAATTCAAGAAGTAGGATACTGTAAATCAGAAAGCATGAGTCAAAATGTCCCTGCATCGAGGGTTGGTGAGCGAAAAGCATTAAATTCATCCCTACTCTAACTCTAAGATGACATCACTAAATAAGCATTTTCAGAAGGAAGGAAAAAAGGGGTCAGCATGTGGAGTCTATGAAGCCTATCCACAATCAATGGGTCAAGGAGCATAAAGCTACCAAAGACAGAGCTTGTTCTAGGATGCTCTCTCTCTGAAGGCAAGAAAGAATTGGCCCTCTATCTCTAATTCCAACAACCAGTTATCCACAGGTAGCACGCCCTTGGTTCATTTCGAATTACGCCACATCCACCCTCGGTACAGTCCAGAAAGTATTTTCTCATGATGTGGACGGTGTACCTTCCTTGCAACAAATTGTCCTTGGTTCCCAGGCCTTCTCCTGTGTGAAGCACAATGGCCTTCCTTTATTGACACAAGCCACATGCTTGTAACTTATTCTCTCCTTTCCTAGTCAGTAAAACAAAGACATTATTCTATCTCCGAAGAGCGCTTCTCCACCTGCAACACAAAACATGAGAAAGAACAGATTCCACTTCACACATGGAATTCAAACTGTCAATTCTAAAGGGAGAGTTTTCAGGGACTTGCATTTCAGGCCTATGAATTTCAGCGAACATAGGAAAAACACTATAAAAGCTTTGCAAAGTCACTTTACATTAATGCAATTTCAAATAATGCATTTACCTATCTATGAAATGACATTAATATTAGCACATTTAGGGCCCGATTCACAGAACTAACTTAAGACAAAATTCTATACTTACTACTTTTGGTATTCACAGAAGCTAGGATTTTGTCTTAAGTTTGTCTTAGGACAAACTTAAGACAAAATCCTAACTTCTGTGAATACCAAAAGTAGTAAGTTTAGGATTTTGTCTTAAGTTAGTTCTGTGAATCGACCCCTCAATGCACAAATAATTGTCAGCTGCACACCAGAAGTGAGTTCTTCATGTTCATGTTTTCTGCTAGTTACATAATTTTCTATGTTGATTCTCCATGCTACTTGTCAATGGCCTAAAATCATGTTTCCCAAGTTAATACATTTTCGCAATTCTAACCCTTGATGTTAATACAGCAATGATTATGTGCGGCTGTACTCTACGTGTGATTATGATGCACCCCTACAAATGAAATAAGATCCCCCCTCTGATGACATTGAGTCATTATAAAGCACTCCAAAGTCCCTGCAGAGTAGACCGATCTAAACAGATGTCGTAGCTAATATCCTCTGTCTGAACTCCTCCAATCACTTCAAATTCTCATAACTACTCTTGTTCAGTCTTTCCTCTATTCTCTCTCTTTCCCTTAAGGAGTTCTCCACTTGCCTCACCTTGCGTCACTTCTATGCCCTTATGGTCCCTATCAAGATAATAACACACATCGCATCAATTATTATTGGCCTTAGGATGTATCCAAAGATTCCACTTTCTAAATTTGCAAACCAACTTCCAACTGCACCAAATCCTTTCTCAATCTTATCCCACTATCCTTCAGCAGCCAGATTTTATATCTCATGATGCATATCAGTGATGTGATTAGTATATCCCCTCAGATCTTTACTTCTAGCAGGAATATAAGTACAACACTGTTGGACCTTCAGCATCCTAAAGACTCTACCTTCTTTTGCCAGTAACACATGTAAAGCAAGCCTGTTCCGCATCACCATCAAACTTATCAAGTCCATTTCCCCATCTATGAGTTGCAAATACTGAGCTGTGTTACCAGATAAATTATCCACTCTAGTACACAGTCTTCTAAACTTGATGTCATTCAACACCACTCCCAGACTAGGTATCATCACTCCAAATATAGTTCCTACAACCTCAGCAGTACTCAGTCCACGTTTTTCCGTACTGTTCGATTTTCTTTCTAAACCCTCCAAATCCTCCACATGATATATCTTTGGAAACACAACTGGCACATAATATGTACCATACCATTTGCGATAAAGTCGAACCCAAGGATTCTTTCCACACAAAAAATATACTCCTGGCACCATTTAAACCGACTTGTGCGAAACCGTCTTCCAAGGACCATTGACTAGGAAGATATGATCAAACACACTCTGTCCAACAAATACAGTATCATAGCGGCTCTGAGCTTGTCGTATGCAAAGCTTGCCTCGTTGTTCCCAATCTAAAGTTAGAGGACATGAACTTCCCTTAGCCTTGTGAGTTAACTCTTCCTTCATCCACTCAGTATGCTTGACCTTGTTATCAGACTTAACAACTAACCCCCTACGTCTATCTTATACTTGGTCAATGATTTTATTTTCTATGTCTGCTAATATGCAAGTTATGTTATGTCTATGCGCGTAAGCAGTGTCTAGTGTTACTGTAGGTGCAAAATAATTCTCCATTCTTTCTATTTGCTTATAGTAATCATATTTGTTCAGGTGTTTCTAGACTGGTATTTCTGAAAGTATCACATCATAATTTGAGAAGCAGTACTCATAGTTGCATTTTCCATAAAACATACTAAGAAGTAAACTACAACTAATGCCATATGCCAAGGATAGGTGGTGATAGCAGATCCCCTTCTCATCCACATCAGGTAACTGCATGCACACATAACAATCTCTCACTTCCATTGTGTCAACATATTTATAAAATAATTCAGCATAAGCATTCAGCATGTAATCACCTTTTGACGAATTTACTTGAAGAAAGCAACTAGTTTGCTCTATTAAGCCTTCCGCAGATCCTAATGTACCCTTTTTTGAGGCAGTAGTTGTAGTTATGCAAGTCCCATGTCCCCCTACTCCATGTTCCTCACCTTTGTGTGCACTTGAAATTGAATCCATAATGACTACAACTATTAATATATTTACTCCCACAATGAGTGTACCTGTAATATATTTATGCCTACGATTCAAATTTACAGACTCCATTTTAAAAGGCTACTCCGTGTCATCATTTTTAAAGAAAAGAACATTGAATAAAGAAGCTATACTACGACCTGCTGATTCCTCCCTGAAAATGTGTTTGTTATAACATATTTTATCACTTGTTGGAGTGCTGGATTATTGTGTGTAAAAAATTGTTTATATGGAGTTTTCCATAGGGGAAGTAAGGGTATTGCATCTCTGATGATTGGCACCCAAATACATAACTATAACCCGATTAGGGGATAGTTGCAGTCCGTATTACCCCATACCCTTGGTGTTTCCATTAATCCATTTTAAAAGTAGCTCAGATTACAGCTCGTAAGAGGATTAAAACGAAGAGTCTCTATTCTCCACCTCTTATTCATGGGTAAAAAAGACCTTGAGCAACCTTGTCTTTGAAACCTTGGAAAGTTCTTTTCAACAGTCACTTGTACTGTATTTACAAAGCGTTGAAGACTTCCCTAGCCCTCTTTCTTCTTCTAGATGGAAGTCCCTACTTTTATTCTTTTTCCACTTGGGCCTAGGCTATCTTCTTTCAAGCAACTTATTTACAGTTCAAAGTTCAATTTACATCCCTAATAAGATCAGAGCCAACCTCCTCATTGACTCGTTGTAACAGTTAAGCTCTCAATGCTGCAATCTCTTGAGGAGATGGTGGTGCTCCAAAACTTGGGAATTTAATGTCTTCCTGAATCAGAGTCTGTTAGCCACTCACCCTTGGTGGGAAAGGCACAGTCAACGACAGAAGTGCATTAGCTTCAATTCCAAGAACTCTCTGCAAGATCTCGACAATTAATATTGAAATCTCGGACCTCGCTCTCCTTAGCATTTGTAACCAGATAAGTTCACTCAGGAGAGAAATATCTCCAAAATGGCACTCAAGCTCTCCTGGATCTTCTCATACCTCTTGTGGTTTACTCAGTTTCACTCAGCATAGACTCTGAAGATTCATCTATTGGTGCAAGTTCTCTTTCAGATGCAAGTCTCAGATTCCTTCTCCTCTGCTTTACAGCCTACACCTCATCTGTAACATCTTTCTCCTTGACTATACACGACCACTTGTCACACCAGTCTCTTCCACTAAGTCAGACTCTATAACACTTGTAATGTTACCATCTCCCTCAGAGTCTATACCAGGGTCTTGTGTAGCTTGACCCCCCCTCAGATCAATCTGGTATGTATCCAGCATCTTCAGGTACCTCTACAGCTTAGCTTGTCCCTTCCAGGGACCCCTTTGCTAGCCTCGATTTCAAGGTGCTGTTGATCTGCTCTACCATTCCCGATGCTTCCAGCCTGTAAGTACAATGCAGTCTCTGCTCCCCACTCAAGGCGGTACACAGCAACTTCATGATCCCATTGTAGAAGTGTGCACCTCTATCCGATTGCAATGTAGTTGGAAATCCGAATCTAAGAATGAGTTACCTCAACAACAACTTCGCTACTGTGAGACTATCACACCTTCTAGTCGGGTAAGCTACAACCCATCAAGATGCACACAACAACCAGAATGTATCTCAACTCATTACACACAGGCATCTCAGCAAAGTCCATTTCGATCCAGTTAAAGGGACCCCTGATCTCAAACCAACAACAGTCTTCTTCCCAGCATGAATTTGTTAGCACATGACACACTGATGACACACAGCTTATGTAATTACTCGAAACCTCAGATTGAACCAAGTCTCCCTGACTAGTCTCACTATCGCATTCCTTACCATATTGGCTGCTGCTTGAATCTGCCTTTCCATTGGATGTAAAAAGCAATCAGGCAACACTGCCGTGCTGTCAAGTACACCCACATGTAATTTTCTCCTTTCTTACAACCTGATCTTTTCCAACCCACTTGTTCCTTGTTTGTGGCTTCCATTTGCAAACATCTCACTTCATCCCACGTGTCAGAAATAGCTAGCATCATGCTGAGTTTGGTCTTCTCTGTTCTCTAGGCAGTATATTCCCCATAAAAGACACCTGCCTGAATAGCACAGAAACGTGCAGCTTCAGTTGCTTGCTTATTTCATGTGGTACCAAAATCCTCCCCCTTCCATGGGCTGCACATTTAACGACGCCACTACTCTTGGCAGTTGCAAAGCTTCCAACAGTTGTATTACATATTCACTAAATCTGGTTGGAGAACCTGATGACATTAGGAATCCTCTCTGTGACAATAGCTGTCCAAAGTCATGAACCACACCGGAACTGTACTGGCTATCAGTATAGGTGGTGATTCAGATCTGTTCAGAAACTCACCATGCATAGGTCAAGGCAATGATTACAGCCACTTGTGCGAAGTGTGCTCCCTGCAAACAAGCAGCTTCCACCACTCATGAAATGGTGCAGACAGCAAATGCTACTCTCAAATTATGTCCATTGTCTCTTAAGCATAAACCATCAACAAAAACGACTTGGTCTGGATCGGACAATGGCTCATCGACAATGTCAGGTCTTTTGTGCAAAGCTCAGTGACATTTAAGCAGTCATGGTAAGAAGATAAGCGAAGCTCCAGGTAGGGTTAGCGGGGCGATTGTGTCCAAGCCTCTGTGAATAGGTTGGTTTTCAGTTGTTTTCTGAAGAGAAGAAGGAGGCTTTCCGCACGAGGTTGTCAAGGTCAAGCTACGTCGTCCCTTACCTTGGGTTGGACCAGGATTCTCTCTCCGGACGACGTAGAAGATTTCGCAGAGACGCAAGGGACCAACTTCCAAAAGGTCTAATTATAAACTCACTGATCTCAAATTACAGCTTGATTAGATTTAGACCTTAAGGAGGGAGGCCGGTACTGGACGTTGTGGATTTGACGTTGGCTTGCTGTCGACCTACGAAACAACAAGCAGGATGGACGTTAATTATACTCAAGGTTTTCTCCTCTAATTTCCTAAACTATCTCCCTTGACCTTCCCCTTCTAAGCTTGTTTTAACCTAAACTACTAGTCTCCTACCTGCGATCAGCGAAGTTCTGACTTGGTCCAGTATTTCTTTTGGATAGATGTCGTCAGGGGATAACGATGAAGCTCCCAAACTTGAGGGGCAGTAAAAGGTAGGCCTGAAAGTTAAGCAAATAAAGATCCTTAGCAATGGTTTGGGTAAGCTAAGAAAAGAAGAACTCCTTCCTCTTTCTAGACGTACTTGAATACTCTCTTGAAGTCCTGGTAATGTTTCTAACTTCTGCTTGTGTGCAAACCTGTTGACAACACAAAAAGAGAAAACACCTTTCCCTATATAGATTTTCTTGAAACCTTTTTTGGTATTAATGAAAAACTGAACACTTACAATACCTTCTTGAAGTGTTCTATCCTTCACTGAAACTGAACTCTTTACAATATTCACTTGCAATTGAACACTTTACAATATTCACTTGTAATGTTCAATTAAATCAAGAAAACAGTATTTCAGATTCTGTACACGATATTTCAAAAATAAAAGAACATAAAATAAATCAGTTTCACTTTGTAACTTTAGCGTTTTCAATTTGGCTTCCTAGTCTTTGAAGATTTGTCTTTCTTTGACTTTCTTGCGATGGGCGCTGGTTTATAAATAAACAAATGTACTTATCTTGTGCAAAGCTCTTTATCTTGGCAGGTAACAGGAAATGCTTGTAAGTCAATCCGGAGTTGAAATCTGGGCCCCAAGGCGAAGCAGGATGAAGAAGCCTCTGACCGCGATGCTTCTTCCTAAGAATCCACGAGGCAAAGCGAGTTCCGGAAGCCTGGGTGAGGTTTAAATAGAAGACCGCACCCAGGAAAGTAGTGCATGCCAGTAGCTGAAACCATGCGTGCAGAACACTCGCGTGCCAGAGCCTTCAGAGCGGCTCCATGCGCACCAAATAGATGCGTGTGCAGAACACTCGCTTGCCAGAGCCTTCAGAGCGGCTCCATGCGCACCAAATATATGCGTGTGCAAGCAAACCAATTTAGTAAAACGAGCCCGCTCACTGGAACCATGCAATGAAACATAAAACCCTTATTTTGGCAATAATGGCAACATGCGTGTACAAAGATATCAATATGTCAAACATTATTTCACCACATTAGATTACATTAACAATAGGAAAAGCACTACATACAAACGGTCGTGCTGGTGCACGGGATAGGGGTGGGTTTTTTAAGTGAGGCAAGTCCTTTACTTTAGTTGGTCAGAGGATTCATGACAGAGGTGGCTCGGCAGTTTGTTCCAAAGAGTGGGTATGTAGCAAGAGAAGGCTCGTCCTCCTTTGGTGACGTAGTTGAAGTGAGGGCATTTTAAAAGGCATTCCGTGGAGGACCTAAGTGAACGGACAGGTATATATTTCTGAAGACGTTGTTTTATATACACGGTGGCCCGGTCGTGAATCTCTTTATGAACAATGCATAGGCCCTTAAATGTACCTCTTTGCTTAAGAGGCAGCCAGTGGAGGCGTTGAAGGAGGGGTGATGCTCACGTGTGCCTCTGGAGTTTGAAGATGAGTCTGGCAGCATCATTCATTACTATTTGCAATCTGCTCACTAAGGAGTCCGGCAGTCCAATATATAAAGAATTGGCATAATCAATACGGGCTAAAATCATGGCGGATACCACTGTTCTCATGGTGGAGAATGAAAGGATGGGGAGCGTTTCCTCAGAAGTCTGAGTAGGCTGACACAAGTGCCAACCACAGTGGAAACTTGACTGGCCATTGTAAGTTTGGCATCAATTTTGATTCCCAGACTTTTGACTACTGGTGCTGGAGCTGGGGTGTCGCCCAGCTCCTGGGGCTAGAAGAGGGAGTTCCAGGGGTTAGGAGCATCCGTCATGGCTAGAACCTCTGTTTTCTCTGGGTTAAATAGTCCACTGGTACATCCATGTCTCTGGGGGAGTACAGATAGAGCACAACCTGCTCGCTCATTGCAGAAAAATGAGAATGCTTTTTGTAATCAGGCATTCCTAAGGCTGAAGCGTGACACAGGTACTCCCTCAACTCTGGAAAGGCAAGCAGACAGTTGTTATCCCACGGTACCGGGTAACACACATCCTTGTGGGACAGCTTCTGCAGAGGCTTCACCATCAGGAAGAAATTAGGAATCCACTGTCAGTAATAACCAACCATTCCCAAAAACAGTCTGTCCTTTTTTTGGATACTGGGCAAAGTAATTTTCATGATTGCCTCCACTTGTTCTGGTGACACCTTCCTCTTGCCCTTTTCAGTTCGATGACCCAAATACTGTACTTTATTTAGACAGTAATGAAGCTTACTTTGAGACACCTTATGCCCATTGTCAGCCAAATGGTTCAGTAAAGCGATAGTATCCTCCCTGCAAGCCTCCTGCGTTTCAGACACAATGAGGTGGTTGTCAATGAACTAGACTAACACTGAGTTTGGGGCAAAATCAAGCTCTCAAGGTTATTCTTCAAGACCCTGTTGAATATGGATGGACTGTCAGTATACCCTTGAGCGATACGACACCATGTAAAGACACAATTCTCCAGCCAGAAAGCTAAAGAAAATCTTCTCTTCTCATTCAATGGGATGGAGAAGAATACTTGGCAGAGGTCAATTACTAAAACCATTCAGATTCACAAGGAATCTGAAAAAGGATCACAGATGGATTTGTTACCAATGAACAACATTGAATTACTATGTATTGACCTTCCTAAGGTCCTGGACAATGCGATATTTCCCACTCGGCTTCTGCAATCCCATGATAGGAGAATTGCGCGGACTTCCCATGATCTCCTTTAGGGTGCACTGCACAATATCTCAATTACAGGTGTACTCCCTGCCACCATTTCTGGGGTCAGGTTGTACTGAGGCATTCTAGTAAACTCTGCATTTGGCATGACCTGTGTGCAGCCTGTCTCAACTCCTCAAATTAGTCCTATTTCCTCCCTTAAGAAGTCCCACACCACAGACGGTGTCTCTCAGATCCAGCAGCATGCCTTCCACTGTCAGTAAAGGGAACATGGCTCTATAAGGATTTTGATTAGCCAACTTGAAAGCGGTGTCTTCATCATTAGTCTGCAATTCGATTCCCTTTGGGTGCAGTAGATGGTACAATTCAATTTGCATGAAAGGTCACACCGTCGAAAACAAACCGGACTTGAATCACACAGCACAAACTGATGGTGATACTGAAAGGTTCCGATTTTCACCAACACCTCTTCTGTCAAAGAGTTTGTCATTCTCTTTATTAAAGACTCCTACAACTTTGATTGATTTTCTCGAGAGGGGTACGTTTGGAGCTACTGCAGATCTCACAGTAGAACGGGTAGCAACAATATCAATCAAGAATGTAATGGGATGACCATCTACGTCTGCTTCTACATATGGTCCACTGTGGCCTACCTCTAGGAGAGCAGCAAGTGTACAGTCTTCCTCCCACCCCGGACACCTTCATAAGGAAGGGTCCAGATCAAATCCATCCAACGCTTCCATTAAGGGCATCTGATGATAAGTTTGGCTGTCCTGCGAGTTTCTGGGAGGTTGGGGCACTTGCACTAACTGGTTCTGATTCCCTCCTGTATTTAGTGATCCGGGCCTAGTCTCTGTCGGTAACTGATTTACCCCATCTGCCATCTCCACAAGTTCTCCTTCCTGCGCTTGATTTGCAGGATTGAAGCAATACTCGCGCTTCCAATGCCTGACCTTGTGACAAAAATGACAAGCTGTGGTCTTCCTCAGGATTGCAACATCTATCCCTGTCTTAAGAACTATGGGGACACCTCTACCTCTTCCCTGTACCGTCGACCCTGCTACTGATGTTACTTTGACACCTCTTGGAACATTCCCTTGACTATGAGCTACAGTTCCCACTATTGCCTGCACTCCCTTCTGTGCATTTTACATTTAGCCAAAAACGTAAAATGTTCCCTTTTTCTGTAACTTCTTATTTAGTGATTTCTCCCCCACACTTACTCAGAATCCAATTACCACTCTATAATAAACTTCAAAGGGGTCACACACTACTTACTTGATATGTCCACACAGAGGGTTTCCAGAGAGTATAACCACAAAGAGAAAAATATAATGACACTAAAAACAGTAATAAAAAGCAATAATAGGCCTAGAAAATGTTGATACTCTAATGACTGAAAATTTATTAAAACAGTACATCCATTATAATTTATATTTTGATTTAAAAAAAACGTACATTCAATATACAATTAATCTTTTCCACGCTTGATAATGATCCTTTTTATAAAACCTTTTGCATTCAATTTTTAGTTTGCATGATCCTCGTTAAAATCAACAATGCAATGAATTTTAAACATATACAATACAAGATATGAAGATGTTTATCACATCTACAATACCGAAACAAAAAAAGTATGTTGACGCGTTTTGGTGGGTTCTGTTATTGTGCACCACCTTCCTCAGGATGATATTTAAACTATTGATCTGCAAATAAACATAAATACAACAAAAAGTGTTCAATGAGTCATCTCATCAACTTTAAAGTAAAACATGTTTACACACATTGTCCTAGGTCTATAATTTTGCTGTTTGTAGTGGCACTTTCCTCAATGAAAAGGAGGAGAAGATGGACTGTCAGAAAGACAACATGAGATGGCAAGGTTTAATTAGTACGGGGTTGTCACTAAGGGTTCCAGACACAGCGAACACTTTTAAATCTGCCACTTTCCCCGTCTTAAAAGTTATACGAGGGAAACACACGAACGGAATGGTGGTACAGTGAAAAACAATTGTAATGAGCACATTAGGAACTGGTAAATTTCTTACATAACAGGAGTACGTGAATAGTGAATAATAGCTAACTTGTGCGCTATGTGGATGGGGGTTTTCATGCATGCCTATGTTTTCTATCTTTTCCTCATTATAATGCAGATACAAATCTGTGGTGCTAGAAAGTAAGTAATAAGTAAGAGCACATGGGAATTACCAACGAGGAGGAGGACAGTATAAGTATAATTATTATAAATACATTAAAAACGAGACTTATGTATTAAAACAGATTTCATTCCTTTGTCGCCCCCAGCCCACACGACTTCGAAAAATTGATTAACCCCATGGTATGAAAAGTACTGAATATGTTTTAACTGGATACATGTGGATTCATGTACATCTGGAGGCTCCAATTGATGAAAGGACTGTGCTACCCGATAAAGGTGAGCTTTGTAGCAGTAGACAAAAGGAAAAATTGAAGTACTAGCTAAATTCAAAAGTCCTTATAAGTCAAATATGTCTTGGTTTTCTCTATTCCTACAATAGGGATTGCACTACCTGAGAGAATAATAACAGTTACAATGCGTTGGTGTATCAGTACCGACTACAAATAAGAAATTGACTGATACCTCCTTTCTAAAAACAATTGTAAGTATAGCAGTACGAGTGAAAAAGTAAAGATTGTTTATTTTTAGAAAGGTCAATTAATAGACTTTTTCTTTCTCCCAGTCATAAGGAGGTCCATCAATACTAACAGAAATTCCCTAACGACATAAATGAAAGGGAAGAGCATAATTTAAAAACCCGAGTTATGATGCTATAATTATAAAAATAAACATTACTACCTAAATTAGTGATGGATACCTACATGAATAAAAGAAATGAATGTTAGATGAATGTTAGATGAATGGCTGACTAGGAGCAATGGTGAGAGAACATGAGCCTGATGGGTGTTTTCTTGTTTTTTTTTCTTTCTCTTTTTTTCTTTCTTTCTGTTTTCTTCCTGATTGGTGTTGTCTAAATATTTTTCTTCTTTTTGTGTTCTTTGTTTCTTAGCTCTGACAACCCATTCTTTCCTCCTTCTGTTCTCGAACCTTTTTCTCTTCCTTTGTTTTTTCTTGGTTCTTAGTTCTGACAGTCCATCTTCTCCTCCTTTTCATTGAAGAAAGTGCCACTCCAAACAGCAAAATTATAGACCTAGGACAGGTTTCCTACTGAACTTGGGTCATAAACAGGGACAAAAGGACCAATGATAATTGGTACTGTAAGAGCTTCCGGCAAATGTGAATCAGCATGAATACCATTATGTTCCATAACTCCAAAAGTGGACACTCCTGTCCCCCCTACTCCTCCTGATATCCTTTCCATGACTCCTGGATCAGGACCCACCTGAGAAACTACTACTAATGCTTTGAACTGTGTGGGTCTAGACAAATGTTTGCCAAGTTACGATGGAGCAATCTTTTTCAATCACAAACTTCCAGATGACTAGCAATCAAACAAAGCCCAGTGTTACACCAACCGAACTAGTGCAGCATGACAATCTCATATGTCACTCTCACTCCTCGCAGCGGCTCACATTCCGTCACAATTTTGTCATACGCATCCCCTCACATAGTCATCTTATATCCATAATTGTCTGCCACCTAAAATGATCAATCGAATTCAGCCACTCAAGAACATTCACACACGATGACCCTCGACCAAAGTAGATCACCCTAATCAGTATAGCTACCCCCGGTACATAAGGTTCACAAGATGATCCCCATGGGTCTCATTCAGACAAAGTTCCCTGTCTTAGGTGGAACTGCCAATGAAGTCTTGCAACAACTTCTCAGTTCTTCAGTCAGACAATCACAATCTCAGTGTCTTCTACACCTTTTAATATACAGGGATCTTAGGGCACTTCGTGACCTACAACTCAAATCTCAATCCTCGAGCCACGTCTGGCCCGGAACCACATTCACCCGACTTTCACTCCAACTCCACAAGACATCACACAATCAAAATATTCCCCCAATCTAACAAATATACCCTATTAATACTCACACCTCCTTCCACTGCTGATCTTGCCACACCATCAAACTGCGTCAGTCTCCGCCGGACTCGGTCGCCTTCCATTCTTGTTAATTGGGCTCTACTTTGGGGCTTTGGGGTTCTAGGTTCCACCTATTTTAGACTACTTTCAAATTCTCTCCTTATTTCATGTGGGAACCATCCTACTCTGCTACCAACTGAAAGGGCCAGACCCATAAGTTCTTGACCTGTTCTAGAGTCACAATCCAATGGTTTGTCTTCGCAGCATGAAAGTGTAAAGGGGAGAATAGTCCTTAGAAAACAATCAATTAGCCAATAAGTTCCTTGGATACATAATACCCACAGACAAGTGGCAACTGAAGGTTAGTTAGTTTATTACAAACCTAAAAATAACTGAATATAAAAACAGCTCAACACGAGGGTATAGAAATACAAAGGAATTATCATGAAGCCAAATCTCTGCATCCAGTTTAGTTGCTGCAGCATAACCAACACAATTAATTCAAGAAGAAGGATACAGAAAATCAGGAAGCATAAGCCCAAATTGTCCTGCATTGAGGGTTGGTGAGTGAAAAGCATTAAATGTATCCCTACTCTAACGCAGGTGACATCCCTAAATAAGCATTTTCAGAAGAAGGACAAAAGATGTGAGCATGTGGAGTCTTTCCATGATCAATGGGTCATATGGCATAGAGCTATCTAGGATGCTCTCTCTTTGAAGGCAAGAAAGAATTGGCCCTCTGACCCTAATTCCAACAACCAGTTATCTACAGGTATCACGCCCATGGTGCATTTTGAATCACGCCATCCACTCTGGGTACTGTCCTGAAGGTATTTTTCCACAATGTCTATGGTGTACCTTCCTTGCAACAATTTGTCCTTGATTCCCAGGCCTTCTCCTATGTGAAGCACTGCGACCTTCCTTTATCGTCTTCAGCCACACAATTGTAACGTTTGCACTCCTTGCCTAACTTATTCTATTTAACGAGAGTGCCTCTTCACTCTGCCGGTGCCGCCAAAAAGAACGGAGGGGCTGGCTGGGGGGATTTCAAGAGACGACCACAAGGGGAAATTAAATAAATGATTAGTTTTACCTCGTAGTTGTCTCTCGTAAACCTCCTCCGCCGACCCCACCGCTCTTACCTGTAGTGACCGCGGCTGTTTCACCTGCAACACAAAATGTGAGATAGAACAGATTCCACAGCACACATGAAATTAAAACTGTCAATTCTAAAGCAAGAGTTTTCAGGGACCTGCATTCCAGGACTACACATTTCAGCTAACATAAGAAAAACAACTTATAAGCTTTGCAAATTCACATAACATTAATGCAATTCCAAATAATGCATTTACCTATTATTGAAATGACATGATTAATAAGCACAGTTAATACACAAATAATTGTAAGCTGCACAACACCAGTTCTTCATGTTATTGTTTTCTGCTAGTTACATTCATTTTCAATGTTGATTCTCCATGCTACTTGTCAATGGCCTAAAATACATTGTGTTTCCAAGTTAATACATTTCACAATTCTAACACTTCATGGTAATTCAGCAAATGATTATCTGCGGGTACTCTCTATGTGTAATTATGGTGCACCCCCTACTCTATCAGATTCAACAGTCTTTCTGCCCCTCAGAGAGAGACTGGGGGGTTTACCACAGATCCAAACCCCCTGGGGCAGAAAGTCCATTAGACACCACCGTAAAATATGGGGAAAATATAGGTGTTGGCAGCTCAGACAGGCATAGGACTGTGATCTCACTCCATTGAGGCCTCAACAGATTTTCTGTGTCCCTCAGGTTGCAGATTGTGAGCATTTACCCCAATTATGACATTCTTAGCAGATACAAAGAATATAAATCCCCCAAAAATGAAAGGGTAGGGTCAGCCCACTTTGGCATCGGACCTTGCTTCCACCCTATAAAGAGCCTAATACTTTTGGGATCTAGAGTTTTCCCATAACAAGAAAGAAGAAATGTTGCATCTTTTGGTAGTAGGTTTGAGACATAGGATGGTAGAAAGAGGGTAAATCCTAATTTCCTCACATTTACCATTGTGAATGACTGCACTATTTCATCTCTGGGTCAGCCAGCAAGAAGAGAACCTGATGAGACCTGAACATTTATGGAAAATAGACACAGAGGGAAGTCTAGAGTAATGTGACTTGACAAGGACACTCAGCCTATTCCACCGTGGAATGATTCTAGGGTTCAAGGCCAACTTTAGTTGGGTGTGAGTTAACATACAGTTTCATAAATCCAAGGAGCTCTTTATGAATTGTGCTATTTGAATCTGTCAACTTAATGTAGAATTGCAGGATCACAGAGTTCCACTCTGTGGAATTCTGCCAAGTGATCAAAAAACTCTGCCTGATTCCATGGAGCTCCATGCAGGGCATAGTAGGCAAGTAAGGGAACCATGCCGAACTTGCCTAGGCATCAGAGACAACACGGTTCACCACCCTAGCTCCCTGTGTATACCTGCAAAGGAAGCATGAAACATTGTGGATGGAAGTGAAACACCATAAGCCCTATCACCCTAAACACCCCACCCATGCATACAAGCGATAAATGCATCCAGTCAGTGGAGGATGCTGTAGTTACTGGCCTTACTCCAAATTCAAAGCTGCTCTAGCTCCATTACAGCCACATCCCGAGGCCTGTGTAGTGGGAGGGTGTCGGTGACTGCTCTGAATATGTAGGGCTGCCCATCATGTCCCAGGTACTGCAGCTGACACTGGGATTGATGGGTCACCTCCTCCCTGCACCTGGTCTGTAGCTCCAGCAGTGCAGCCAGGGCACACATGCTACCATTGTGAGGATTTTATTTTATCCTGAAAAACAATGGTTCCTGTGGCATATCACTAAATGAATCTACAATAAATTGGGCACTTAATGCCTATCCCACTATTAGAAAGAGGGTGGCAAAGAGAAGAGACACAATTAAGTCCGTATCAAACCATTCTTTTATGTAAATTTTTTTGATTGAAAAAATCAACAATGCTTTCGACTACAACATATACTACAATATATAAGGTGCAATGTGTCCCCAGTGATTTGTGAAGTAACCAAAGAAACAACGTGTGTACATTTAGGTGAATTATACAGGTTACAGTTGTGACTATTTACAAGAAAAGAGACATGACTCCAAGAAATTATTTAAATCAATCATAGAACAGTTGCTACACAATCATAAGCACTGTATGAGTCTCATTCGCCTCCAGTACGTCGACGGCGTTTCGACCCTTAGAGTGGGGGTCTCATCAGGACAGGGAGTGTGGAACGTCTAAAAAACGTTATATATATTGTGGAATTATAATTATATGTAGTCGCCTTGAATATTAGTAAATATTCTTGGAAAGGTGAAGTGATTTACCTTGGAAAGGGCTAATGGATGTAAAACCCATGCGTGTAGAAGTAAAATAAATTTACTTACAGTGAACCCAGCCGGGCACTGTCAAAGGGCAGACAAGTAAAAGCATAGAATTAGCCACGTGAGCGAAAACATCAGGATTATGTATCTGGAGCGGCACAGAATAAACAACTTACCACTGTCATAGACACTTTGGTAGTTGTAGTATCTCTGTATCAAAACGGACGATGACGCTGCTTAGCAAAATCACTAACCATTGTGAGGATGGCAATGGGTTCTCCCGGCCACCGGTGCTGTTGCTTAGGTATGCTGGTTCAAAGGAAAGCAGCCAGTCCTACATTAGGGCGGAGCTCAAGCAGTGACATCACAGCCTCCCTTCACACAAAATGTGAAGGTAGGGATGAGCCATGGAAATATTTTAAGGACTAAAGGTTAAGATTAACCAGCGGCTATCTTGAAAGTGTGCACACATTCTACTACCCAGAACTATAACGCTTGACGCTGGTGGGTCACAAACTCCGCTCTGGCGGTATACGAAGGATGTTTACTGAACTCCGTGCTCTAAGCGGAGCGTGGAGTTGCAAAAACTCTGCAAACTCTGCCAGTAGAGAGGAGCTTCCCGCCCGCTCACCCTTTAAGAATTGTCACTCTGATCCATGACATAATTTGCATTAGGTTAATTAGTTGGTCAGGTCAAACCTGGACACCTAGTGCTAGGAAATCCATGCAGAAGAGGACTTTGTCGCAGAGCCTACATTATTAACATTTCCATGTATATTTTTCTAAAAAATATGGAGAAAACCTGAGCACAGCTTACCCTCCATTTCTATAGCATGTTATTTTCAATATAGATCCAGTAGGAAATGGCCTTTTTTGAAGGACCCATCAAAAATATGTGTTGATCGTCCATTGATATTAGGTTCGCTGCATGCAGGCTGACAAGGTGCAAGATACGAGTTTGAATGTGTGGAGTTATGGAATTCAATGAAAATGGAACAATTATATGATAGCTGTTCGTAATGGCCCTTTCTAGGGTGCTTTGCCTCAACTTTTTGCTTTTCTCCATCCCAGCTTTCAACTGATCTGGATGCTAGCCTTTGAGCACGTGGAATGCTATTGTTCAGTGCTCACACTGTGCTCGTCATATAGATACTGGTGATTGGTGTAGATATGATTGGCTGATTCAAATTAGCTGTATGTCCCTTGTCAAGGAATAAGATATATACCCAGGGCATGCATCTCGAATGCTCCTCCGTGGGCCTGCAGCAATGGTTGTGCAACCATGGAGGTAGCTCATCGATTGTGCCACAGGTTGGCCCTGGTGAGGCCTGTGTGCACAGGCTACTGTTACTCGGTTTGGCATTTAAAAAGCTATGTGCCAACGTTCTGCATGGCTCTTGTTATATCGGAGATCTAACTGGTGACAGTGTGTGATGTTGGGAGAGGTAGAGCATTTGCTTCCGAATGGTACCAGGAGGTATCTTCAGTACAACAGGGCCTGATTCTCACATTGGATTAAAATGGGGGAATGTTGGGTAAGGCAATTGAGCAGTATTTCTTATGTGAAGAGCAGTAGCAGTATAGTGTTTGGTGTTGATGAATTTGTAATAGCAAATCCACTCCAGTAGGGCGAGTGTATTCGGCATTATGGTGGTGGAAATTTCACTTCAAGAAAGTGGGAATTTCGAAGCATGAGGCTCTGTGTGCCTGTCGGCCTGTCTCCAATTGACATCTGGGTGCTAGGAGGGACAGCTACATCTGTGCATTCCTGATAGAAGGCAATAAAAGAGGGGCTCAAGGAAAACTGTGGAGGTCTGACTCTGAGGGGCCTCAATGGGATGGTTATGTGGGGGTGGAATTGGCACCTGCATTCCAAGGGGCAGGGTCTTGGCCCCACTAAAGATGGTGATCAAACCTACTGGGGTAGAAATCCAGACAGAACAAAATTTAGAGAGGGCATGTGCATTTCAAAGGTGGCCTTTTGAACTGATCAGCTCTTCAAAAGCCAATTTGGGTTTAACTACTGGGACTCTGTCCTCTGAAAGTAGAGACACTTTTGGATTTGGAACTATACTACACTGATTTGACACTGGCACATCAACACGAGGAAACACTAGGGCAGGAGGAACTGCAAATGCACTATCCATAGACTTGTGGCGGCCTGGAAGGGGACTATCACTTGGTGTTCCACAAGATTGTAAGGACCGCACAGGGTAAGCCGGAAAAGGGTGGAATTGTTCATTGTTTGGGACAAGGACTGTCCTGACATACACCGTCATCACACTATGCCGAGGAGTGTGCTCAAAAAGATCAGCAGCCGCCTGAGGTGCCAGGATGTGAGGAGTTTGAGGAATGCGGGGGAAGCTTGCCGAGTCAGAGAGACCTGTGCTTGAAACCAGGGAGACCTATTCTATCTTCTACTACAGAATGTGTGGTGTCCAAGGGGTGTTAGGGGAACCTGAGCAGGGAGCTGCGTCTGTCTTCGACCTCCAGATCGGGACTATCACAGTGCCTGACATCGCAGTCTGATTCGGATGTCATTGGAACCCTCTCCCTGGACCATGCCACAAGGTTCGTTGCTTCCTGGTTCACAACGTTTTGTCTACAGAGGGGGATAACGATCCTATACTCGTGCAGGTGCTGCTGGGTGCCTGGAGGTCTAATTCATACGGACAAAATTAGGTAACTGTTTCTCTCCATGTTAGGTGGTTCTGACTAGCATGAGTTTAGTCAATGGGGTGCCAGCAGTGGCAACGTATATTGTGTATTGTTTGCTAGTATTGTTGAGTATCGTTAGCTGGTGTTGTTGAGTGACTTAGGGGCTGTATCACAAGCGTAGTCAAAGACCTGTGACTGTTTGATCTTTCAGGAACGTTTGTCGATTGCATATAACTGTAAAGTGTATATACCATATGTATTTTGTTTTGATTTCAATGAGGAAGTTCGACAATTGCATATGACTGTAAAGCTTATATAGAATGTGTATTTAGTTTTGATTTCAGTGTGTGTGTAATACAAAGGCAAGTTTTTTTCACATGCCGTGTGGAATTTGTTTGTGGCATACGCAGTGTGTTGTGAGGGACTACAACAGTTTATTTAAATGACTACATGTTCAATATTTGATGAAATTGGAGAACCTGTTGTGAATTTAATAAATACAACTTTGTTACATTTTAATAGATCTTATCAAAAGTTGTTTTTATGAGAAGTAATATAGGTAAAGCGAATATTTTGGGCACAGCTTGTGATGACTTTTTTATTATCTTCCCCTTCACAGATTGAATCCTCCTTCCTGCACCGCAGCAGGTGAAGGTGAATTTATTTTGATTGGTTACCCACAAGAATCCCGTGGTTCCAATCTTTGGTAGGGTAGGAACAGCTATCTGGTCCTAAAGAATTGCCATTGGCTCTCATGGCATGAAGGCGTGAAACATGTAGACCTTTTGAGCTATTGCCTTACATTATTACTACAGTAACATAGACAGATGAATGGGACAAAAGGTCTTCCCTTATAAACCAACAAATGAAGATGGCTCTTCTTCGAGCAATTATGACAAACTATTTGAGAAGTAATAAGGCCCCAGATAATAAGCCAGCATGTGTCTTAAAGATTAAAGTTTTAGAAAGTTTGGTCACTTATTTCTTGGTGATGCATTAGGAATTGGTAAATTATCTTAATATATACAGCCAGAAACCTCTCATACAACTTACTAATTGAAAATCAAAAACTAGAGTGCAAAATCAAAAACAACTTCCGGTGACCATCTACACCAGTTGCCTGGCATAGTTTACCGAGACTATAGCAGAAAGCAAAGAATTCCTTATTCAGAAACTAATTAAAGAAAGACGTTGTGAGGTTTTCACATGTGAGAGTCTACCACCCCTGCACCACCCATCAATCCATGGCATAGATGGTTGGACTTCTAACTCAGAAGATTGTATCAGTGATTCCGATTGCAGCCTACGGCCCCCATGATGTTTTTCCTGGGGATGACCTCTCCAACGATTGCCAAACAGATCTGGCCACCCCGTTCCTTGGTGCCCACTGAATCTTTGGACTTTTCTTCCAGGCTCCTTCAATGGGAAAACTTTTTAATCACAACATGCCCAGCCAATTTCTTAGGAAGAGAAAGAACATGAGGAAGAAGACAGCATAACCGGCAAGTACAATGGAGTCCCCCATCTTCACAATGGAGGACGAGGAGGCACGGATACATTAAAATGAATGAATGTAAAAAAACAAAAAAAACTTGTGATATAAATACTGGTGTGGGTCAAGGGGTGCAATTTCCGAAATATGTGCTTATCACAGTTTTGGCATTAAAGCAGTGATGTTAATGTTGTCGGAGAAAAAGATGGAGGTTAAAGGAGCAAAACAACATACATGTTCATAAAAAAAATGCAAACTGCGCCTTCTTTATTTCATTGTTCTTTGAAGTTGTGAATGATATTGATCACACGATATTGATTAGTTACATATATCTTTCATGAAGGTACCATTGTTACTTTTATAGCTCAAATAAAGCTGATTATTTTTTATATGAAAAATTACAACAGATACCAAACGGTTAATGGAGTTGCTGCTCAACTCTCCTCCTAGAAGGTTTCTGTCAGGAAGCATTGGTGATAGATGCTTTGATAAGGATCTACTGCTTCATATACATCTAACTGGTGCTTGCTATCCTTCTTGTATGAGACCAGGCATGGGCAAAAGATTACAACCAAAATCTGAATCTTTCTTTTTTTAATTCAAAATAATGTATTGAATTTGATATAAAACAGTACAGTAAGGTAAATGTTGTAGTCAGGCTGAAAATCTTGTTGCCTTTCATATGATATAGAGTTATTAAGGTATTCAAATAATGCATATGCAGTGAATAACATAGTCTACAAAGCCTATATAAGTAGCATTGTGACTGCTTTAACTGATGTTTGGTGTATTATTAATTGTTTATTTGAATGTATTCACCTGCATTTATTTGTGTAATTGTATCGGTTGGTTAAACAAGGATAATACTATATCCATTATTTACCCAAAGTAACTTATTAAAAAAGGAAGATTAGAAAAGAGTAGGAAAAGAAGAGAAGTAAAAGAAGAGAATAAGCCAACCATTAGTGCAAACGGTTAGACCATCATGTTGGTATATTATGATGTTGTAGTGAAATAAAGAAAGCATTAAACATACGCTCATTTAGGAATGTAAATTATTGGTGTCAGCGATTAAGTATGTATTCCTGTATAGTTTTTGTGATTGATCTTTTCTAGATATTCATCCATCTTCTTCCAGTAGCAGAGTTTGCTCAAGTCCAAGGGCATTGCTTGGCTATAAATCTGTAGTGAACAATAATTTAAATGGTTTGCATTTCTTTCTAGTGTGAGAACATAATCAATCAATCAATCAATCACTGCATTTCTAAAGCGCGCTACATACCCGCGAGGGTCTCAAGGCACTGGGGGGGGGGGGGGGGTTGCTAGTGATCGAAGAGCTAGGTCTTGAGAAGTCTTCTGAAGGCCAGCAGATCCTGGGTCTGTCGTAGGCTGGTAGGGAGAGCGTTCCAGGTCTTGGCGGCGAGGTAGGTGAAGGATCTGCCGCCGGAGGTGGTTTTCAATACGAGGAACGGAGGCGAGGGCGAGGCTGGCCAAGCGGAGGCTGCGGGTGGGGGTGTAGAAGCTGAGTCGTCGTTGAGGTATGTAGGTCCAGTGCTGTGTAGCGCTTTGTGTGCGTGGATGAGTAGTTTGAAGGTGATCCTCTTGTTGACGGGGAGCCAGTGTAGGCCTCTCAGATGGGGTGTGATGTGGCTTCGTCGGGGAACATCAAGGATCAGTCGTGCCGAGGCGTTCTGGATTCATTGTAGTCGTCTCAGGAGCTTGGTTGTTGTTCCTGAGTAGAGGGCGTTCCAGTAGTCGAGTCTGCTGGGGATGAGGGCCTGGGTGACGTTTTTTCTCGTGTCGGGGGAGGGATCCTTTTAAAGATCCTACGGAGAATTTGGAGGGTGTTGAAGCAGGACGCGGAGACGGCGTTGACTTGTTTGGTCATGGAGAGGGCGGAGTCGAGGATGACCCCCAGGTTGCGTGAGTGGTCGGTGGGTTCCGGGGCGGTACCTAGCAATGTGGGCCACCAGGAGTCATCTCAGGCTGATGAGGTGGGTCCGAGGATGAGGAATTTTTGTCCATTTTGTCGGAATTCAGCTTCAGTCTGCTGTCCTTCATCCAATTGGTGACGGCTTTCATTCCTCTGTGGATATTGGCTTTAGCAATGTGGGGGTCTTCGGTGAGGGAGATGATCAGCTGGGTGTTGTCGGTGTAGGAGATGATGTTGAGGCTATGCTGTGGTGCGATGTGGGCGATTGGTGCCATGTAGATATTGAACAGTGTCGGGCTGAGGGAGGATCCCTGAGGGATGCCGTAGATGATCTCAGTGTTTTTTGAGCGGAAGGGTGGGAGGCGGGCGCTCTGGGTTCTGCCGGAGAGGAAGGATGTGGTCAAGGCCAAAGCCTTCTCTTGAATTCTGGCGTCATGGAGGCGTGCTGATAAGGTGCGGTGGCAGACCGTGTCGAAGGCCGCTGATAGGTCCAGGAGGATGAGGGCGGCTGTTTCTCCATTGTCCATCAGGATCCTGATGTCGTCGGTGGCGGCGATGAGTGCGGTCTCGGTGCTGTGGTTGCTGGGAAAACCGGATTGGGAAGGGTCCAGGATGCTGTTGTCTTCGAGGTAGCAGGTTAGCTGCTTATTGACAATCTTCTCTGTCACTTTTGCCGGGAACGGTAGCAGGGAAATGGGCCAAAAGTTCTTGAGGTCCTTGGGATCCGCCTTGGGTTTTTTCAGTAGGGCATTGATCTCGGCGTGCTTCCAGCTTTCCGGAAAGGTTGCTGTCTCGAAGAAGATCTTGATTGCTTTCCGGAGGTGGGGCGCGATGGTTGTGCTGGTTTTGATGAAGACGTGGTGAGGGCAGGGGTCGGATGGGGTTCCGGAGTGGATGGAGTTCATGGTTTTGATGGTGTCTTTGTCGCTGACGGTGGACCAGGCGGTCAGGCGGCTGGTGCAGGTGGAGGTCGCGGGGGTGATGGTCTCGGTGGTGGGTGCGGGGTGTCGGAGTGGAAGCTATCATGGATGTCGGTGATCTTGCGGTGAAAGAAGGTGGCCAGGGAGTCGCACGGGGCCTGTGATGGTGGAATGTTGTAGGTGTTGGAGCTGGGGTTGGAGAGTTCTTTCACGATGCTGAAGAGCTCTTTAGTGTTGTGTGCATTGTTGTCTAATCGGTCCTTGAAGGTGGTCCTCTTGGTGGTCCTGATGAGTTGGTGGTGTCTGCGGGTGGCGTTCTTGTGGGCTGCATGGCTGTCTGGTGTTCGGTCATGGAGCCATTTCTTCTTCAGCTTCCGGCAGGTGCGCTTGGATGTCCGGAGGTCTTCGGTGAACCAGGCGGCTTTCTTGTTGGTGTAGTTGGTTGTGGAGATCTTGAGAGGGGCCCAGCCGTTGATCCACTGTTTGAGGTTGGTCGCCGCGGTGTCGGTATCGTTGGGGTCGGCGGGTGGTTTCATGGCGAGGGTGGTTGTCAGTTGGTCCTTGGTGACCTTGCCCCAGCAGTGGCGTGGCAACTTTTGGGTGGTGTGGTGTGTGGTGGGATGCTTGAAGGTGAAGTGGACACATCTGTGGTCGGTCCAGTGGGGTTCGTTGGTGTGGTTGAAGGAGACGTTGGGGCTTGCGGAGAAGAAGGGGTCCAGTGTGTGTCCAGCGGCGTGGGTGGGGGTCGTCACGAGCTGTTTGAGTCTGAGGTTGGCGAGATTGTTGATCAGGGCGGTGGAGTTGGCGTCGTTGTTGTTCTCGAGGTGGAAGTTGAGGTCCCGAGGAGAATGTAGTCTGTGGAGGCGATGGCGTGGGTGCTGATGAGGTCGGCGATAGTGTTGTTGAACTGTAGTCGTGGTCCGGGTGGTCTGTAGACGAGTGTTCCTCTGAGGGTCGTGTTGGGGTCATTGTGGATCTGGAAGTGCAGGTGTTCAGCAGAGGTGAGGGTGTCGTCAGTGTTGGTAGAGACTCTGAGGGTGTCTTTGTGGATGATGGCGATCCCCCCTCCAACTCCGTTGGCGTGGTCTCTGCGGGAGATCTTGTAGCCTTGTGGGATGGCTATGGCGATGTCTGGTGCTGAGGTGGCGTTCAGCCAGGTCTCCGCCAGGAAGGCGACGTTGGGGGCGGTGGAATCTATGAGGTCCCAAAGTTCGATGGCGTGCTTGCGAGCGGAGCGGGTTTTGAGGAGGATGCATCTGAGGTGGTTGGGTTCTCTGGTTGGTGCTTTGGTGGGCTGGATGCTGGTGAAGCTGCAGTTCCGGCAGGTGAAAGGCCCTTGGGTGTGCTTCGGTATGGCTTGGTAGCAGGGGTGTTCTCGTCCGGTGTTGAGTGCGTGGAGGGTGCTTGAGTCGTAGTGCAGTCTGGCGTTGCGGCGGGCGTGGGGTCCAGGGGTTCTGGCGACGGGCGCAGACGGGCTCTCCTTTGGCGCGCCCACTGTGCGCGTCCGCTGCGCTTCCGCGCGACGACCTCCATAAGCGGCGAAGTAGGAGGGAGGAGCAGCTCGGAGGCAGGAGCGGGCGGCCAATGGGTGGGGGGAAGGGACTCAGAAGGCAAAAGGGGGCAGGGCCGCAGGGGAGCAGCAGCGGGAAGCGTGGAGCAGGGGGGCTCAGAGGGCAAGGGGCACAAGGAACGGCGAACAGAAAGGAAAACCAGATAATAAATGCTGGAACAATACTAAAGAGCAAATAAAACAAATACCAAGGTGAACAACAATTAGGCAGGAGAACGTGAAGACAGTCACTAAGGGTGCACCAGGCTCCCGGCAGTGGCATCCAAGGGGAGAGTCACAGGCGCGTGGGAGGAGCCTTGTGGTGTAGGGAGCGACCTGAGGTCAGAACATAAACCTATGTTTATGTTGCAATTAAGGAATATTAAGAAATCGCAATGTATTTAGCGATTTCTTGATGCATTGCATTTTGCAATTCCTTAATTGTGATTCCTTATTTTTCGCAATTAAGGAATCGCAAAAAGCAATATTGATGCATGTACCTGTGTAAGATTAACAACATTCATACCTCAGACCAGACTAATTTATGTATACATGACATAGCTCTTCACAAAGTAACAATCTTAATAATGCTCAATTTGATTTGGCCCAGACCTGATCTTAACTGTAGGTGCTTCTTACACCCAGGCGCAAACTCTCACCTGAGTTGAATAAATTGTAGACCGTGGGTGTATTTTTAGGAAAAACATTTGCTAACACATATACATTACAACTGCAGTATGAGTACAATAACAAGAAGGTAGAGAAAGAATGTGTTTAAATACATGATTGTATCCATGGTATAGTTACCCTATTAAGTTTATATAATACCACAGACAGCTTTATCCTGTACATTCTGAATTTGGTGTGTCCATGTTTGAAAATTGTGCAAATTCAAATCAGCCAAAAGAGAACTCAGGAAGCAAGGTATTAAATACACAATATTATTTCCAGATAAACTATCAGCCTGATTCATGTAGGCAATAGCGCTCGCAAAAGGGCCAGATTCTGAGAATCTGGCCCTTTGCGAGTGCGATTTTTGCATTTGGTATTCATGATACCAAATGCAAAAATCGCTATTTAAGAAGTTGCAAATATGCGAGGAATAGTATTTAAGGAATCTCTATTAGAGATTCCTCAAATGCTATTCATGACACATCCTGAAATTGCGATTTAGCACTTTTGGGGCCGCTATTTACCGAGAGGTCAGACCTGTCGGTAAATAGCAGAAACTCAGAAAAATGCTTTTAAAAGCATTTTTCTAAGTTGCATGTTGCACACACACATGTCCTTTGGACATGTGTGTGCGCAACACCTGTCCAAATGTGCATTTTAGGGGTGCTACAGGGCGTCCTTTGGACACCCCTGGCACCCTTTCAGTTGCTATCTCATTTGCGAGTAGCAAATTGCTACTCGCAAATAAGGGATACTCCCCATTCATTCCTATGGGCCTCTTGGCCCATAGGAATGAATGGGGAGTATTTGCGAGTAGCAAATTGCTACTCGCAAATAAAGAACATGTAGGAATCGCTATTTTATTAGCAATTCCTACATGAATGCCGTTTTGCGTGTCCTCAATAGCGAGTCGCTATGATTCGCTATTAGGGACACGCAAAATGGATTGTACATGAATGAGCCTGTATGCGCCTTAACGGAAAAGAATTCCTGACCCTTTCCAGTCCAGACAATGCCTAAGAATATCTGGACGGATGGAACCAGGTCAGAGGACTGGGATCTGTGGTCGGCCAGGTTGAGTGTAGCGACCTGACTGGAGAGAACAGTCAGATTATATAGACTACACCAGTCTCTATTTTGGGCACAAGAGGTAAGATCAGATATTCAACATCTACCAGTTGTAATGGCCTTCTCAGTAGTAGGATAGTCACTGGGGACAGCAGTTTCGTGGTGCTAATGATATTACTGAGTCTGACAGAATATCATCATAGGCAATATTCTAGGCAAAGGAGTTTTATTAAACACAGATACTAGCAAACAAATTATTAGGTGTAGCCTCTTCTGTCTCGCTCAGACTTATATTTGGCAATTTCACAGTGATTAGACCAATGAGCATACCAAGAAGGGTATGGCAGGTACATGATGAGAGTAAAATCAGATCAAAAAGAAAGATGGAGTATAACAGTACATGGAACAGGATACTCTTAATGAGGCTGGAGGTTGGATAAACAGGAAGGAAACTCTCAACATTATAGGTTGGGTAAACAGGTGTTACCAGACCTAAACTGCTCTGCATTCTCCTCAAGGCAATAGGAGTAATTTTGTTAGCTAACAGGGGTTCGGCAGTGACCATAATAGGAGGGAAAGAAAGCCAATAAGAGTCTTTGGTCGCAAGGAACTCTCAAAGGGCATGAAAAGCCACATGAATCCGGCAATCACAAACTTCGAACAATACTATACGAACAGAGAGAGTACAGAGATGGTGATCAGATAGTCAAGGTGAAATCAAGCGACTGCTGTGTTCTCTCTTCTCCAGGGGAAGGATTTGACACATTAGACTGAACTTCTTGGAAGAAAGGCTTCATGAAGACTTAAATGTTCCTTGGAAGAACCTAAATTTGTACATTTCTTTTGGGAAAAGAGACTGAAACAGGTTATTGAACACTGTTTTGATTTTACCATGAAGGAAAATTTGAGTTAATAGTTACTCTGAGTATTAAGAATTTGATCAACAAAAGTTGGATATAGACACAAACAATAATTAGCCAGAGGGACTAAGTTATTTCACGGTTAAAATCCTGGAGAATTTCAAAAAATCTGAAATTGCAACAGTTAAATCACATTTTCTTGTTTTCCAAACTCAAATTTTAATATAAATCGTAAAATGGGTTTTAAAATGATTACTGATTCACTATGTGGAAGGGGCTTTATTGGGGTGTTTCTTCCAATTGGGAAAAAGGTAACATATATACCAATGGTTTGCGGTCATAAATATGGTCATAGACAATTGATCAACTAATGTCTCCCAAGTTGGGTTGGTAACAGACTCGCAAAAGTGAACAGGTCTCTGTTGGAAATTCAAGCAGCATCTTCAGCAGTTGTAGCCAGTGGGCCGAGGGCCTATTACCAATGTTAGTGGCAGTTTTTCCATATTAAACTCCTCTTTCGTCATAAGCAGCTCCGGCTATTGTAAGGAAATTGGCTGCCTAACAAAAAAAGTTTTCTTTTTGAAATGCAGTCACAGGAATGGTGGTCTACAGTCCCTTTTCAGGTCACTCTTCTTGTGATTGTAGCAAATTGCAGGAGGTCACAAATGGTAACCTGCCTATCAGTAGTAGTTTGCTAAATAATACTCGAGTGATATAGAGTTGGTGCATACTGTAGTGTAGTTCCTATATTCCCAATAGGCTCTGCGCAGCTCAGAGGTCACTAGAAACTTTCCTGAATAAACAAGAAGGAATTAGTTTCTGACAACCGCATAAACATGACAACTTTTTTCCCAAGAATAAGAAATCAATCTCTAGAGTCGAGGAAACAATAGATAGCTATTTTACTCAGTCAATCGTGCATGCTTCGTTTCACCAGAGGTGCTGAGAAAATAGAGAGACATGCGTTTTCAATAAAAAGTATTTATTAAACAGTCTTCTTTCTCAAGCATAAGAAATGTACTGCTACAATCGTAATACTGGTTATAATGTACAAGGCATATATTACGAACAGTAATATAAAGTAGTACTATAAAAGAATGATATGGTTTCTAAGCCATAAGTTGCCTAAAATGTATAAAATACATACAGTGATAAAATAAGGACTAAAAGTACTCAACTGTTGCTTCTAAAATACGCCTACCCTGGTGTACCTAACCTAAGTCTAGTACAAGGGAAAAAGTAAGTGAGGAGTAGCTTAAGTTTAGTAGTTCTCTGCCAAGAATCTATTCCAAGAATTTTCTAAGGGTCTAATCAGCTCCGTACCTTGGTTTTAGAATGAAGGAGGTCTTGTATCTCTCTCTCAGGACTCGATTTCCCAGATACCCGCAAGGGTAAGCCGGAAACACTGGAGCTGGATTTCTCAGCAAGAGAAAAGACAGCGTCTCCCAGTGCGTCAGTTGGAGGGTCGGCTTCCTTCGGCACTTGCTGCTGCAGGGCGTCAGGCAAGTAGTTAGTCGATCTGCTCCAAACCACTGTGTGTTTGTCTGGGCAAATGTAGGCATATTTATACCTTGAAGGTGCAGAGTTTGACGTATGATTGGACTTAATACCATCACTCAAAGACTCAATTCTTTGAAAACTCCAGGATTTCTTGGATAAATCAATATTCAAGCAGGGGGAAGTCTCTAGCTGCTGAAGGTGGGTTTTTCCAAGAAATCGTTGTTGATTCTTGGAACTTAGTGGAAGTATCCATGCCGTATTTGGGCTGCAAGGCTCAGGCCAAATATGGTACTGATTTCTACGCCTATATAAGGATTGGATGATGTATACCTATATAAGGGTATGAATCGCGAAAATTCACACTAGGGTCCTAGATTAGTTTACAACATCCACTCCACGATCTTAAGTTCAATAAAGCTAAACGTATAAGCACTGAACATATCTAAAGCTAGTGTTTACAATCCCACCCCAAAATACATGAAATGCACTTGAAATGGTAGCACACGAGAACATGAGCATGTCTACAGTACGCATTTAATTAAGTGATGTCATTCTAAGCATAAAGTATGGTATCTGAAATGCAAACTGAATGAATCATGTAATGACATTTATGAAAATGTCTCTTAAATACAGAAAAAACGGTCGAGACCATTTCATAACATAACATAGCATATCAATAGTTATAGTATTGAGGACAAGGCCAAATATTTTCTCTAGGAAGTGTTCAAAAAGAATTTCCTGTTCTCTAAGAATAGTTCTACTTTAAGCAGATTACTTCATGCCAAAATAAGTTCAATGTTTTGGAGAGAAAAATTCAATTGGTTGTGAAAAAATAGAGTTCCAAAGTTAGAAGTCTTTGTTTTGAAAAAGTGAAGGTCGAATTTCAGAGTTCATGAAACGCTTTGTGCATGAATCAAAAGTTATTCTCGGTGTCAGGGAAAAACATCAGATCGTCTATGCTGGCAAAGAAAGTCTACCACAGTAGGTGAAAGTGGAACTATTTGGTCAAGCAGGTCAAATGTGCACAGATGAGAAGCATTGCTGACAGTGCCAGGTGCCGCATTAGCAGTGTTCATATCAGATGGTACCTGTGTGCCTGTTGTTCCTCGTATCTCACCCTCAGTTAGACTTACTGGTGAGTCCTCCATGAATGCCATCATCAGGATTGGTAGCCGTTGGGGACAACACCATGCATGAGTCGTTACCGGGCCTAGAAAGGCGTCGACATCCGTTGGCAGGATTAATAAAAGTGTAAGACAGATGTCCAACACGCATTCTTCTCCCCAAAGCAGGCTTCGTAGAGCAGATAAGATGCAATCTTGCCAGATTAGTCTGAACAAAAGAAACCAGGTTGTGTTCAGATCTCTTAAACGAGCCAAGCCAAGAATCTGTGTAATTCTCTCACGATACTTCATGGCAAGGAGGGTCCCTTCCATGGTAGTCTGGGTATCGTCGGTTACCGGACTTGCCATATCGGAGCAGAAGGAATAAAAATAGAATTCCTGCTACGAGTCCCAAGATGAGAGGCAGACTGCCGAACACAGAGTTCACGAAATGTGGAAAAATGCAGAGGACTGCTTCAAATGGTGCTAATGGTCCCGAAATAATCGTATTAAATACATGTGCGATGCCATTGGTATCAGACATGTTTAAGATTTGACTTAACATTTCTGCAAAATGTACTGGGCAGTTTGTTGATAATAATGCATGTATCTCTGCAGATGTCCTCGCAACTTGCAGATCATACGTTTCTCTGGACGAGGTCAGTGGCACAGTCTTTTGCAAAAGAAAGGCTTTTATTCTGCTTAAAGTATCAATTCGTATGGAAGAGATATTCAATGAAGGCCGCAATGCTGTCCCACTGTCTGTCTTGCTCTTTGGATACAATACTTGCATACAACAAGTGACTAACGAGATAACGTTTTCCTGGCAACATGCCACAGCAGCTGTGGTCATTGAGCATAACATAGCTTCCATTGGATAGCTGTCTGAAAATGGGCTCTATCACTGTGGAGGGTGTACAGTGCAGGTGGCAAGAGAGGTTATTTGCAGAACCGTCGCAGGCTCTATGCCTATATAAGGATTGGATAATGTATACCTATATAAGGGCATGAATCGGGAAAATTTACACTAGGGTCCTAGATTTGTTTACAACAATACTTTGTGATCGCTTTTCACAAACACAGTCAAAATCCATGCTGCCCCAAACACTGTATTGAATCTGACAGAGGACAAAGCAGCTAAATCAGAAAACCTCTCACACTGATGTATGTCATGTGTAGGGGCAGGAGGTGATGAGTCTCTTAAGGCTTCTAACTTTCAGACACCCCTCCTTGGAATGTTTATGTAGAGCTTGGATGTCCACAATACTCATTTAAGTTGTAACTCTAAATTGGGGTGGCAGCCACCTTGAGTACTGAAACGGGTAGCTGTTTGTCCAAGAATGTAGAGTGGAGTAGAGTTGAAATGCTTTGTTCAAGCTAATAAATCAGGTACAGGATCATGTATGTTTATCAAAATACACATCACGATAAAAGAGACAATATTCAACATGAAGAGATAATGAAAGATGGACATGGCAGGGAAATGCAATGATCCTAAAATAGGTTCATGGAGTAAAAGGGTCTGATTCAGAAGGGAAAAAGATATGTAGTAAAGCAGCTCTTTGGTATATGCAAGTCTGCTACCATATATGCTAGAAGACACTGCGACAATCAACAATTGCAGGTTTGTTGGCAGGTGCAGATACACACTTCTAGTCCACTCTGAGCTTACTTCTAAATCAAGAGGAGTGGGTATAGTGGCTAGGCAGTTGTTATCTTTTCAGATGGAATGATATTGAACAGACCCTAGGTGCTGCTAAAGCTGTGGTACTGGGTCAATGGTATGGAGGAAACATGGCAGTGCTATTAATATACCTAACTCGCATCTTCAAAAGTGAACACTGTAGAAATACTTGGAAGATACTGTTACAGGTTTTTTATTGTGATCCTGGTATTGGGGAAAAGCTTCATATTAGTGATATAGAACACATTGGATAGCTCCCAGTGAGCAAGAAAACAGGAACCAGGATAGAAGGTTTCTCCAAAACTTTGGTCTGCTGAACATATGGGGCATAGTACACCAATTCATTAGAATGGTACCACTTCTTCTAAAATCTGAGAAATTCCATCTCATGGTTAGAATGTTTCTTGGACTCAGCAGCCTATGGCACACATTTTAAATATATGATGTTTTTCACAAGGTCTATTTCAGATCTCACCCCCCTAATAACGGCCTTCCTGGCAAAAACTGCACCCCTATTGAAGCTGGATTGTGATTCGAGGTCTTAGAATTGACAAGGGGGTCATGCAACACGTAGCTATGAAGGTCATGTAACACTTTCTTTTTCACAGATACTTACATTAAGGAACATATAGGCTCAGATTGACCCTCTTATTTTATTTTTTTAAATCTTTTTATTCACAATTTTTACATAATATGCATATCCCACTCGACCCCTCCCTCCCCCACCCACAAGACCAAGATGAATAAACATACAAAGACTATTACTTTCATAGGTCTGAAATTACTCCATTATAGTTCGTAAAGACAGATGCGGAGACAAGGACACAATCATTATGACTACAACACACCCTATGTATATCTCTGAATCTACTGTAGGAGCGGTTCCCAAATCTGCATACCCCTTCTTCTTTTTTTAGAGGCTTTGTTCTTATAAATTGTCACCTCGAGACTGCAGGTCGCAAGTAGCCTTGCCCTCCATTGTAGAAAGGCAGGCGGATTAGGATCTAACCAGGCGGAGGCAATACAGAGTCGAAGTATTGCCATAGCAACAAAAAATCAATCCCTGTATGTTTGTCTGCCACCCAACATTCGATACACCCAGCATAATTTCCTCGGTTGTAACTTCTACTCTTACTTGGCATACTTCTGATAAAAATTCCAATATATCTTTGATCAAGATATTGAGTGTCTTACAGGTGGCAAACATATGCATCATATCAGCCCCGAACTAGTTCCCTTCCCCTTCCCCCATTTGGCGATTTTTTTGGTGTATAATACAGGGAAAATAATGTTTTATAGAATTGTGCGTGTAGCTTCATGGACATTAGTGATGTTAGGGCTAGCTCTTAGGCCCGGCGAGGCATTGTAGAATGGACTCCCAGCTTGATCTGCCAGTCAGAAGACTGTTTGTCCATATCATCTGGGAAAGCGGCATTCAAGGTATCATATATTGCCCCAATCCTGGGTGTGTTTTTTTTACAAAGATTATCAATCAATAGGTTATTCCGGAAATTCCTCCGCCTACCAGTTTTCTGTGCTAGAAAATCTCTGACCTGTAAGAACTTACAAAAAATCCCTATGGCTGATATTATATTCAACATGTAGATCTTCAAACATCTTAAGGCCACCTGGTGCATAAAAACAGCCCAGCTGCACCACTCCGGCGAGACCCATCTATTTATACAGATATCATGGAAAATTTGGGGTAGGTCATCATTAAAACTCAATGGAGTATAGTATCAATATCGCCCTAACCCCAAGATCCTACGCACATTGCTCCACACTTTGTACACCCCTACGATAGTTTTGAACTTAACTTTCTTAAAATAGCTATCGTTGGTGTGTCGCTAAAAATAACCAGCACATTCTTCTCCAAGTAGAATTTCTGGAGGCGTCGGGATTGCTTGACTACTGGAGTCATGGGCTCAGATTGACCCTCAATGTATGGTAGGCACACAAGGCAGTTACACAAGACCAAGACATCTCCAAGATATTGATTTCAGGGAAAAAGACTGCTAAGGCAGATGAGGGGAGGTTTATTAAGAAATCTTTTGAGAAACAGCATAGCAGACCTTCATGGTGGAAAGGATATGCGGTGTTATGGTTAGTAGGATTGAATACAGGATCCTGATGGAAGGAGAAGCCAGTGCACACCTCTTTAGAAAACAGCTCTGTGTGGATGATGTTGGTTGGTAGGAAATAAAGCACGCACATTGCTAGCATGGCTACAAAGGAAGTATGCTTGTGTTGAAGATGTATGTTTTAGTCTGCATATATTAATGTTTTACTGACATGGATAAGAAAGATATATGAAACCTCATGGAAAATGTGTCCCCCACCTTTTACGTTTTATAGAGTGGTAACACAAAGTTCTATGACAAATTGAACACCCTCATTTTGCTAATTTCTAAAGGAAATGCTGTAAGTTTTACAACTTTGATTACATCAAGATAGCTTCAGGTGTGACTTACTTTTGGCATACATACAGAATTTTAGAGCTCTATTTGTTAATTATAACACTGTTGGAAGCAGTAGACGACTGGGGAATTAATTGACAGACGGCTGCTGCTGTTGGAAATAAATGTTTTACTCAGAGTATCAGTCTTTATTCTCACATGACTGAGGAGGTTAGTGTGAACTTATAGAAAATTGACTTTCATTTTAGCTTCTGGCACACCTTCCATAACCTCTGTGAGAAAATCATGAGAGCTTTTTTTCCCTCTCCCACATGGTTCATCAGATCCCAGCAGAAGATAAGCATTCTTTGCATGGTAAAATTTCCTTAGAATACAATTCCTAAATTTAGAATGGTAACACCAACAAATTATGTATATTGTGACTACTGGCATCTTTCTATATGTGTGTTTCTTTCTTCACTTTGTTTAGCAGGTTTTCACTGCATGCATTTTGGTGGGGACCTTGTTCTTGAGCACTGTAATGGCTGCCATAACACGTTGTCCATCTTGAGGCCAGCACTTGAAGTGGTTCCCTTTGGTACACCCTACCCCTCATGACCCTTGGGGTCAGGGTGTGTATACCCTGCCCCCTTATATTAGTTTGATTCATGTTGGATGTCTTTGAGTCCTGTAATCGCTGCCACAACATATTGTTCAGTTTTGCACTGAAAAGTAATTCCCAATATAACACTTTAGGGCTCATTACGATGTCTGGCAGAAAGCCTCCGCCCGACAGTCGGAATCTTCGCGACCACATTAGAGCCCTTCCGACTGACTCGGTCGGTTTACAGTCCTACTACGATGTTTGCAGTCGTAACGTAAACCGGCCAGTCATTCCTACCCGGTTCCGACCGACTCGCAGAGTATTCTTGTCAGTTGGAACTGCACCTTATCCCCCTATGGATGGCGTTTCCACTGTTGGGATTACCATGTCATTTTCAAACAGCCTTTACACGTTGGCCTGTCCAACACAGAAAGGCTGTTGGAAAGTGACTTTGGGGGCCCCTGGCCACCACGGCCTATGTTTACTGGCCAAGAGGTTACCTAAGGTACCTTCCTGTAAAACCCTGCACTGTGTGGCAGGTAACATAGGGTGCCTAAGACAGGGTGCAGTGTTTTCCACACACACCTCACTTCCCCATAGGAGCCTGTGTTATGGCTGGTTCTCAGGTGTAACACAAGCTCCCATAGGAAACAATTGGAATCCTACCGACCAGTGTTCAGTTGCATCGTAATCCAGTTGTCAGAACCGACAGTTGCAAATCGTCGGTCCTGAATCCGAAACAGTTTCTGCCTGATATCGTAATGAGCCCTTTATGCTAGATTACGTCACTTTTGTGATCTAAACCGGGCCCAAAGTATCAGTAAATTGGAGTCTTAGTGAGTATTTCTTAAATAGATTTGACCTTACTTTGGATGGACAGGTAGGTAGACTAACAGCTAGATTCATCAAAGAGCCGTTTTGCGAGTCCTTAATAGCGATTCTTAAGGAATCGCTATTAAGGACTTGCAAAACGGGATTCATGTAGGAATCGCTAAATAAATTGTGATTCCTACACATTTCTTATTTGCGATTAGCAATTTGCTAATCGCAAATAAGATAGAGATCTCAAGGGGGCCAGGGGTGTCCAAAGGACACCCTGTAGCACCCCTGAAATGCAAATTTACACAGGTGTTGCGCACACACATGTCCAAAGGACATGTGTGTGTGTAACATGCAACAGAGAAAAATGCACTAAAGTGCATTTTTCTATTTTTTCGCTATTTACCACGAAGTCAGACTTCGTGGTAAATAGCGGCCAAATATTGCAAATTCGCAATTTAAAATGGGTTAATGAATTGCATTTAAGGAATCTCTAATAGAGGTTCCTTAAATGCTATTCCTCGCAAATATCCGATTTCGCAAATAGCGATTTTTGCCTTTGGGATGATGAATCCCAAATGCAAACATTGCGCTCACAAAGGGCCAGATTCTCAGAATCTGGCCCTTTGCGAGCGCAATTTCCTTTCATGAATCTAGCTGTAAGTGTTTTTATATGTCTACTATGAAATGTCCCTCTTCCATGCTTTTACTAACTCACTACTGATTTGCTCCCTTTGATAAGCTGCTTGGTATAAGTAAATTTATTAGATTGTGGTATTAGATTTTGGTACCAAAGCAAAAAGAATACAAAGATGATGATTTTCATTTAGCAAATGCAATCTGTGATTAGTTCGCTTTGCAGTATTATGCATTTCCCATACTACATATGTGCCAGAGGCCAAGTCCCCATACAACTGTCTATGCATGACTATGACACATTGGTAAACGTTCTATTTGAAAATGTGTCTGATAGCGCAGTTACTGCCAAATTTACAAAAAAGTCTGATTCAGTTGCAGGAATGTGTACCTGTAATCAATATAAACATTGCCAGTATAAGATGTTATGCTTCGTGCTTTTACAGTTTTTAATTATGTGCAACATGTTTGCAGTGTGTGGCCTTTATGATGCCCGTTTCCATTTCAACTAGGACACCTAAATACTTAATGCAGCTAACTCCATTTAACAGACTTGTACCTCTGTTTCTCAGATTTTTTTGTCATTAGGACTTAACATCTCATGAATGGTAATTTTAAAAACATGATATAATTACAATGTGAGAATGTACTGTGGGGTCTATTCTTAAAACATTTATACTTTTTTAGTACTCTGTAATACTACTTTACATGCTCACAAATGCTCTCCACTAGTTAACAACTGTAGATTTCTGCCTATGCCTCTTCTGTATCCTAGGTAGGGAATGCATCATTCTCAAGGTAATCACATTCTAACAAATATGCCTTTGTTGCAGGTTATGATGCATTTGCCCTCTCTCCCCTATCACCTCACCCCAATTCAAATTTCAACCACTCTGCTTCAACAGAGCTATACCAGAGCACATGCTCATATATGTGAGCCATCATTGAAAGCACTTTAAGTATTCTCAAGTCATGCTTCAGATGTGGTTGCTAGATTGGGGTGCTCCAGTGGTTCTTAGAAGCAGCATACAGGATTTATGTTGCTTCTTGCATAACACCACCCTGCAAAAGGGCTTATACGTAGAGCTTACCCCTGAGCTACAACCCCATCCTGTTTTCCATCGATGGGAAAAGAGCAGATATCAGTGTGTGACTGACTAGAGCAATCACTCTTCACCTGAGCTGCTTTGATGGTCACTGCAATGAATAGTGGACTATGTCACCAACCACATATATCGTCTTAAGAAAGTATTGTTGCACTGCCATAATGTTGTATAAAATCGTGTACACCTTAGGGTAATATGCATTCGCTATCTCATCACTTACTTATATAACAGTAGATTTCATTTTATAAGTGCTTGTTCATTCACCGATACTAGCAATTTAAAGTCACATCATACCTGCCACATTTAGTGTTCAGATAATAATTTAAAACACATGGAGGGTTACATCTACACATCTTTACATTTACATTCATTTATTTCTAGATCATAATAAAAAATGTACTGGCATGGTTCTGATAGCTATGATCCTGTCTCCTGAGGCGAAAAGCCGGGAGTTGCTACATTTGGTCTTTTAAAATTGGTGTCTTATACTGTGTTTTTAAACCCTGTACTGTGTGCTTTAAACCTTGTACTCTGTGTTTATAAACTCGCACTCTGGCACTTTAGGGTGACGTGCAGCGGACCTAGCGCTGTCACGTGACACCCTCTACCGGCTCCATTCGCCGTTGGCCACGCCCACTTTTGGCCACGCCCCCTTCCCGCCCTACTTATAGCGCTGAACATCGAGCGCTCACTTAGATCCTGTCTCCTGAGGCGAAAAGCCGGGAGTTGCTACATTTGGTCTTTTAAAATTGGTGTCTTATACTGTGTTTTTAAACCCTGTACTGTGTGCTTTTAAACCTTGTACTCTGTGTTTATAAACTCGCACTCTGGCACTTTAGGGTGACGTGCAGTGGACCTAGCGCTGTCACGTGACACCCTCTACCGGCTCCATTCGCCGCTGACCACGCCCACTTTTGGCCACGCCCCCTTCCCGCCCTACTTATAGCGCTGAACATCGAGCGCTCACTTAGATCCTGTCTCCTGAGGCGAAAAGCCGGGAGTTGCTACATTTGGTCTTTTAAAATTGGTGTCTTATACTGTGTTTTTAAACCCTGTACTGTGTGCTTTAAACCTTGTACTCTGTGTTTATAAACTCGCACTCTGGCACTTTAGGGTGACGTGCAGCGGACCTAGCGCTGTCACGTGACACCCTCTACCGGCTCCATTCGCCGTTGACCACGCCCACTTTTGGCCACGCCCCCTTCCGCCCTACTTATAGCGCTGAACATCGAGCGCTCACTTAGATCCTGTCTCCTGAGGCGAAAAGCCGGGAGTTGCTACATTTGGTCTTTTAAAATTGGTGTCTTATACTGTGTTTTTAAACCCTGTACTGTGTGCTTTTAAACCTTGTACTCTGTGTTTATAAACTCGCACTCTGGCACTTTAGGGTGACGTGCAGTGGACCTAGCGCTGTCACGTGACACCCTCTACCGGCTCCATTCGCCGCTGGCCACGCCCACTTTTGGCCACGCCCCCTTTCCGCCCTAAACGGTCCACTATTTAAATGTGCATTTTCAGAACGCGCAGCGGACGTGCGCAGCGGGCGCGCCGTTTGCGCGCCGAAGGCGCGCCTAAGGCAAGCCCGTCTGCGCCCGTCCGCGACCAGATCGCGGCCGGGGCCAGACATGCTGCCGGTAGCGAAGCACAAGGTGGAAGGATAGCGTGGTCAGGTGAGGACCTAAAGGCGTTCGATCCCCCATCCAAATGCTGCCCCCATTATATTGACCCTATGACCCTCGAACTCCCTCAGTTCTGTAACAACTGTGGGATAGCTATTGGCAGCGATGCCTCTGTGATATCCCCTAAGCCCAAATCCCTATCTCAAACAAACCTCAGGGCGGGCCTTCTTAACTGCAGATCCTTAGCCAAACACGCAGATGATGTCTGGCTTTTACTTGAAGAGCAGGAATGGGATATATTGTTTTTAACTGAAACTTGGATCAAGGAGGACAACTTGACCTCCATTGCACTTGCAGTCCCTTTGGGATTTAAAATATGCCTCGCCAACCGCCCTGGGACAAAAAGAGGCGGTGGTGTAGCCATTATTTTTAAAGAGCATTTAGTTTTGACATCCTCTGCCCCCACTGCTATTCAAGGTATTGATGGCCTCCACTTTTGCTTCCAAGTGAGCCCTCAGTTGTCACTAGCAGGACTAGTGTTTTATCGCCCCCCGGTTGGTACAGACCCCTACCTTACTACTCTACTGGACACGATTGTCCAGAGTTCGCTCCTCCACCCCCTTTTTATTGTGGTAGGAGACTTCAATATCCACATGGATAAACCCGACTGCGCCATGGCAGAGCTGCTCAGAACCACGTTAAATACGGCCAGTCTCAGACTGATCAATGAGGGCCCTACACACACAGGGGGCCACACTATTGATCTCATTTTTTCTAACATCAAGAATGTGCAGTCTGAGACACCTCTTCCTCTGACATGGTCAGATCACGCACTCGTCCCATTTACACTGAATATTGCGAATGATACCCCTGTCTCGAGTAAACGCTACTTCCTGAAGAGGCAATGGAAAAAACTGACCCCTGATACTATGTGCCCGGTCCTTGCGCAAACCATCCCTTCCCTGACAAACAATACCAATACGGATGCTATACTTCTCAATGAATGGATCGGAAAGATGGTTTCCTCCATTGCTCCAGCCTCTCGGGCCCTATCTAAAAGAGACTCTCCCTCAGCTCCCTGGTTCTCGCAGGAACTTAGGAATGAGAAAGCGGTCTGTAAAAAACTGGAGAGACTCTGGAGAGTAAACTACGGTCCGGAAGAAAAAGCTAGGTATAAGGAAGCTTCTAAACAATTCCGGAAAGCTATTAGGAAAAGCAAAAAGCGCTTCTATGCGGACTCGATTTTTCAGGCAGAAAAGTCCAGTAAACAAGTCTTTAAAGTGGTACAGTCGTTTTTTAAGCCAAAATGCATTGAAAGAGAGGTTGTACCCACAGCTACGCTATGTGAGCAAATTTCTGAGTATTTTGATCATAAAATTAAAAAAGTGTACGACTCTTTTGGTCCAATAACAAAAACAGTGAAGCAGGACATAGCGAATAAAGGCGAGCTAGAAGAGACTTTTACCCAGTTCATGCATATTCCACTGAATGAGGTAAGGCAAGAACTTAGCCGATGCAAATCCGGCTCCCCTGACGACCCTTGCCCAGCTAAACTATGGAGTGCCATTGCAGACTCGGTAGCCCCGATACTTCAATGTATTTGGAATTCTTCCATTGCTTCGGGCATTTTCCCGGACGTCTGGAAGCATGCTACTCTTCTACCCCTAAAGAAGAAACCCAATGGGGACCCAGACGACCTTACGAATCTCCGCCCAATATCCCTATTAGCTGCCCCGGGAAAAATGCTGGAAAAAATTATACAGCGACAATTGAGCAAATTTGTGGAAACCAATAACATCCTACATGAAACTCAATCGGGTTTCCGTCCCGGTTTCAGCACAGAAACAGCGCTCATAGAGGTAGCCGAGTCAGTGAGGTGGTCGATGGATGCAGGAGACTCAGCAATGCTGATACTCCTGGATCTGTCGGCCGCCTTCGACACGGTGGACCACGCCAGCCTACTCAGCCGGCTCGCAGAGATAGGCATTCAGGACAGAGCACTAGGGTGGATAAACTCCTACCTATCACTTAGAACGCAGAAGGTAGCACTTGGGACGTTCTCTTCCACACCCAAAACTCTTGGCTGTGGAGTCCCGCAGGGATCGGCCCTCAGCCCCCTTCTGTTCAATATCTACCTGGCTCCTCTTTTCACGTTAATTGCCAACTGGGGTGTCAAGGCAATTTCATATGCCGACGACACCCAGTTGGTATTTCCGTACTCGGAGATGACGCATGATTCTTTCTCAAATTTCAAAGGCTGTCTCCAGGATATAGCACACTGGATGAACACTAATAAATTAAAACTGAATGCCAATAAAACTGAAGTCATCTTCTTCAGCAAGGGTCCCCCCCCCGCCCCTGAACTCTGGTGGCCCACGGAGATGGGCCCGCCCCCTTCACCAAGTCACTCGGCAAAAAATCTTGGAGTGAGATGGGATGATAACATGTCCTTTTCATCCCATGTCCAACAAGTGGCCGGATGCTGTCTTAGCAAGCTGAGAAACCTCCGAAAAATCCTAAGGCTCTTACCGGAGAGTTGTAGAAAAACGGTTGTCCACGCGACTGTCACCTCACGGCTGGACTATGCCAATGGTTTATACCTGGGCCTCCCAAAATACTTGACTCACAGGCTTCAGGTAGTTCAAAATGCGGCTGCGAGACTGTTACTGCGAATCCCTTTCAAGCAGTCAGTCTCTCCGCATCTTCGAACCCTGCATTGGCTACCAGTAGCCAACAGGATAAAATTCAAAGCTTTGACGCTTGCGTTCAGATCTCTGTATGGCTCCTGCCCACAATACCTAAAAAACCACCTTCCGCGATACTTTCAAAGCCGTGCACTACGGTCCAATGACCGTGTCCAACTGGTCATCCCGCGGGCAAAAAAGGCCCGGCTAGGCGGTCGGACCTTTTCAGCCAACGTCTCCGTTCTGTGGAACTCCCTGCCACAAGTTATCCAACAGGCCCCCTCCTAACCCTGCTTTAGGAAATTGCTAAAGACCTGGCTTTTCACCTAGCCACGCTAGCTCTCCTATTTTTTTTGCCTAAGGTTATCAGTGATCTACTAGCGCCGGGACACCTCCTCGCGAGGTAGCTGTTCGCGCTGTATAAAATCCAGTATTATTATTATTATTATTATGCGGGGTTTGCTAGCTAAGTAGAGAACACTGACTACCAGCAGAGAAATCTCATAATAATTTCCATAAATGACAACACTTTCAATTTACTTAGAGAACTTGGAAGATCTGTGCATGTCTAAGTCCATAAATCTTTGCCAACGTATTTTGATCAAAACAGCTACTTCATTGTCGATAACAAATTTTAATTCAATTCCAAGTTTCAGTCAATAATAAGAGTTGTAAGTAGTTTTTTAAAAGGTTTTATTTTCTTATTAAAGTTTAGGAACTCTGAGTCTTTATTCTTTAGTCAAATATCAAGCAGGTTACAGAATTGATAATAAAAAGTGTGTTAGTATTGCAGGGATTCTGCACAATCGCAGAACTATGCACACGATTATGGGACCTTAGGGCCAGATGTAGGTCGCCCTATACTGGTCGGTAACGGCCGAAATTACCGAATTTTGTCTGTTACCGACTGGTATTAGGCTTTTCAAATGTAGGGGCCTAATGTTAGGATTCGGTAATTTACTGAATCGGTAATTTAAGGAATCGGTAAATTACTAAATTCTTAAATACCGATTCGGTAAATTACTGAATCCTTAATATAGGGAGCACTCAAATGAGTGCTTTTCCCATTTTACGGTTCGTTATTTACCACCAACTACAAGTTGGTGGAAATATCGAAAACCCCAAAAGAAGCAATTTTTTTGCAAATTATGACAGTGCCATGTGGCAGATATACATGCCCTTGGGGCATGTATATGTGCCACATGTACACCCATACACTATTCAGGGGTGCAACAGGGTGTCAAAATGACACCCTGCCACCCTTCAATGTGTTCCCCCTTTTACCAAATTGGTATTTACCGATATTTACAATCCAGGCCCATAGGAATGAATGGGAATTACCGAATCGGTAAATACCGATTCGGTATTTACCGAATCCTACCGATTTGGTAATACTTACCGAATGAATACCTACATCCCATTTACCAATTCTAAAATACAGAATCTGTAAAATTCAGTATTTTAGAATCGGTAAATCTGGATTACCTACATCTGGCCCTTAGTGTATAGGGACAGGTTCTTCCTACCACCTAGGTATCCACAAACCCAGGAACGACTAGCTATAGTGCATCACTTGCTCTCCAACTCACTTACAGAGAAACAAATGATTAGACACCCCAGAACACAACACTCCCAGATCTCTCAGGAATCGCGGTAACCAGACACACCCTTTCACTCACACTCTTGTATTCGTTCACAATAAGATCTGACAGAGACACAGAATAGTTACAAAAAAATATTTCAACTAACGTGCCCTAACACACAGCATACGTGCCACAACAAGTAGGAAAATGCATAGTTCTAATATAGTCAGCATAGCAGCTAGTCCATAATTCATGATGGGAGATGTCATCATAAAAAGACAATGGAGAAAAGACTATAGTACCTAACCTCCCTCCCCTTGCTAAGAAGAAGTAATATTATACAATAGAAGATCTCTGGGCTTTGTCTGAAGACCCCATACCTGAGTCTATAGATGGTAGATCTGCATCATAAGCGATGTCTCGCTCTTCTCCATGGAAATGTCCTTCTCCAAGTGTGTTTCACCTATTCGTGTACCCCACTAAATACCCAAATATGCTGTCCAAACAACAGCTGCATCAGTATGTTTTGTCTAAGGGCTAGGGTCCGGCCAGAACAAAATGACAAGTGGCATTGTTGTTCGACCTTACACATAATGTTCAATCAACATCTAAGAAACATGCAGCCTCATCAGGAGTCTGAATTCAAAACTATTCAGTGCACAGTTAATTGTGTAGTTTATCATGCACACTTGGGGCCGGATGTACAAACCTCTTTTGTGGCCGCAAACGGGAGATCCAAAATAGCATTTGCGACTCTCGCTATTAGGAAGGGGCGTCCCTTCCTAAGAGCGAATCAACATGCTATATGCAAAACACTTGCAGTTTACCCCATACTTCAAGTAGGTGGTACACCAGTCGCAAAGGGGAGGGGGTCACAAGGGGACTACTTGCCCTTTGTGAGTATGTGGGAAAATATTTTTGAAGAGCAGGCAGTGGTCCCCGAAAACCACTGCCTGCCCTTAAAAAAATCAAACTGAAAATTTGCATTCTTCTGTTTTAAATGCATCCCATTTTCCTTTAAGGAAAACGGGTTGCATTTTTAAAAAAATGCTTTATTAAAAAAGCAGTCACAAACATGGTGGTTTGCTGACCCCAGCAGGCAACCATCCCTGTGAAAGCTATCCATTCCTAAAGGGGTCGCAAGTTGTGCCTGCCTCATTAATATTAATTAGGCATGCGATTTGCCACCCCATTAGTAATCGCAAACAGTGTCTGAGACGCTGTTGTGCATTCCAATTAGCGAGTTGCAAATTGCGAGAAGCAAATGCGACGCAATTTGCGACTCGCTAATTGGTGAGTCGTACATCTGGCTCTTGATCTCTTCCTAACAGGTTTACAGGGCTTGAGTCACAAACAACAAATCGGAGACTTTAGACAAATGAACTTTTTTTTACTGCAGCGTCCCCTGAAACTGGAGTTTTTATTGGTTTGTTTAAAACTCCTACAACTTGGATCTTCTTTCCAATTTGGGGTAGTTCGGAGACTTCCACTGTTCTAACAATTGATCTGAAAATATCAGAAATGTCAGAGCTAAAACAGGCATTATCAAATACAGGAAACCATTGAAATGGGCTCTGATTTTGGTTTTGAATAGAATTCAGATTTGCTTTGGGCAACTGATTTAAATTAATTTGAGGGATTCCCATATATTGTAGAACCATCTGGGCTTGGGGAACTTGTACCATTGGGACCTCTATTTAATTGACATTTGCGTTTGCTGAACTGCCACATTTTGCACAGGCATTTCTCTCTGTATTTTCACATTTCCATCTACTGCATCAGGATTAAGTCTACACTCCTTCTTCCAATGCACAAATCTGTTCCAGAGATGGCAAGTAGTTATTTTCTTCGGCATTGCGACATCCATACTTGATTTTAGAGCAACCAAAACACCTCTACCTCTATCCTGCGTGTAATAAATCATGACCTGTTTACAGTGCCCTCCCACTTTTTGCCCCCACTCTGATTACTAGGTGCTGGTTTTCTGACTCCGACTAAGCCCTGGGTTTTGCCACCAGTGCCAGGCCCTGTGCTCTGTGTAGTAAGTACATTTGGAATAATTACAGTTGGCAATGACAGACCCCTGTAAGTCCCTAGTATATAACAAAAGAAAAGGGAATTCAAACTGCCTATAAGTCCCTAGTGTATAATAGGACACAGAGAATTAGAGGTCCAGTGTTTTTCTTGCACTGGAGTGTGCACTACTGTGGTGCCTGATGTAATTTTAAAAGCCAGGCTTACCTTGCAGGCTGTTTTTAATTTGAAATTATATGCAAAATCGACATTGGATTTAAAAGTACTTCTAAAGTATTATTCTAAGTCATGTTTTGCATGTTTGTCACTGCTAAGGTCTCCCCTATGTGCCCCAAGGGTATTTGCCTTGTAACTATAAGCAGGGACATTATAAAATATGTTTTATAAGCCCTTGTGATGGAAAAACTGCCATTTGTTTTCCCCATTGTAGTGGATGGCTCCGTAGGCTAACATCAATATATTTTATTTAAGTATAAATATTGATAAGGAGCCATGAAAAATATACTTCAAGGTATCAAATAAATGGGTTTGATAAATCCAACAACCTGCCACTGTTATCTTTATAATAACTATTACAGAAAATACATTATTAAACTTTCTTTTCTGTGATCCAAAATCCAGCTTTCCACCTGCTCGCTTCTGATTGGCCAGCCTGTTCCCAGGCTGTTCTAATGAGGTGTGAAAAGCCCTGCTAGACAATGGGTTTCCTGTGGGTGGAGAATTATAAGGTACAGAGCAGATGGTAAGAAGGGGGTGAGGGGTAGCCAAACTGGTCTTCAAAGGTTGAAAGACACGTTAGAACAGCATAGTTCCACCCCCACCCAAACATCCTGCAACATCAGCCACACATTAGACCCCCCCAATTAGATTAGGAAGTGGGTTCAAAGGGGAGTGTTTAGGAATATTAGCCAAACCAGTAGGTTGTGTTAGCCTGATCCAACTCCTCTGGAGAGACTTTCTCCATGTTGGATTTTGAGAGAATGGTGCTTTCTGGGACAAGCCACACTTTGGAGGAAGTGGTCATACACCTAGGTGGCAACCTGCAACCCAGAAGTCAGAGGTTCTCTCCTGCTTGACACCCAGGAACACCAGATAAATATGGAAGCGTGCATAGCTCCTCAGTTTTGCTGTCTGAAGAGACAAGAAGAAGAAGGGCTGCCCGTCTGACTCCTTTGCCTGTACCAAGAGGACTGCACTCATCAAGACTGCACCTTCTGCACCATAAGACCATTGCCTGACCTGCAAGTCTAAGGCTTAAACTGCCTGCAAGCTACAGGTTAACATAGCTCGCCTGCATCATCTCCACCAAGAGTTTCCATCCTGGAGTACATCCAGTGGACTTTTAAGGATTTGGTCAGATGCATTACAGGAATTGTAATCCAGACATTCCAAGGACCATCTAGTTCTACACAATTAAATGTTGTGTCTGATTTAATTGAAACAAAATATTAATTCTTCATACACGTTTAATTATTATACGTTTAATAAAAGTTTAATACAAACACATTTCTACAGCTAAGACAAAATCTAGTCACATTAAAGTCAAACTATAAATTACTTTTGTGCATGTTTCAGCAGAGAAAAAAAGTCTAGTCAATGCCTGGCATTGAATATGAAAGAATCTTCTTTTCAGTACCAGATTTCTGTGTGACATGTTTGAAAATGTATTTCATGTTAAAGCCCAAAGCAGGTTGTCGTTAGTAGTGCTTTATTTTATAGGGAATTTCTGCTTTCACAACACCATAGCAGAGTCACAGAGCTCTGCAGTTAGGGTTAAGTTCTCTACTTTCTACAAAAAAACAGGACATGACATACACAAACAGGGATTATGGCATCCAGGGCTATCCAAGGGCAATTAAATAATTCTACTCCTTCCTGCTGCTCTTTTAATACAAGAACCTCTTCAAATGACTTAGGATTGAGATGGGAGTCACAACAGTTTCTCCTAAGAGTAAATCAATCAATCAATAAATCAGGGAATTGTGGAGCGCGCTACTTACTTGTGAGGGTCTCTACGTGCCGTGGGAGGGATTCGGGCAGCTCCGGTCACCTGAAAAGCCAGTTCTTGAGGTTCTTCCTGAATGCTTACAGTATGGAGCTTCATCTAATGCTGAGGGGGAGTTAGTTCCACGTCTTTGCCTTGGTGTAGGAGAAGCATCTGTCTCCTTTTCTGGCTCTGTGGATGCATGAGATTTTGGCCAAAGCTAGGTCAGCTAGGGCATAGAAAGAGATTATTCTGTTGAGTTATTGGAGTCTGGTGTTGTGGAGGGCTTTGTAGGCATGTGTGAGCAGTTTGAAGGTCAGTGTTTTTTCGATAGGGAGCCAGTGGAGGTCTCGCAGGTGCTAGGTGATGTTGTCTTGTAGTAGGATACTGAGGACGAGTCTGGCTGCGGCGTTCTGGACGGTCTGGAGTTTGTGGAGTAAAGATTTGCTGATTCTGGCATAGAGGGTATTCCCATAGTGTAGCCTACTGGTGATGAGCACGTGGGTGATGGGTACTTTCAGGTTTCTGGGGGATCCAGTTGTAAATCTTTTGGAGTATGCGGAGGGTGTTGAAGAATGTGGAGGATACAGTGTTGATCTGTCAGTTCATGAAGAGGGAAAAGTCAATTATGATGCCAAGGTTGCGGGCATGGTCTGTGGGTGTGGGAGTGTTGCCTAGGCCGCATGGCCGCCAGGTGTCGTCTCACACAGGATGAGGACATTTGTTTTCAACGAGTTGAGAGGGTTAGTAGAATGAGGGCTGCAGTGTGGCCTTGGTCAAGGAGTGTGTGGAAGTTGTCCGTGGCAGCTAGGAGTGTGATCTCGGTGCTGTGGTTGCTGTGGAAGCTAGATTGAGATGTGTTGAGGATGTCATTGGGTTCTATGAAGTTTGTTAGCTGGATGTTAATGATCTTCTCTGTGACTTTAGTGGCAAAGTGGAGGAGGTAGATAACCCTGTAGTTCTTGAGGTTCGTCGGGTCTGTGGAGGGTATTTTGAGGAGGCGTTTGACTTCTGCACGTTACCAGTCATCGGGGAACGTGCCTGTTTTGAAGATGGAGTTGATAGTCCATCATAGTACCAGTGCGATGGCAGAGGAGGCCCTGTGGAAGATGTCCAGTGGGCAGGGGTCAGTGGGTGTTCGAGAGCGTTTGCTACGCATGTCCTTTGCGGTGTCTTCTGTGGTGCCGGGGGTCCAGGCCAGGATGGTCGTTTGGCTGGGGTTGCTGGTAAAAGTTTAGGGTTGGTGCCTTTGCTCTGTTCATCAAAGTTGTCATAGAGAGTCCTGATCTTGTGGTGGAAGAAGGAGCAGATTTTGTTGCAGAGGTCTTGGGAGGGAGGGATGTCAGAGGTGTCTGGGGATGTCGGGTGAATTCTCATATGATGTTAAAGAGTTCCTTGGAGTTACAGGAGTTGGAGAGGATTCTGTCCTGGATGAATTTCCTCTCGTAGATCTGATGAGTTAGTGGTGTGCTGTAGTGGTGGTCCTGTTGGCCTTCCATGTTTCCGGGTTTTGCTGTTCGTTCAACCATTCTTGAATCACCAGCACGAGTGATTCAATTCTCGGGGGTCCATTGTGAACCAGGTGGCTTTCAAAGTGTGAAGTCTGCCGGAGTTCTAGAGGGGTGCGAGTGAGCTGGTGCAGTCGGCGATCCATTTGTGTAGTTTGTTGGCTGCAGAGTTAGTGTTGGTTGTGGTTGGGGGAGGAGTGCAGCTGAGGGCGGCAGCGAGGTGCTCTTCAGTGATCTTGCTCCAGTTTCTGCATGGGGACATGGCATTGGCTTGTGTGAGGTGGCGTTCAAGAAGGAGAAGTGGATGCAGTGTTGGTCTGTCCAAAGGGGTTGTATGGTGTGGCTGAAGTGAATGTTTCAAGGTCCGGGAAGTCTGTAGGTGAGGGTTCCACGTAGAGTGGTTCTGGGGTTGACCTGGATCTGGAAGAGGATGTATTCTATGAGGGGCAAGGAGTAATTTGAGATGGAGGTTGTCTGCCGGAGGGAGCTTTTGTGGATGATGGTGAGGCCTCCTTCAGGGTGGTTGGGGCGGTCTTTCCTCTGGATCTTGTACCCATCGGGGATGGCGGTTGTGATATCGGCTGCCAAGCTGGCATTGTTCCAGGTCTCTGTGAGGAAGGGGACATCGGGTTGGAGGGTGTTGGGGAAGACCCAGATCTCTATTGCGTGTCAGTGCCGGGAGAGTAATTTGAGGAGAATGCAGCTCCTGGGCTTGTGTGCGCTGGTGTCCCTTGGGGAGGCGGTAGCTGTCGGGGTCCAGAGGTGTGTGATGGTGCGGCAGAAGTGACTGCAGGAGAACAAGCCTTGGATGATGCTAGGAGTCGAGAGCTGGCAGTTGTTGTTGTGTCCAGGGTTAAGTACATGGACACTCAGGTGGGGGAGGAGCCACTGGGGCAGCAGCGGTGAGAAAGGGAGCGAAAAAAGGGCAGAGGGAAAAACTGTGACAATAATGAACAGAAAACAGCACAGAAAGACAAAAAAGGCACAAAAAGTAAACAAGGAACAAACTGAAAAAAGGGGCTCAAAAAGACAACAAGGCACAGAACAGACAACTGGGCACAAATCTTCCACAAGGCTCAGTCAAAAAAACGGGGCACAAATAGTCCAAAAGGCACACACAGACAACAAGGCACCGACAGACAAAAACAGAAAGGCTGGGAGAGCGGACCAGCACAAGAGCAAGGCTCTTGCACTGGACCACCAGGATAAGGGCAGGCAGGAGCCTATGGCTGGAGGAGGGCCTCAAACAGCTACCTGAAAGAGAGAGTTGCTGGGGGAGAGATGCAATGACTAAGCTGCACAAGGGGAGAGCAGTCTCCCTGACCAGGAGGTCAGAAGTCTTGCTCTTTATTAGAATTATAAATCATTTCAGAGCTGCCATTCCAGAGGTATCCTCAGATTTATGGTGGACCTGATACCAGGTTGTGCACTGCAGCATGGACTAAGTTGTAGAGGGACATCACTATGCACTACAGTGTGGTGGATGCTCACATTGAAGAGCTAGAGAGAACCACAAGTGATGAGAGGACCTCAGCCACAGGACAAGATTTAAGGTACATTATGTGCACAGGGTATTCACACAGCCCCAAACAAAGTACATCCGTTGTGCTCTACTGCACAGGAGTGTCCTGAGAAGATTGTGTCCAGCTCTATACACTCACCTGGAGAACATGAGCTATATCAAAGTGGTAACTCTTACAATAAAAAAATTAAAACTCTTTTTGTGATTATAAAGTTTTGCAGAGTTATGGCTCATATTTGTTTTTCCTGTTGTTAGCATTACATATAATCAACAAAAATGCATGGTAATATATATGATATTAATGCACATATTTGCACTGTAACTGTAAATAGGGTTTTAATTGAACATTTCCAGTTTATTATATATTATATTTGCATGCAAGTACGATTTATTTAGTTATTTGCAATAAAAAGTGAACCTCATCATTGTTTTAAGTCACAATTTTTTCAATCAATTGGTGTATTGTTAAATACACAACACAAATATTTTCTGTAAATGTATTCATGCCAAACACACAGCAAAGACACTGTGAAGCACACATATCTGACTTTTTCTAAGTTACATACATGAAATGGTCATTGTTATGTAATGTACACACAATATATAATTACAGGTATTAGCCAACAAATGTCCACATAATGCTCATGCATGCTCTGCCAATATTTAATAAACTCTGGATTTTTAAAACATGAATATATTTTTTTCCATCTTACAGTAATGTTATGTAACATTGTCCAGGTACATCTAAGCATCCAATATGATACAGTAACATATTTGATTATTTTACACACATAAATAGAAACATTTAATTGGGTAATAGGTGTTGAATTTTCATGTTTGTTAAGCAGAGACACCCCCTGGTTAAATTGGAAGACCTATTTATAACCTTGCATGCCAAGCACAAGTCGGTTATGTGCCATTCTCATGCATTGTCACATTTAGATTTCAAATATAAAAAGAAGCTTTTTATATACATGAAACATATGCACACATTTTTTTCTTAATTTCCATTTCAACAGGCAGCAAAAGACAAAGCAGGGAAGAGTGGAGATGAGTTGGAAAGAGCAACTCCAGAGGTGAAGACTTGGAAGGATCTCAGCCACAAGATAGGCACAAGAAACAGAGGACATTACCACTACATAGAGGAGTTGAACATCCACCAGGCAAGAGCATGCATCTGTCCTTCCCAGTGAATCACTCACTCACAGTCGAAAAGACTCCAAGAGGAGGACATGGATAGCATCAGTGGGTGATTGATCTGGATGCCATATGCCTGGAGCAGATATTATATATGTGTTGTGCCAGAAGAATGATCTTGTGTCATTGGGACCTGAGGAAACCACTCCACCCCTCAAGATTCTGCCATAAACAATAGGACCTCCAGTTGCAACCCATGTTGCCCCCCCACACTGAACATACCCACCTTGAAGATCAAGGGCGAGATTTGTTCCCAATACATTAGATGTCATCATCCATGGCCTTTTCTTACTTGTATGTGCTGGACAGATGTGAAAACAGTCTCCTTTGAACTTCTTCGGTGTGTAAGTCTTCCATAGCAAAGGAGATAAGTTGTACACACAAAAAATGGGCACCGCTTGGTCCGTTGCTGAGCCTGATGAACAATAACATGTTTGAAAGTAACTTAGGGAGGGGATGTTGACTATTTGACCAATTAATTGAAAAGAACCAAGCGGCTGACCATGGTTATGCACTTCAATTTAAAAGTTTAAGGTGTAAGTCCATAAATTGTGCACAACACGTCCGGAGTATGCCGCATCAATACTCCCCTGCAAAGCAGATCCAAAAGTTCATATACCAAAGGACGGTGCACCAAACAGAGTGCTCAGAAGCTCCAAATAGTGTCCAAAATTCTTTTATTTCTATTTAGATTAAAACCTCAGCCAACGCGTTTCATTCGAATGAACTTCGTCAGGGCTCATATATGAAGTAAATGTCCAACAGTCGGTCCCGATCAGTAAATGTCAAATACTTGTAAAGCGCACAGCTGTCCCAGCAAAGGGGTGTCCCGGTGCTGTATACCGCTGGGGAACCCATCCTGACTTTCCCTGTGAGACGGTCGCTACTTGGCATCTCCAAAGTGAAGACAAGCATGATGGGGCCGTTAGTAGAGATTAAGCAAGCTATTGCCCAGAGTTGCTGAGTGGGACCCATGGTTGGAGTAGGCACCGAGGCGAGAAATATCGAGTCCGCTGACCATGGTCCAAGACCCTACCACATCGGGAATCGAACCCTGGTCCCGGGCCGACCTCTGCTTCCGGGTCTGCCGCCTCTAACAAGTGAGCCACACCAGTCCTCCAGCAGTCTGTTGTGAGGATATTTCACTAAGGTATTTTCAAGTGGGCCAACAATTTGTTGACCATGGAACAAGGGACGACCAGTGTAATGGTTGCCCGTTCTCAGTGAACTAGCGGTATAGGTCTCTGCAGTGCAAATAACGATGAATGGGTCCGACCTGTGTACTGGCCGCCCATTCTTGCACACTCAAGTTGTGGAGAATGCGCAAACCAAGAACTCCAAGAACCACACAAGTCACCCCTCCCTCGATACCCCAAGGTGTCTAGTTTTCAAATATTTCCTAGGCCCAAAATTTACAGCAACCCACTTTGCAAAAAAGGAATCAGCTTGGAGTGGAAAAATGTGATGGATGTTGCGTTTTGGGCCTGTTTCCTGTCACAGGCACTAGGTCTACCCACACAATTGAGGTACTATTTTTATTGGGAGACTTAGGGGAAATGCTGGGTGAAAAGAAGTTTGTAAATCCCTGTAAATTCCACAACTTCCCATCATAGAAATGTGAGGAAAAGTAGATTTTTGTAGTCTCGTTTTGAGGTTTGCAAGGGATTCTGGGCAAAAAATAAACCTGGTGAGACCAAGTCACCCAACCCTGGATTGCCCCAGATGTCAAGTTTTCAAAAATGTGCAAGTTTGCTAGGTTTCCCTAGGTGCTGAGTGAGCTAGGCCCCAAAAATCCAGAGCTACCCAATTTACAAAAAAAAGGATCAGTTTGGAGTGGAAAAATGTGATGGATCCATGTTGCTTTTTAGGCTGTTTCCTGTCACGGGCACTAGGCCTACCGACACAAGTCAGGTACCATTTTTACTGGGGAACATGGGGGAATGCTGGGTGGGAGGAAGTTTGTGGCTCCCCACAGATTCCAAAACTCTCCAAAACAGAAATATGCAGAAAATGTGTTTTTAGTCAAAGTTTGAGGTTTGGTAAGGTTTCTGGGTAGAAAAACCTGATGAGAGACACACAAGTCACCCCTCAATGGACTCACTCAGGTGTCTATTTTAAAAAATGTGCAGACTTGCTAGGTTTGTCTTGGCGCCGTCTTAGCTACAGTCCAAAATCCACATCTACCCACTTTGCCAAAAAAGGATACATTTTGAGTGGGAAATGTGATGGATCCATGTTGCGTTTTGGGCTATTTCCAGTCATGGGCAATAGGCGTAACCACACAAGTGAGCTTACATTTTTAACAGGAGACTTGGGGGGAATGCTGGGTGGAAGGATGTTTGTGGCTCCCTGCAGTTTCCAGAACTTTCCATCACAGAAGTATGAGGAAAATTTCTTTTTAAGTCAAGGTTTGAGGTGTGCAAGGGATTTTGGGTACAAAACCTGATGAGAGCCACACAAGTCACCCCAACCTGGATTCCCTGAGGTGCCTGGTTTAAAAATATTTGCAAGTTTGATAGGTTTCCTGAGGTGTCAGCTGAGTTAGGGCACAAAATATACTGCTACACACTTTTCAAAAAAGGGTTCGTTTTGAGTGGAAAAATGTGATGTATCCATGTTGCATTTTAGGCTGTTTCCTGTCAAGGGCACACGTCCTACCTACACAAGTGAGGTGCCAATTTTATCAGAAGGCATGTGCAAGCATAGAATAGTAGAATATGTATTATTACCAATTGGATTTTGCTGCATTTGTGCCCCTTTCAAATGTAAGCCAGTGTATAATAAAGAAGACATTTTGAAAAATACCCTCTAAATCACTATGCTAGTACGGTCACCCACAAATGCAGAGATGTACAAATGATGACTGCTCATAAACTCCATATTCTGTGTCAATTTTAGGCATATAAAAGTTTTCTTGATACCCATTTTTCACTCTACATATTTCACCATAGCTCAGTCGATGCCTCTGTGTATCTTGGGTTCTTGGAGAACCTACAAACCCTATAAATCGTCCACAACCAGAAGAGTCTAGCAGATGATATGGTACATTGGTTTTGTATATCGACCATTGTGACATAAAGTTACAGATGAAAACTTTATCACAAATGGCAGTTTTTTCCTAATCATTTTCAATATTTCTTTATTTCAATAGTTAGTTTCTTTGGGAAAACCTTGTGTAATGTACACGTATGACCACTTGCTGAATTCAGAATTTTCTCTTCTTCTGTGAAATCTGTAGCTTTGTTGGATCACCATTGGGTTTCATACTAGTTTTCAATACAAACAGGAATAAGGTTGAAAGCACAAAAATTGTGGGAAAATGGGGTACCTCTTTGAAAAATGCCAAAACTGTAGCAACAAATGCTTTTATTGTTTTACATGTCTTTATTCAGGGTTTTATACGAAAATGAAATAGAGGAAGTTTCAAGTAGGGTGTATCAAACAGTACCTAACTGTGCCAGCTCATCAGAACCATTACATATATGGGCACAATTGAGACACAGCAATACCGTAGCCAGGAATGACTGGCAGCAGGCAAACCAGCCTGGGACATAGGGAGGGCAGGGTAGTGGGAGGTGGGCAGAGAGGTAAACCTGCAAGCCTCAGGGCAAATCTGGGGGGGATAAGAAGGAGAGGCTGAGATTAGAAATGAAGGAAAGGGGAGAATGGGGAGAAGGGGAGAAGGGGGAAGGGGGATACAGCAAAGAAGATGGGGTGAGAGAGAGGGAGGGTAAGAGAAGGAGGGAAGGTGAGGGAAGTATAGAGAGTGGGAAAGTGGAGAGTAGAGGCACGGAGGGCCATGGAAACAATATCAAGGGGAGAGGAGGGTAAGAGATAGGGAGTAGGGTGGAGGCATGCCTATAGTCACAGGGCAATTACTATGGAACAGGAGAGGCCAGGAGGGCAAGGTTGGCCAGGTTGGCCAACAGGGTTCCAGGCAGGTCAATGGGTCTGTGATAGCCAGGTGGAGCTGAATGTAGTTGTTTGGCAGCTGAGGCCCAGTGCCCATCGTCCTGGAGGAAGGGTGCCCAGGTGAGGAGAAAGGCCTCCACTATGTCCTGCAGGCTATAGCTACACAATCACATTGGGCTGTCTGGAACATGGCTTAGAGCCACTCATCATGTGTGGGGGAAAGGGTGAGCACCAGTGACAAAGGATGCATCTCTATACCATCACAAACTCTGTGTGGAGTAGTCACCCCTCCTGCCAAGAAAAGGTTAGAGAATCTTTTAGGTCCTGGAGCAGGATCAGCGGTGCGGCCACAGGCACTACAACTGGAAAAACCTCGCTCATAGTGGCACTAATTGTATCCCAGAAGGGCAGCGCAGTGGGTTAGGCATGGAGGGAGGACGTTGACAGGTCAAATAGATCACTGCCACAGTGTCAGCAGTTAGAATGGGGCAGCAGTCCTGTTGCCTGTAGTTTGTTGTGGTCCAATGCCAATCATGCAGTGCTTTGAAGAGCTAAAACTTCATTCCCTAGCATGGCAATCTAGTGTCTCCAGTATTTCTGCCGAGGCCTCCGGTTCGTAGTCCATCTGTTGCCATTTGGTGCAGAGGCTTTCCATCTGTTGTCATTTGGTTTATCGGCTTTTCAGCAGGGGTAAGGAACATAATTGACAAATCAAGAGGCTATAAAAGGTAAACAGTCATAATATCTATTCCAAAATATAGAATGGACATAATATCGAAGTAAAAATATAGAATGGACAAAATATCGAATGGACACAATATAGTGGTTAAAAATATCGAATTTAAGGTAAGTAATATCGATTTTCAAAATATAGAAGTCAAAATATCGAATATACAATATAGGCATTAAATATATCGATTTTTTAATAATATCAATTTTTTAAAAGTGTTTTGTATGTTAGTATATGTGTGAAAAGTGTATATTAATTTTTGTAATGTATGTTTAATGTATTTTAAGTAATGAATTTTATGTTATCTAATTTGTGCGTAATTTAATTCTGTAGCGGGTTGTGGGTTTATAGGGGAATAGGGTGGGAAGTAATTTAATTGTAATTCATTTAATATTTTTCTTTATTTATTGGTATTCATTTTGAATTTATTGTTATTTTGTAATTGGTAATTAATTTTTATTAATTGGCAATTCATTTGTATTAATTGATTAATTGTTAATTATGTTAATTTTCTAAATTTATTTTCTGTAGCGGGTTGTGGGTTTATAGGGGAATAGGGTGGGGAGTAATTTAATTGTAATAAAGTAAATATTTTTTTCATTTATTCGTATTGATTTTAAATTTATTGTTAATTAATTTGTAATTGGTAATTAATTTCTATTAATTGGCAATTAATTTCTATTAATTGGTAATTATTTTGTATTAATTAAATATTTGATAATTATGATAATTGTATTAATGTATTTTCTGTAGTGGGATGTGGGTTTATAGGGGAATAGGGTGGGAAGTAATGTAATTGTAATTAATTACATATTAAAAATACTTTTTGTGTATTGATAATTAATTTACTGTTAATTTTTAATTGGTATTAATTTTTATTATTAATTAGTTTTTGTTATTTAAAATTAATTCATTGTTGAATAATTATGAATAGGTTATTAATTTTTAATAACTAATATGTCGTTGTATTTCTAATTAATTATTACATAATATTAAATTAGTTATTAATTTCAAATAATGTTTTATTGGTATTGATATTTAATTTATTTTTAATAATATATTAAATCATTACTTTCCCTACTGTTAAACTCACTGGAGTGGGAATAGTAATTTTCGCCCTCCCGCTATCCAACGCTTTCCCTACTGTTGCACTCTCTGGAGTGGGAATAGTATTTTTTACCCCTACGCTATCCAACGCTTTCCCTACTGTTGCACTCTCTGGAGTGGGAATAGTAATTTTTACCCCTACGCTATCCAAAGCTTTCCCTACTGTTGCACTATCTGGAGTGGGAATAGTAATTTTCACACTCCCGCTATCCAATGCTTTCCCTACTGTTGCACTCTCTGGAGTGGGAATAGTATTTTTTACCCCTACGCTATCCAATGCTTTCCCTACTGTTGTACTCTCTGGAGTGGAAATAGTAATTTATACCCTTCCAATATCCAACGCTTTCCCTACTTTTTCACTCTCTGGAGTGGGAATAGTAATTCTTACCCCTACGCTATCCAACGCTTTCCCTACTGTTGCACGCTCTGGAGTTGGAATAGTAATTTTTACCCTCCCGCTATCCAACGCTTTCCCTACTGTTGCACTTTCTGGAGTGGGAATAGTAATTTTTACCCTTATGCTATCCAACGCTTTCCCTACTGTTGCACTCTCTGGAGTGGGAATAGTAATTTTTACCCCTATGCTATCCAATGCCTTCCCTACTGTTGCACTCTCTGGAGTGGGAATAGTATTTTTTACCCCTACGCTATCCAACGCTTTCCCTACTGTTGCACTCACTGAAGTGGGAATAGTATTTTTTACCCTCCAGCTATCCAACGCTTTCCCTACTGTTGCACTCACTGAAGTGGGAATAGTATTTGTTACCCTCCCGCTATCCAACGCTTTCCCTACTGTTGCACTCTCTGGAGTGGGAATAGTATTTTTTACCCCTACGCTATCCAACGCTTTCCCTACTGTTGCACTCTCTGGAGTGGGAATAGTAATTTTTACCCCTACGCTATCCAAAGCTTTCCTTACTGTTGCACTATCTGGAGTGGGAATAGTAATTTTCACACTCCCGCCATCCAATGCTTTCCCTACTGTTGCACTCTCTGGAGTGGGAATAGTATTTTTTACCCCTACGCTATCCAATGCTTTCCCTACTGTTGTACTCTCTGGAGTGGAAATAGTAATTTATACCCTTCCAATATCCAACGCTTTCCCTACTGTTGCACTCTCTGGAGTGGGAATAGTAATTCTTACCCCTACGCTATCCAACGCTTTCCCTACTGTTGCACGCTCTGGAGTTGGAATAGTAATTTTTACCCTCCCGCTATCCAACGCTTTCCCTACTGTTGCACTTTCTGGAGTGGGAATAGTAATTTTTACCCTTATGCTATCCAACGCTTTCCCTACTGTTGCACTCTCTGGAGTGGGAATAGTAATTTTTACCCCTATGCTATCCAATGCCTTCCCTACTGTTGCACTCTCTGGAGTGGGAATAGTATTTTCTACCCCTACGCTATCCAACGCTTTCCCTACTGTTGCACTCTCTGGAGTGGGAATAGTAATTTTTACCCTTACGCTATCCAACGCTTTCCCTACTGTTGCACTCACTGAAGTGGGAATAGTATTTTTTACCCCTACGCTATCCAACGCTTTCCCTACTGTTGCACTCACTGGAGTGGTAATATTAAATGTTACCCTCCTGCTATCCTACAGTAAAATATTGTACATTTTTTATTAATAACTTAAATTAATTATATCTTAATTTTAAGGTTAGTTGAGTATTTTTAAGTATGTTTTAGTTAATTATATTTATTATTTCATTAATTTTAAATTACTTTTAAGACATTTTAAAAAATTCGATATTTTGACTGACTATATTTTTTACAGACTATATTTTGGATTCGATATTTTTGTACTTACCTGTTTGTAGATAGGAATTCGATATTTTGGCATTCTATATTTTGGTGACTATATTTTGGTAAGTCTATATTTTGTCATTCTATATTATGTCAGTGATCCGCTATAAAAGTAAGACATCACACCCTCCCGGGAATCATCTCTATGTTCTGGGGTATGTTATGTTATATTAGGGGAACTTTTAGAGCTCACGATTAGCTGGAGTTGCCCTGGCTCTAGTTACTTCTCCTTGATGCAGAGCTGGAAAAAAGAGGGTTTATTTATCAAAAAGCCAGGTTTTTAACCCTTTCCTGAAAGCTAAAATGGAATGGCAAGGCTTTTGCTGCACATGAAGAGAAACTTCTGACACCCCACTGAGCTTTTTTGTTGTTGGTGGAACTACGACCAACTTGGCCTCAGAGATCTAAGAGTTCTTGTCAGTATATGCCATTTAAACTGGCGCCGTAAATGATCTAGTCCTAAGCATTGAAGTGCTTAAATGACAATGCAAACAGGGATGCAGTGCAGTTTTTTTTACCTCTTTGGAAATTGGGGAGAACTTGGATGTACCCGTAAGTAATCTGCCTGCAGCTTTTTGTAGCAGCTGAAGTTTATACAGAAGTCTCTGTTGTATATTTAGATAGAGACTATTATAGTAATCCAGCCTCAACATGACGAATGCTGAAACTACTGTTAGCCAGCTACCCGAAGGTAGAAGCCGCAGTACCTTCAGGACATGCACTGTTATTAAAGTTACTGTGTTTACTTGGGCCCCAAAGGAGAGTTTCTCATTCAGTATTATTCCCAAATGTTTCACCTTTTTTGAGGGTATAGTGAGTGAACCCATGGAGGCAGGCCACCAATTAGGAGTCCAAACATGAAGATCGTTCCCAAACAGCATTACTTCGGTTTTACCTGAGTTAAGTTTTAAGCAATTGTCTGCTATCCATCTCCCAACCGAGGCCATACGAACTTGAAACTGTTTATCTATTCTCTGCTCTTGGCCAGGTAACAGAGACATCACAATCTGTGTGTCATCAGTGTAGAAAGTGAGACCAAACCTGAATGCACTGATAATGGGGGCCAATTATGAGACATACACATTAAAGAGTGTGGGGCTTAGTGAAGACTCCAGCAGCACACCAAATGGCAGTTGAAAGGGATTGGACTGAAATTTACCTAGGGATACAAACTGTCCTCTGTCTGATAGAAAAGGTTTAAGAAGATCCCAACCTTTACCCTGGGCCCCACATGCCTTAAGAACGGGTCATCAAAATATCATGATGGACCGTATCAAAGGCCACTTGGGCAACTGTCCTGTTTCAAACATCTAATTAAAAATGGATGTGAGAGAAAGAGCGATCAGACCGGCGGCCAGTTTTAAAACCGTCACTGGGCATGGATCAAAAGGCGAGTTCGATTTGGCTCCCATTAGGTGCTCAAGAGTATCATTTACTCGCAGTGGCGCAAATTTGTCCAGGGAAAGGGGGGCAATCCTCGTGGGCTTAGATACTTCCCTTGCCATGTTCAGCCCAGCATTATTAGTATTTGGCAATCTCCTTTCCAAGCGCCCCATTAGGATGGCGGGCTGATCAGCCCACCGGGCCGGCGGTGACTGTGGGGGCGATCCACCCACCATCCTTGCAGCAAAGACTGTGGATTGACCGTCCGCCACTTTTCCGCCCGGTCGACAAGACGACCGGGCGAAAAAGAGTTCAATATGGTGGCGGTGTCTGAAAGGCCTTTCAATGAACAACGTGGCAGACACCGCCGCGTGGTGCATATCATGTTGTGCATTGAAATGCACAACCTGCCTTTGTGGTATTGCAGCGGGCGGTGCTTTCTGCACTGCCCACCGCATTGTTGCAGATGCGCTTGCGCCCGCCTGTGTGGCCGGCGCAAGCTAATTGGGAGTGCTGGACCTCCGCACCCTCAGCGGGCGGTCCCCTTTTACCGAGGGTATGGCTGGCGGTCCAAGTCCACCCGCCATACTAATGGGGCCTGTAGTTCCTGACTAGACTGAACTTTAACTGGGCTCAAGGAAGCCAGGCTGGAGACAATTCTAAACAACACTTTGGCTGAGTTCTTTGCCAGATCAATTTGGGTTGAGTAGAATTTTTATTTCCTGGAGAAAATGACTTGTTTATACTTCTGAAGGCTAGATTCATACAATTTCTTCTCAGCTTCCTTGTAGGCTTTCCTCCAGTTACGTTCAAGGCATTTACAGGTGCATTTTCGATTTATCACCTCTTCTGTAAACCATGGAGCGGAGGGATGTGAACTTTTGGGGAAAACAGTTTTTAGTGGTGCTGTTTTATCACACACTTGCGCAAGCCATTTGGTGTAGATAATGGTCGCCTCCTCTACACCCTGTGGTAAATGACCTGCAGTGGTAGCAAGAAGATCCTGTAAAGCAGTCCCATCTACTCTATTCCAGGCTCTAATCGCTATCTGTCCTTTGGGATAACTACTCTCCACATGCTGAGCCGCAATAGTTAGTTCAAATTGAACAGCAGCGTGGTAAGACCACACAAGTGGTAATATGGCTGTAAATGACAGATTGGGTTGGTTAGAAAAAATACCATCCAGGGTATGTCCTGCTACATGAGTCGGTCCCCTAACATGTTGCTTAAGATCGGCACTATCTATCATGTCCATCAGCATTGCCGTAGCAGGGTCAGTAGACACCTCTAAATAGAAGTAAAAATCTCCCAAAATGGTATAGGTGTTGCAACAAAGACACTCTTCCAACAGATTACCAATAGGAACAGCAAACGAGTTCTAGCTCCTGGTGGCCTGTACAATAAAATACCTTTAAAGGTATGATGGTCGGATAGGGTGAAATTGAAAGACAACACCTCACAGGCTGTGGTTGAAACAGGCTGAAATACAGCTTTAATAGAGCTGTGGTGAATCACTGCCAATCCACCCTTTTCCTAACAGGCCTATATAATGCATGGCAGACATGGCAGAGAAACCCAGGTGGGGTAGCTTTCACGAAGTCTGGCCTGAAGGCCGCCTGGTCTGTCCAGGCTTCTGTAATGAAAGCCATCTTTATTTAATTTTCCTCTATGAGCCTTGCACACACCATACTATGGTTAACCATGGACCTGGCATTCACCTGAATGCATTTAAAAACTTGAGTGCCATGCTCGGCTACAACTGTGCTTTTATCCTCAATGGCTGTAGGGCTGATATCTGATATCAGGTAGGGTTGTATTACATTTAGGACAGGCCCCTGGGGGAGCTAACTTCCTTGAGTCAAACGAGAAACATATACAATCCCTAGCCCTCTCCACCCTATTCAGTTCCAAAAGAATACTTTTGAAGTATGTGTAGATGGAGGGCTTACCTGGCATCAAACTGCCAGGGGTTCTGCCGTGGGCGAAGCCCGATCGCGGACAGGTGCGGACGGGCTTGCCTTGGGCGCGCCTTCGGCACACAAGCGGCGCGCCTGCGCCAGCGTTTCAATTAGTAGCTGGAGTCAGATAATGCTTAGTCCGCTACCCCTCGTCCTCCCAAAATGGCTGCCCCGCCCAACTCCACACAATTCAAGCTGTGCCACCGAACTTCAAACCCCAACAAAGCAGATTGCAAGGATAGAGACGGTAAAACGATTTATTTAAAATTCCAATATTTAAAAGTAAGTACTGCTTACAGAGTGTGCAAATTACGCTTTGCAACCACGCTAAACAACTGAAATATCAATATATTAAAAGGCAGGTTAAAATGAGAATTGTCTCGCCATGTGCCAAATATCGCCATGCAAAGAACAGTGCATCTAGCAGTCATCTAACATTCTCCCGGCTCAAGCCTCAGGAGAGTAACAATGCGCGTGCATGCTAGCGTCTCAATTTGTAGCTGGAGTCAGGGAAAGCCTAGTCCGCTACCCATCGACCTCCCAAAATGGCTGCCCCGCCCGACTCAACAAGAGTGAAGCTGTGCCACCGAACATCAATCCCCAACAAAGCAAATTGCAAGGATAGAGACAGTATAACTATTTATTTAACATTCTGATATTTAAAAGGGTAAACAGTCTAAATACCATTTTTTTTTTCGACCTACAAGAATATCGAGTTAGAAATTTTGGAGGGACAGACTATCGAAATCAAGAATATTGACCACCAGAATATCGACCTGAAGGTAAGAAATATTGTTTTTGTTAATATTGGAGTTAGTAATATCGATAGCAAAAATATCAATGTTACTAATATTGATGTTAATATTAATATGGCGGTGTTTGGTAGACACCGCCATCCATATTAGTCTGCAGGTGGGGACATGCCTTTCCATGGCGGTGTTGCCACCACGGAAAGGCATGCGGTCTTTGACATTGGGGGCCCGTAGCAGGCCCCCAGTGATTCTGGGGGGGTGGGGGTGTACATGGGGGGTACCCCCCTACATTTCAATGTACAACGTGGCAGGCACGACGCGGTGCCTGTCACGTTGTGCATTGAATGGCATAACTTGCTTTTGTGGCATTGCGGCGGGCGGTGCGCTACAATGTTACAAATGCGGGATGCGCCCGCCAATGTGGCGGGGGCTACCTAATTGTAGGTGCGGGACCGCCGCAAGCGTTGTAGGTGGTCCCATTTCCCAGGGGTATTTGTCCGCCCGCCATACTAATGACCCCCTTAGTGTTTTAGTTAATGTAGTGTATAATTTATTTAAAATAATTTTTTATAATATGTTCTATATAGTTTTGATATTTTAATGATATTATTGTTGTATATTTATGTATGTGTTTATAATTTATAAAATGTTTTTTAACAATTTAAAATGTATTAGAGTCATTAATTGTAAATATTATTAAGTAAGTATATATATATTACATTTTATATGTATACGTTTAATAATTTTTTTACATTATGGGGTCGATTCCGATACGGGAAAGAAAACTGTCTGACGATTCGTATTCGTAGCCGATACAGTACGAATTGTACGAATACGTACGAATCGCGTAGTACGATCCGTTGCCCAAAAGAAAATCTGAATGTTTGCGAACCGTACGAAAAACAAGCGAAAATCCGTACGATACGGACTCGGAAAGTGAACTGTACGATTCGTAATCATGCCGTATGACCCGACAAGTACGATCCAGTCTGGGGTCCGAGAACGTGATTTGTACGGGAAAATGTTGTCGCGTATGAACAGCGATTTGTACGGAAAACATTGCGTATGAGCGAGCCGCACAATAAAATACAGCACAAACCCCCCATGAACGAAGTGCACACGAACCCCGTAAAAACATCACGTATGAGGGAGCCACATAAACAAATATGAAACGAACCCACCCTGAACAAAGCACACGTGAACCCCGTAAAAACGTTGCGTATGTGCGAGCCACACAAACAAATATAAAACGAACCCCCCCTTAACGAAGCGCATGCGAACCCCGTAAAAACGTCTCGTATGAGCGAGCCACATAAACAAATACGAAACGAACCCCCTTAATGAAGCACACGCGAACCCCATCAAAATGTCGCACATGAGCGAGCCACACAAACAAATACAAAACAAACCCCCACTTAACGAAGCACACGCAAACCGCTAAAAACAGCACAAGGGTGCAAATGACTCACACAACACCCCAAAAAATGTCTCCAGTGTACAAACTATTGGAAATGAATGTCCTGGCCAGATCCAAACAGTCAAACAGAGGTCCCGACTCACACCCACCCCTTATAACACACCCACCAACATTTTCAAACTAAGCCCCACCCACAAATGGACAACTAAAAATGGTCCACACACACAAACCATCATCCTTTGCAACATAGCCATTTAGCGACAGACACACAGACAACACACCAACAACTGCACCCATCCACCTTCACGCATACCCACCCTATCACATTCAGACCCACACACCCCCATTCACATTCAGACCCACACACCCACATCCATACACACCGTCACCCCAATCACATTCACCCCAGACCATGTCCGCACAAAAGAATCCAAAGTTCACAAAGGGGGAGATGGAGATCCTGGTGGATGAAGTCATCAAAGTTAAGCCACAGCTGTTTAGCGCATTGGTCAGACAGACCAGCATAGCTGCCAAAACACGCCTGTGGGTGAGGATCGTCAATAGGGTCAATGCTGTTGCACCCATCAGGTGCACCAGGAAGGATTGCCAGTCCAGGTGGTACGATCTGCAGAGGATGGTGAAGCGGAAAATGGACGAGGACTAAGCATGGGCTGAAAATCCGTTACGCTCACGGATTTTGCGGATTTTCGGTAAATTCGCAATCCTCGAACGCTCGCGAATTTACCGAAAATCCGCAAATTCGCACACAGCTGATTTTTTTTTCTTGGTGATACAAGTTTGCGGTGCGCGGCGTTTACTTACCGTCATTCAGCGTTTGCCGAGTTGTTTTTCTCGATATTTTGCGAGTGCTGCGCCATTTTGGATCTTGCTGCGGGATCCCGCGGGAATTTAGCGAGCGCGATTACGTCATCGCGGCTTGCCAACTTGCACAGCGAGAGTTTGTCAACGCGAGTACGCCGTGATCACGTATCGCGGGACTTCGCAATTGCGAGCTTGTAGATGCGGCGAGCAGCAACAATCTCGCACTCGCGAAAATACAAAATTTGCAATTCTGCACAAGAAATCCACCAGCAAGCAGCATAAACCTTCTGGAAATGATGATTTTTATCTGAATAATTCCTCAGGTTGACATTTGCCTGCACTTTTTTTGCGAGGAGTCCATTTTGGAGAGGGGGGGGTGGGAGGAAGGAAGTGCCCCACTGTCTTGAACTTCCTGTTCCTGTCCAGCAGGCTCCTTCCAGTGCTTTGTCCATCTCCTGGTCACTTTTCATTTGGATCTGGAGCTGGGAGGATTACTTTTTGTGGATGCTGCTGGATATTTGGATTTGAGGCCTTTTTGACTTTCTTCGGATCACTTTTGGTTTAGAAATTTCACAAGTAAGTATGTTTGGGGCATTACAGTTGCTGCAACTACAATTTTGGAATTTTCGATTTTTGGGCTGTTTTGGGGCCTTTTGCCTAGGGGTACTCAGTGGTGGGTGCACTGAGTCTTTCTGTGGGGTGTTTTGAATTTAAACATCATGGAGGGGCTGGATGGCTTGGGATTGTGCTGATTTTTCTGTGATTTTCGTTTTTTTGGCCTGTTGTTGTGGCCTTTTCACCAGGGGTAATGAGTGTTGCATGGGCCTAGTCTTTCTGTGGGGTGTCTTGAATTTAAACATCATGGAGGGCCTGGATGGTTTGGGATTGTGCTGATTTTTCTGTGTTTTTCGATTTTTTGGGGTGTTCATGGGGACAGGCCATGTGGGTGGGGGCCATTTTGAGTGCTGGTAGAGGCAGGCCATGAGCTGGGAGGCAAGTGGTCATTTTGAATGCAGGCAGTGTTGTTAGGCCTGCAACCATTTTGCCTAGTTTTCAACCTTTATGCCCAGGGGTAGTGAGTGTTGCATGGGCCTAGTCTTTCTGTGGGGTGTCTTGAATTTAAACATCATGGAGAGCCTGGATGGTTTGGGATTGTGCTGATTTTTCTGTGTTTTTCGATTTTTTGGGGTGTTCATGGGGACAGGCCATGTGGGTGGGGGCCATTTTGAGTGCTGGTACAGGCAGGCCATGTGCTGGGAGGCAAGTGGCCATTTTGAATGCAGGCAGTGTTGTTAGGCCTGCAACCATTTTGCCTAGTTTTCAACCTTCATGCCCAGGGGTAGTGAGTGTTGCATGGGCCGAGTCTTTCTGTGGGGTGTCTTGAATTTAAACATCATGGAGGGCCTGGATGGTGTGGGATTGTGTTGATTTTTCTGTGATTTTCGTTTTTTTGGTCTGTTGTTGTGGCCTTTTCACCAGGGGTAGTGAGTGTTGCATGGGCCTAGTCTTTCTGTGGGGTGTCTTGAATTTAAACATCATGGAGGGGCTGGATGGCTTGGGATTGGGCTGATTTTTCTGTGATTTTCATTTTTTTGGCCTGTTGTTGTGGCCTTTTCACCAGGGGTAGTGAGTGTTGCATGGGCCTAGTCTTTCTGTGGGGTGTCTTGAAATTAAACATCATGGAGGGCCTGGATGGTTTGGGATTGTGCTGATTTTTCTGTGTTTTTCGATTTTTTGGGGTGTTCATGGGGACAGGCCATGTGGGTGGGGGCCATTTTGAGTGCTGCTACAGGCAGGCCATGTGCTGGGAGGCAAGTGGCCATTTTGAATGCAGGCAGTGTTGTTAGGCCTGCAACCATTTTGCCTAGTTTTCAACCTTAATGCCCAGGGGTAGTGAGTGTTGCATGGGCCTAGTCTTTCTGTGGGGTGTCTTGAATTTAAACATCATGGAGGGCCTGGATGGTTTGGAATTGTGCTGATTTTTCTGTGTTTTTCGATTTTTTGGGGTGTTCATGGGGACAGGCCATGTGGGTGGGGGCCATTTTGAGTGCTGGTATAGGCAGGCCATGTGCGGTGAGGCAAGTGGCCATTTTGAATGCAGGCAGTGGTGTTAGGCCTGCAACCATTTTGCCTAGTTTTCAACCTTTATGCCCAGGGGTAGTGAGTGTTGCATGGGCCTAGTCTTTCTGTGGGGTGTCTTGAATTTAAACATCATGGAGGGCCTGGATGGTTTGGGATTGTGCTGATTTTTCTGTGATTTTCGTTTTTTGGCCTGTTGTTGTGGCCTTTTCACCAGGGGTAGTGAGTGTTACATGGGCCTAGTCTTTCTGTGGGGTGTCTTGAATTTAAACATCATGGAGGGGCTGGATGGCTTGGGATTGTGCTGCTTTTTCTGTGATTTTCGGTTTTTTGTCCTGTTGTTGTGGCCTTTTCACCAGGGGTAGTGAGTGTTGCATGGGCCTAGTCTTTCTGTGGGGTGTCTTGAATTTAAACATCATGGAGGGCATGGGATTGTGCTGATTTTTCTGTGTTTTTTTTATTTTTTTGGGGTGTATAACTGAACTGATGTTCCTCTGTCTTCCATTGCTTTTAGGTGCACAAGACTCAAGAGAACCACCAGTGCCAGGAAGAAGTCCTGCAGCGGTGTGTGTGTGCAGCATAACGTCACGCAACATCACGTCTGGCCACAGACAACTCTGCAACTCGTGCAACTGCGGCCTGCTGTTCTGACCTGCTCTGAAAAAGATGGCCCCAAAAAAAGGTCCCCGTAGCTCCTCTAGCAAGAAAGTTGCCAGTAAGGAGCAGAAGAAGCAAGTTACCAAGGAGGCTGGTGTGCCGGCCGCCACGTTTTTTGGGAGTAAAAAAACAAGTACGCCTGCAGCAGCAGCGGGATCTGCTGGGGACCAAGCTGGGAGCAGCACCCCCGCTCCATTGGGCTCAGTGCCGCCACCACCACGCCAACTTAAGTCCAAGACCTTGAGTGCTGCAGAGGCAGTCAGTGTACTTCTTCAATCACCATCGACCAGCGATGTTGGCTCATCGCAAGAAAGTAGCAGCAATGTCCCTGAATCAACACAGGTTGTTGTAACTCATCTGACAAGTGTTGAACAACCACAGCGGCAACAACAACCACATGTGCAAGTACAAGCCCAAGTACATGTGGAAGGAGAGGCAGCGCAAGGAGATGCGCAAGCAGAGGTGCATGGAGGGTCACAAGTGCCCACAATATTTGTTCCTCCCGAAGTAGGGGCACATCAGGAAATCGTCAATCAAGCCGAGGTATCATTTGAGGAAGCCACTCCTCCTGATGATCATTCATTGTCTTCCACATCCCTAGCAAGGAAAAGATCAAGGGGGGTGTCTACATCTTCTTCAAGCCCACCTCCTTCTGATGATCTGGATGAAAATTGGAAACCACCACGGCCGTCTGAGAGTGAGGCACACCATGATCTGACAAAGGTACTTAAGCGTAAAAGGAAGGTCGTCGAAAAACTCATAGTTATGGAGTGTGATGAGGCTCAACAAGAAGTGGCGGATCCTGCTGCTGATAAAGCCTCTCACGACGACGAGCCAGTCCTCATAAAGGTCACTGCAGCCCCAGAGGGCATGCAGCAAAGAGACATTTTGACCCCAGCCCGAGAAGCTGCTGAGCGTGATGATGATGTCAACGAGGAGGCAATGGAAACACAACAATCATTGGAGTTAACTAGTACACCAACACGTACCGCTTCCATATTTCTTCCTCGCAAGAAGGGACCTCCATCCACCTCGACCTCAATTAGTGGTGGTGAAAGTGCACAACGTACTAAAGTTCGGCAATCCACATCCTCCCCTTCATCTGGCATTAGCAGCAAGACCACCGCCACCAGTATCGCCGCCTCCTCCGGCCCCCACAGACAATTCAAGTCCCCAGCTTGGGACTTCTTTAGTGTTCGGCCAAAAAGGGAAAACTTCGCCATTTGTAGCATTTGTAAGGTTGCAGTTAGTCGTGATAAGTTTGGTACCAACTATGGTACCGGAGGCCAGAGAGGTCATCTTAAGAGACAGCACGCTGTCCAATGGTTTGCGCACCTGCAGGCGATCAAGGAAGCCCTAATTGCACGTAATGAAAACGATTTTTCATCTGATGATGACGAGGAGGAAGAAGACGTGTCAAACACTTCACTTACACCCAGTACCCCTGTCAGCAGCACACCCCATGTGAGCCACACTAAGAGTGTGGGAGAGAGTGAGACACCAATGCGAAAAAATTCATCAGCGAGCGTAACTGGGTCGAAGACATCATCATCATCATCATCCTGTAAATGCTTGGTCCAGGGCAACATTAAAAAGATGTTGTTTACAGAAGCGCAATATGAACACAACCACCCACTGACGCGTCTGTATAACACTAAGCTGGCTAAAATGCTAGCTCTGGACCTTCTCCCTTTTTCTTTTGTAGAAGGTGTTGGTTTTCTAGAATTAGTGGCAGCGCTCTGCCCTAAATGGAAGGTTCCTAGCCGGTTCTATTTTGCCAGAGTTGCGGTTCCAGCACTACATGAAGATGTGCTGGAGGTGATTGGGGCAGCTTTGCAGAAGAGTGCTTTTCACACTATACATCTCACAACAGACATGTGGACTGGTGGCGCAGGCGCTGATTACATGTGCATCACTGCACACTGGGTCTCTTTTTCAGGGGTTAAAGCAAAGCTAAACGCAGGTGTTGACCCGGACCAAGTTTTTAAAGCTGCTCGGAAACATGCAACACTGGCCATGTTTGGTTTGGAGAAACGTCACACAGCACAAAACATTTTGGATGAGTTTAACACAAAGGTCCTTGACTGGCTGTCCCCAAAAAAACGCCAGATTGGTTATGTTTCCACGGATGATGGCGCCAATGTAGTTAAGGCCATGGAGCTGGGTCACTATTTCAGAGTGCCGTGTTTGGCGCACTGTATAAACCTGGTTGTCAAAAAATTCTTGAGTGATAAAGACAGTGCAGCGTACGAGGTAGTGGAGACCTGCCGAAAAATGTGCAACCATTTCAGCCATTCTTTTAAGGCCCGGAAGCATCTGAGGAGCTTGCTACATGAACGTCGAATGCCAGTGAAAGCACTCATCCAGGAGGTGGCAACACATTGGAACTCAACCTTCTACATGCTTGAGCGTCTGTATGAGCAGTATACGGTACTCAATCACTATTTCTTAAAACAGGGTACAGCTCAGAAGGACCTGAGGATGGGTGCGGCGCAATGGGACATAGTTAAAAGCCTGACATGCATGCTTCGTCCTTTTGAGGTCTTCACGCGTGCAGTCAGCAAGGAGGACCGTAATTTGGGAAAAGCTATCCCATTGTTGTACATGCTGGAGCACCAACTGAAGGAGGTGTCTTCTGTGTTTCAAAAAGATGAAAAAAACAAAGACCCTTTTGTTTTGGCGGAGAAATTATTAGAGCGCCTACAAGGTGATGAACGTCTTAAAATGATCCACTCAAACCAGCATTACATTTGTGCTACTATTCTGGATCCACGCTACAAAAAGGCGCTGGCAGGCTGAGCATTCTTTCCTTTTGCTGATGAAGATGTTACAAAGTACAAACGTTGGCTAGCCTTGTCAGCCAAGAGGTTTGAAAGAGAACGGCAGAAAATTGAAGGAAAAGGCAGTACATCAGCATCAGCAGGCCATCCCTAGTCAAAACAATCCACTCCTGCACCTGTGGCTGTGGCACAAGTGACCTCTCAGCCGTTAAAGACACCGGCAACCGGAACATCTGCACCAGACACAACAGTAACATTGGAGGCTGAAGAGGATTGGCTAGCTCGGCTTGGGTTTGGTTCTCAAAAGGTCACAGCAACAGCTAAGCAAAGTGGAGGAACCTTGGAGGAGGATCTTAAGTTGATGGTGAAGGACTATCTGAATGACTCAACAGAGGTCTATGTTAATGCTGACCCATTGGCGTATTGGCATGGGAAAAAAGAATTGTGGCCACAGCTCTCCAACCTGGCTTTAAACTACTTGTCTTGCCCACTCGCAAGCGTGTCTTCTGAACGTGTTTTCAGTGCTCCTGGTGGCATTGTAACTCCCAAACGGAGCCGCCTCTTGCCCAAAAATGTGGAGAGGTTAACAATGATCAAGATGAATCAGCACCTCATACCACCAGATTACAGAGTACGAGAAAGCACGCCGGATGAAGACGAGGTGGACAGCAACGTAGATGAGGGAATTTCTTCTCTGTCAGGTGACACTGAGCTCACCCTGCCTGAATTCACAGAGTATGATGACAAAACCTTATTCTTATTCCTGGACCCTTACACCGAGCCCTGAAAATGAGACAATGAATCAATAACTTTCTTTTTCGTCCTTATTCACTTTCATTCCTGTGTGTCTGTCTTTCTTTGTTGTGCACAGTTAATATAATTCAAACTTTAATCACCTAATCACAAAAACAAGCCCATCAGCAGAACTGTCTTCACTTGTTTGCTTATTGATTTGAAGGTGCCGCAGTCTGCATTCCTCAGATTCACAAGTTCAGAAGAACATGCTCCTAATTTCCAATTTAAAACATTTATAAAGCGCAACGTTCACCGTTCGGTTTCTTGGCGCTAGTGAAGGATCCGGCAACTGAGGCAGGATAGACCTGTCGTAGGGCAAGAATGGGCCCGTTACATGGAGAAGGCCTGTTTAAAAAGGAACGTTTTTAGGTCTTTGCGGAAAGAAACATAATGAGTGGCAAAACGAAGGTGGTCGGGGAGGGAGTTCCAAAATGTAGGAGCCAAGGTGGAAAAATTGGCTCCACCCACTTTTTGCGCTTGAAACGTGGGATTTGAAGGAGAGACTTGGAAGAGGAACGAAGCTCTCTGGTGGGGACGTATTCGTTTATCAGCGAGGAAATGAAGGCGGGGGCAGTGCCTTGGCGGGCCTTGAAAACCATGCAGGCGGTTTTAAAAAGGGAACGTTCCTTAACGGGAAGCCAATGGAGCTCCCCGAGGAGGGGTGTGGAGTGGTGGTAACGTGGGAGACCATAGACCAACCGGGCCGCCTGGTTCTGGACCAACTGGAGCCTCCGCAGGCTGTATGCCGGGATGCCGTTGTATAGGGCATTGGCATAATCCAGCCGCGACATCACCAGTGCGGCCATGATTAACTTGAGTGCCTGGGGGGAAAAGAAGCGGGAGACGGTGCGGATGGTTCGGAGGGTGAGGAAGCAGGAGGAGACTACAGAGCTAATTTGTGAATGGAGGGTGAGATGGTTGTTCATTTTGACACCCAGTGTTTTGACCGTGGTTGAAGGAGTGGGGGGGGACCGAGAGAGGAGGGCCAGAAGAGAGAGTTCCAGGGACTGGAAGAACCACCGGTGAGAACCAACTCGGTTTTATCCGGGTTCAACTTGAGATGGTTGTGTTTCATCCAGTCCCTGATGAAGATCATAGTGGACTGGAAGTTAGAGACAGAGAGGGGAGTAGAGGATAGGTCGAAGATGAGCTGGAGGTCATCCGCATAATTGAACACGGTGACCTCCAGCTGCTGAAGTGCGAAAATGAGAGGAAAGATATAAAGGTTGAACAGTAAGGGGGAGAGAGAGGAGCCCTGGGGAACACCACAGGTGACAGGGAGTGAGGTGGTCGTGAAGTCCCCTAGCCGAACCGCCTGGGTGCGGTCCCTCAGGAAGGAGGAAAGCCAGACCAGGGCTGATCCCTCAATTCCAGCTGCCTTGACACGGGACAATAAGATGGTGTGGTCCACCGTGTCAAAGGCGGCGGAGAGATCGAGGAGCACCAGCGCCTGGTATTTGTTGTGATCCATTCCCTTGCTGAGGTTGTCTAGGGCCGATACCACGACTGATTCGGTTGAGTGCCTGGGGCGGAAGCCGGCCTGGCGGGAAGCCAGACCCCCATTTGCCTCTACATGGGCACTGAGTACCGCTGTGACATGGCGCTCCAGCACCTTGCCCAAAAAGGGCAGCAGGGAAATGGGGCGGTAGTTGGCAGAGATGGACGGGTCAGCGCCAGGCTTCTTTAAAATGGGCACTAAGGTGGCTGATTTGAGCGCAGGGGTCACTACTCCCTGCGTTAGGGAACTATTGAGGAAAGTAATGGGGGGTTCGGGACAGAAGGAGTAGATTTGTTGCAGGATTCGTGCCGGACAGATGTCTGCCGGAGAGCCCGATTTTACTTTGGGGAGTATCTCCAAGAATATTTCCTCAGTGAGGGGGGAATGGAGGAAAAATGGCATTGAACAGTGGGGGGGGGAATGATCAACAAAGGCAGACGAGGGGAGGGGGATGTTGGCCTTGATGGTTACGATCTTATCCAAGAAGTAGGTGTTTAGTTGGTTGCACAGAGGCTGGGATGGGGGGATTTGGAGTGCGGTTCTGTCGGAAAAAGCTAGGTCATTCACTATACCGAAAATCTCCCTCGGTTTATTTTCGGCTGACGTTATTTTAGTTGAAAAATAGGTGGTTTTGGTGGCGAGGATTGCTGTTTTATATTCGGCAAGTGATGTGAGATAAAGGGTTTTTAGTGAGGGGCAATAATTTTTTCTCCAATGCCTCTCTGCCTGTCGAATGGTCAGTTTTAGCTCTTTTAGGTTGTCGTTAAACCACCTGTTGGAGTCCTTGGGTCGTCGGATGGAAATGCGACACAGAGGAGCCACTGAGTCACAACCTCCAGCCAGCCAGGCATTAATAGCATTGGCTCCTCTATCCTCCTCCTCCAGACTCCTATTTCCATCGAAGCAGAGGGCTGGATTACGCCCAATGAAGAAAGACTCAGCACTTGTGGGGGTGTTCTACTTCTTTGCGGGTGAGTTGACGGCTCTGGGGCCATTGCTGGGAAGCTCTAATACCGGATAAAAGTGGTTTGGACCAAATCGGAGGCAGAAATGTTTTTGTGTTTTTGCTGACTTGCTTGCCTTTGAGGAGCTCTTTGGGGGGGTTCCGGGTGTTTGTGGGTGAGTTTTGGAGTCTGGGAGCACTGCTGGGACACTCTAATCTTGATTGCATTTGCTTTTCAGGAAATCCGTGGTGGAAAACTGGAGTTATGGCCTAGCTGCACAGTGCGTTTGGACCGAAGGCTGAGAAATATTGTAAATATGAGATTTTCCTTTTGGGCTGTTTGGGGTGTTGTGCTTTTTGGCGGGTGGGTTGGCGGGTCTTGGGGCATTCCTGGGAAGGTCTAATACCGGATAGAAGTGGTTGGGACAAAATCCACCCTGATTTTTTTTGTTGCTATTTCTGACATTTTGCTCAATGTAGCGTTTTCGGGGGCCTGTTTGTGGGTGGGTTTCGGGGTCTGGGAGCACTGCTGGCTATGGATACTTTAGTTTGCAAGAGGTTTGAAGCAAATCCATGGTGGCAGAGGGGAGTTAGGGCCTAGCTGCAGAGCGCGCGCGGAGTGATTTGGGAAATTGGCAAAAAAATGACTAAGTCCCCATTTTTGTACTTTTGCTTTTTGGCTGTTTGGGGGTCTTCTACTCTTTTTCTCCTGAGTTGACGGCTCTGGGGCCATTGCTGGGAAGCTCTAATACCGGATAAAAGTGGTTTGGACCAAATCGGAGGCAGAATTTTTTTTTGTGTTTTTGCTGACTTGCTTGCCTTTGAGGAGCTCTTTGGGGGGGTTCTGTGTGTTTGTGGGTGAGTTTTGGGGTCTGGGAGCACTGCTGGGACACTCTAATCTTGATTGCATTTGCTTTTCAGGAAATCAGTGGTGGAAAACTGGAGTTATGGCCTAGCTGCACAGCGCGTTTGGACCGAAGGCCGAGAAATATTGTAAGTATGAGATTTTCCTTTTGGGCTGTTTGGGGGTGTTGTGCTTTTTGGCAGGTGGGTTGGCTGGTCTTGGGGCATTCCTGGGAAGGTCTAATACCGGATAGAAGTGGTTGGGACAAAATCTATAAGGAAAAGCCTTTTGGCACTTTTTGTAACTTAGGGTTCGTTAGGGTTAGCCCTAGCAGCAGGATTGCATGTGTTTCGGAGTGTTCTAGATTTTTGCAACTGAGTTCTGGGGTCTTAGAGCACTTGTGAGAATGTGTAATTTTGGTTGCAAGTCATTTGAAGAAAATCCATGGTGGGAAAGGGGGGATTTGGCATAGTTAAAGAAAGCCTCTGCCACTATTCTTAACTTAGGGCTCGTTAGGGTTAGCAGTATTTCTATTGCATGTGTTTGGGTGGGGGGGTTTTCGAGTCTTGGAGCGATGCTGGCTATGGATACTTTTGCTTGCTTGCAAGTGGTTTGAATACAATCCACGGTGGGTAAGGGGGTATTTGGGCCTACTTTTACTTTCGAAGTACGTTTTGTCACCAGTTTTCTGCTAGGCCTCGTTTTTTGAGATCTGATTGGGGGTCTTCTACATTTTTGCGACTGGCTTTAGTAAGGGTCTGGGTGGGAGCACTGCTGGGAAGGTCTAATTTTGTTCTAAAACACAGTTTACAGTACACCTAGCTTGAGGGGAAAGATCCGCTAAATTAATTTGCCCATACTTATTTATCCTTCAAAAGGTGACTCAGACAGAGTACGCACTTTCAAAAATGTTGTACTGTCTATTAGGAAAATCAAAGTGTGACTTTTTGCACTACACAGCGTACATACCTTATATTTATTTATCAGTGCTGTTTTTCGTTCAATAATTACAGGCCGGGTTTCAGTCTGTGCAATGGGGAAAAAAGGATGGAGTCAGGCTTCACATTAGCGAGCCGCAATTCAGCATCCGCCAGGCAGGCAGTGGACAGGGTGTCTTCTGGTCACCAACATTGATGGACAAAGCGTCAGCTGGAATGGAGGAGTGCCGCTAATAAGAGGAATTGTTTGCTGCATGCAACTTACTTACCAAATTCAACAGGACAACTACAACAATACAGATACAGTATCCATTCTTTTCTTCTATGAGTGTGTGTGACTGCATTTCTTGGATCTCTCTCTGCTTCTAAATTGATCCCTACAGCCATTCCATAGGTTTTACTTCGGCTATTTTTTAAACCTAATTTAATGTAGCCCTGTACTGTCGCATTCTGTCATTCACGGTTGTCGAAAGTACTACTTACTTTTCAGTAACAATGCATTCAGTAGTGCATGCACTTCCTTCATGTCATGTAAAAGATTTATGGTTAGCTTTGTACCCAAAAATTTCTTTATGTTCAATTATTGTTTGTCCATGCTGTGCTTTTTTTTTCTCTCAACAAAACCTACCCAAAAAGAAACCCCCATTCCCATCCATTTTACAAACCCTAACCCTCTTCCCCCGGGCTGTGTGGTTTTGCTTGATGTGTGACTAAATGACATCAATAATTCCACACACTTGCTGGGGAGGATAAGGTCATAGCAACAGGCTGGTGAAGGAATCCGAGGATATATTCTAGACTTACTCAGCTTCAGTACTATTTCTTGTAGTAGTAGCCAATGTCAAAGAAATCCTACACAAGTACAAGTTATACTATCAATACTTTACCATTTGTTAGGCTACATTGTGGCACTGTTCTAGTCTAGTGTACTGTCACCTGCTATATTCTCTATCGTACCATTGTAATGCTACAGTAAGGACAAACCAGGTTTCATTTTCTTTTTTTTCCATAGCCATGCAACTGCCACTGTGTCACACCACTAGTACCACCGCAATGAGGAGGAAATTTCATCCGCCCTGGATTGCCAACCTTAATCGCCATTTCCCGTGGAGCCAGCCCTGGGCCTAGCCCTACTTTCAAACACAAATTACAGGTAAGATAAGCGTTTGGTTGGAGGTAGTATAATGGAGTATTAGGAGAGATGAGAGATTGATGGTAGTACTACTAAAGTCCTAGGACTATTCAGGAAAACAATCTTACTGTTAAACCCCCACCCACCAGACTCAAAAGCAGTAAAAAACAGGTATGGTCAGATAAAGTTTCAAAAAGTATATTTTTATAGCCCTAACAAAATAATCTCCCGCAATACCCTGCCTAACCCCAATGATTGTCCTACAAAAGTCCCCAAAAAACCCAACTCCCAATTCCCACCCCCCAAAAGTCTCTAAAAAAGGGGCAAGGGACACTACGGTAGGGTGCAGTTGACTTTAGCAGCCAGGGCATCATGCTCCTTGCGGAGGGTGGCATGTTCGAAGCGGAGGCCCTCCACCAAGTTCTTATAGCTTAGGTCATCCTGCTCCAGGTAGGACAGTCTGAGGCATAAGCGGCGCCGGCGTGCCTTGCAAATCCTGTGAGGGGCAGCTGCTGTCTTTGCTGCTCGGCGTTGGCGTTTGGCTTTGGTAGCCCGGCTCCGTACCGCTGGAGCACTGCGCTGGCTGGCAGCCCGCACGGAGGAGGATGCAGCTGTCCCAGTGGATGTTGTTGTAGTACCAGACTGCGTCTCCTCCTCCTCCAGGGCCACCAGCCACCGATATTCAGCGACAGTGGCATCCAGCCTCCGTTGCCGGGCCATTCGAGCCAGCTCCCTCCTCCTTGATGGTCTCTTGGATTTGGAAGGAGCAACTATATGAAGAAAGAAAGACATAGTCTCTAACCAATGCTCCTTAAGATTAACACAAAATGATTGAGCAGAAAGTTGTGTCATAGTACAAGTAGCAAATTGAAAGCACAGTACATAACTATTGAGGACAGTATCTATGTAACCTCCGACTTCTTCATCCTTGCTCTAACATTAGTGGGAGTTTAAGGAACAAATTCTACGAGCACTATGGACTTCCATTACAGTCGACTATGACAGTACACCAGTCTTATTCTTCTTCTTCTCTCTTGTTTAGGAAAATTGGTATGTTATCTTATGCAAGCCGGCATAATGCCAGCGCAGTGAACTTGCACCCGAGAAAAACAGACGCACACCATGGTGAGTGAGACAGACTTGCGTTACTGTACCGGTCCAGTACAAGCAGGTGGTGAAGCCCTTTCTTTTGTATTACGGGTGGCACTGAGAATACTCTGTTAAAAGGGCTACTGCATAATTAATTTAGCTTTCACCCTATAGTGCAAATGAGTATTAGAAAATGAAAATGAAGAAGCTAAATAATCTGATTATCTATCACTTCACATGGGATGTATTTGATGACATATGGGATGACTTTAGGTGCTTTGCTTATTATTGAGTGAACAGTGATACACCCACACATGAATGACGTACTACTACTAAACTAAAGTTATTAAGAGAGGTAGGGAGTGTCCACCGTAATTACCGGACATATGCTGTGCTTGCAGTTGCAATACAAACTACTGCTACTATTCATGGTAGTATTTGGACAAAATTACAACTTCTTTTCCTTGCTTTTCCTACACTGGAACGGACGTGCGGGTGCGGTGTTACATGCTCTTCAAAGTAACACTTAGTTCATCCAGTCACCGTCTACTCTCTCTAGATACACATATGATATCTAAGAGTCAGATAGTACCATGAATGATCCAGGCATCCATCCATTCAAAGTATATGCACACATACAGTTTCTGTTTCACCCACCCAGGCTGTTCTCCTTCCACCCATCCTTGCTTCATCATTCACCCAGCCATGCACCATACCATATTCTTTCCTTCCCAGCCACCTCGGGGACCAAGCAAACACATATCATTCTTCTTTGCTAGTCATCATTACATTTCTCGTCCTTCCACACTTACTTACACCCTTCATTCGCTTTTCGTTCATCCCATCCATCAAGTTCATCTCAGATCAGATTGGGATTCTTCTCGCCAAAATCTTCACAGCTAAGTCGAAGTACATTTAGAGGAGGCTACTACCTGGTTTATTTATAATACACCCGTGCAGAAAGCACACTCTGCAGTCTTCAATCTCAATAAGTAAGGAATATATAGCTTACCTCTGCCTGCCACCACCGTGTTATCCCTCACAGAATTGTCTGGCACTCCCTCCCCCTCCTCCCCAGAGTTGTCCTCGTCCAATGCCACCACCACCTCCGCGCTGGCCCCGCCTCCAGATGTTCCACCTACAAAGTACATTTAATAATGTTAGAATACACCACTCACTACTATATAATATTTGGTCTAGAAGGAAGAAAGAAATGTGAAAAAAAACAGTATACAATTTAATAATTTGTGACTGTCTACTCTAAAGTAAAAATGTCCCTTTTTCCAGGGAAGGCTGTTGTCTTGCTGCACTCTTTGGCACAACTGATGAATGCTTGCTTTTTATTTTTAACACGCAACACTTTTTCTCCTAACAGACAGAAGCTTGACTTCTAAGAACACGAGCAGGATCAAGTTCAAACCAGGTGAGAGCTCGGCTCGACCACAAGAAATGTGTCCAATTAATCGTCAGCACTAAGCACTTTTCCATTTTCAGTTAAACATTTACTTTTATGACAAACTTGATTTTAATAAATGTGTTTACTTTTAATAAAGCTTTTAAAGTTAAATAGACTCTGTGGTTTTTGGTCCTCCAGACTAGAGTGGATGAGCTAAAGGTTTTGCAATTTTTGCAAGCATGAGTCCGTGCCTCTGACATCATTGGGGATCAATCATCGGTGACTTTGGGAGCTAAATGACTCTGCCACACTATCTAGTCAGTAAGGAGATTGGGGGTTCAACTACAAAGTCTGTTATCACTGAGGTATGTGGACAGTCTAACAGCACCTATTATAATTGATAAGCTAAGCAATGCATTATTTAATGTCCATAGTTCTGTTTGTGCAAAAGTAGTAGAATGGATTGTCCTCCTATCCAAACCAAAAGTAAAGTAGTATCTTATTCTTTCTTGGTGGTCATTCACCTTTTTATTGTAGGCAATTGTCAAAGCATAAACATTTAGAAGACTTAAAAAGACATTATGGACAATCCAGAGTACTGCACTCAGTGCATAGAGCTATTGCTGACTAGAATGGGAGTCCAATGGAATTGCCAAATGTGCAATCTTAGTTAGCTATACAGACAGACTAATAAGAATAATCTAGTAATACCACACAGAGTCATAGTCGAGGCAGGATAAGAATTTAGATCCAGTCTACACGAAGATCAAAGACGATTTAGAAAAAATCGAATGAGGAACGCTAGGAAAAAATAAGTACTCTATATTAAAATGAAAACTTACTGGGGCCAGCAAAGGAGTCCTCGCCTGCCCGATCCTGGCCTGCATCCTGAACAGCACCCTCCTCCTCCTCCTCCTCCTGTGTCCTCCTCTTGCCCCTGGGGGAAGCTGATGTACAACATGAAAGAAAGAAAAACAGAAAACATGGATTATATTTGTCAACCAAATCAAACATTTCAAAAGAACTAACAAAATATTTTGGCGTAATAGCAAATAGACAACTATTCCACGGGATATATTATTGACCAATCTCATGTGGTCTACTACGTTATTAGTATTGCTTGATTTACGGACCGTCGAATTGGAAACTTCTTATGTAACTCACTAAACAAAGTACTAAAAAGGTTTGCCTAGGATTGGCAGGCAGCAGTTCGCAGCACGCGAAGTGACAGCCAAAGTCCATCGTGATTGCAGATCAGCGACAACACTAAAGTTTCCTACTACATTAACCAGTCATTAAAATACTCAAACTATCAATCCACCACCACTATTTCTTCTTATCGCCATGTGTACAAAGGAAGGACTGGACTTGAGTCTGTAGGGGCTGAGCCCCTTGCGGCTCTTCTGCTCCATTGTTGCATGACTTTTGTGACGCAGCGGCAGCACAAAAGAGGCGCAATGGTGCGGCGTATATTAACAACGTGACGCATATGGGAGATGCATCACATTGTAAAGCCCTGCGCCATCAGGGGGAGTTCCGGCGCAAGGGAGGGTGTTCCTGCGGAGGAACGCATCCTAAAAGTGGCTGAGGGAAATCTACAAGATTTCAATCACTCACTTTAACGACAATGATGCGTGACTCAAACCCTGCGCCTGCTTGAAGCAGACGTACGGCTTGACGCAGCATTGGGGAGATAGGGCACCCCAGAGCATTGATGGAGCTGCGCCATCGTTGCGACGCAACTCCAGCAATGCACCGCCTTTACGGCACAGATGCGTAACGCTTTGGTGACGTTTTGGGCCCATGGTGCGCCGCATTGTAAATACGGTGCACTATGGGTGATGGTGGCGTGGCGCACAATTACTGGCGCATCCCTGCTACTTTGCAGGGATGCGCCGGTAATTGAAAATCTGAACCTTAGTGTGTAGCATTACGCAGTTCTTTAAACTACACTCATATATAATTTCACAGGCCAATGAAATGAACACAAAATCGAAAACAAATAAGCATAGTAGCAACACTACTGAGAAGAAGAGCAGTGCACCTGAAATGCACAAAAGATTTTGAAATATAATTTACCTACAATGTAATGTGCAGCATTATTGCTCTTGGTAAAAAACAAAAATTTGCAATATAATAACACAGCAGGAGAAAACAGAGTAGTAAAGAAATAGCTTCTACTACTCACCAAGCCCGGGGATCTCAAGGCCAAGCAGGTCGAGCAGATCTCGTTCACGGGTCAGGACATCCGTCCAGCGGTGGGTGGTCTGGTTGTAGGTGCGCCGGACCCGAGAGTGGTGGTACATGGCCCGGCACACCTTATCCCACCGCTTCCGGCGCTCCCGGATCCCGTACCCGACACCGATCCTGCCGCCTGCCATGATGGTCCTGGGGAGGCGGCGCCGAACATAAAAAATGAGTGCGCCCACCTCCTCCGGGCTAAAGATCTCCCTGGGTATGACCTGCTCCCCCCTCAAACGCCCGCACGGGAGCCGGGCACGGGGTGCGGGACCCTTCCCCTTCTTGGGATGCTTCCCGGCTCCCTTCACCATGGTCTGGGCGGAAAGGAATAAAGAAAATAGAATAGGGAAGAGAAGAAAAGAAAAGAGTTTAAAAAAGTAGTTTAAAATTAACCAAAAGTAGCAGTAAACACAAAAATATAGGTCTAGAAAAATAGAGGGATAGATAATAAGTAAAATAGATCAAAAACAACTTCAAACAAGCAAAGGATGGCAGAGATTTAGAGAGGATACAAGTAGCATGCCCAGAACCATAGCAATGAATGAGAAACAAGATGGCCGCGCCCGTTCACGACCGCGCGGGTAAGTTCGCGCAAGATTTTCCTCGCGAACACTCGCAAAATTGTACTGGCGAGCCGCACACTTTGCGAGATTACACTTCGCGCCCGGAAACGGAAATACGTCATGCAAACAAGATGGCCGCGCACTTGAACGACCGCGAGGGTAACTTCGCACCTTGCGCTACAAGCGGCTCGCGAAAACGCACAAAACCTTGCGAACTAACACGCCGCAAAAAAACAAATCGCATATTCGCACGAATTCGCGGCTTCCGAATCCGATCTCGCGCGTGTTCGCGCCCCGCGAATTCTGCGAAATTGCAGAAAAACGAGTTTTGCAAAACTGAAAGCACTCGGCAGGTGCAAGAGTTCAAACTCTTCATTAGTAACCATTCCCTGTAGTGCTTCCTGACTGGGGCCCCTCCAGAGTTCAGTTGCTGGTTGCAACAATTGTATGACCCTGCTCTGACCCTCACAGCAGGCTCATAGAATAGCTACAAGTAGGCCACAAAGGTCCTGGAAAAAAAAATTGCACTGCAACAGAAAGCAAATTACTGATAAGGAAGCAGGTGCCAGACCTGGAATTTTAAAACAGTGACACATTAATAAACGAACCCCAAATTAATTCATGTCAGTTGAAGCAGGGCAGGTGTGCTTGCTTTTCCCCCCCATAATCTACAGTGATGATGAACCAGAGGGTGGCATTGATGTAACAGAGGGTGGCATGGGTGAAACAGAGGGTGGCAGTGGTGAAACAGAGGGTGCAGGGAACCTGTGATGATGAACCAGACGTAGAAACAACATAGCCGCGACCGTTGCGAGCCGACAAGTAAGTTCCCCATTGCGAACTAGTACCAAACCCTCGCGAACTGGCAGAAACCCTTGCGAACACCAAAAAAAAAAAGAAATCCGCAAATTCGCGAGAATTCGTGGATTTTGTGGATTGCAAGTTCGCAAATTCGCAAAATTCGCGAACGCCAGATTCGCAAAATTCGCCCATGCTTAACGAGGACTACACCAATAGCCAGATCACTGGAGGTGGTGGTCCCCGCATACCAGTACAGTACCAGCCCTGGAAGGAGAAGGTCATGGCCCTGCTACCACCGGTGGAGTACATGGCATTGAATGAGTCGTGGAGCCTGGTGAGTATACAAACAACTCATGTAACATGGGGGTAATGGCATCCACACTCCGAATACCAAAAAATGCCGGCAACAAGTGGCAAGCACCCGCCGCCCATAACTACAGGTCAAAATTACGCTAATGCCACTAAGATGTGTATTCCCCATTGACAAACCAAGGCCATGCTATGTCCCATGCTACTGGAAGCACAAACCCAAGAATGGACGTCCGGTATCCTAGGAGGGTGGCTGTCACAAAATGCCTCGTTGGACTCCAAATAACACCCAATTGCATGGGCTTCCGCAGAGGGGGCAAGGGTGGCTCTTGGCCCCCCCCTGGATCGCCAGTGTGTCTCGTGTGGGCCAAGTCAGGGCCGGCCCTAGTCCATCATGCTTTTGAAATGTTGCCATTGTCCCAGGTGGTAGCACCCTCCATTGGGTGGGAAGGGTGAAGAGGGTTGTCGAGAATTGTGCAAGGCAGAAGGGGGAAGGGTGTAAGGCAGAGGGTGAGAAGGGTGCAAGGCAGAGTGCCAGAAGGGTGTATGGCAGAAGGGATGAGGGAGCAAGGCAGAGGGGAGGAAGGTGCAAGGGGGAGGGTGGGAAGGGAGAGGGTAAAAAGGGTGCAAGGGGTAGGGTGATAAGGGTGCAAGGGGGTTTCCGAGAATTGTGCAAGGTAGAGGGGAGGAGGGTGCAAGGTGGATGGTGAGAAGGGTTCAAGGCAAAGTGCCAGAAGGGTGCATGGCAAAGAGGATGAGGGAGCAAGGCAGAGGGGAGGAAGGTGCAAGGGGAGGGCGGGAATGGTGCAAGGGGGAGGATGAGAGGGGTGCAAGGGGTAGGGTGATATGGGTGCAAGGGGGTTTCCGAGAATTGTGCAAAGCAGAGTGGAGGCGGGTGCATGGGGGAGGGTGAGAAGGGTGCAAGGAGGAGTGCCAGAAGGGTACAAGGCAGAGGGGATGAGGGAGCAAGGCAGAGGGGAGGAGGGTGCAAGGGGGAGGGTGATGAGGGCGCAAGGCAGAGGGCCCGAAAGGTGCAAGTGGGATGGGGATGAGGCAAAAAATGTGGCCACCCCTATTAACATTTCTGTGTACACCCATGGCCAATGAAATCATCCCATATGGTCCATGCACACACCCATGCACCATGCTCAATGCACAGGGAGTGTGAAAGTCTTGACAAGAAAGCTGACACTGGGCACTGGTGTAGGCAGCACAAGGCCCTCCTGTGACCAGTTCAAACAATAACACCAGGACAACAAGGTCATATATCTTGGACAGGAACTCAAAAATACTGTTATGGCAGCATGCTCCATGGGGGGACACCCACACCGAGAGGGACGCCCTGTTCAAAATCAGACTCCAACTACCAGCACGGCCTGTCACACACACCCCTTAAATAAACATAGCCTCCTGGGACAGGCAATGGAGTGTCCCACTGTCACAATCGTCAAGTAACACAACAAAACAAATACAGATCATATGAAGCATCCAAGCAAAAACAATGCACAGTGCTGATTCACAATTTTCTTGCGCTTCTTTCATGACGCCGTTGCTTCACCTTTGTGACGCAGCGGATACACAAAAGTTGTGCCATGGTGCTGGGGTATTTACAAGGTGATGCATCTGGGAGATGTGCCAAGTTCTAAAGCCCTGCGCCAGAAGTAGATGTACTGGTCCGGGGAGGGGGGGGGGGGGTATCTGTCACGGCACAGCAATACCTCACAAAAGTGGCTGATTGAAATCTTCAAAATTTCACTCTGTCACTTTTATGCACATGCTGGCACAAAACCCTGTGCATGCTTGAAGCAGACGTAAGGATTGACGCAGCATTGGCAAATAGGGCCACACAAAGCATTACTTGATCTGCGTTGTGCCTGCAACACAACTCCAGCAATGTGCCACTTCCATGGCACAGATGCGTGACGCAGCTGTGCCGTTGTTCCACCATGGTGATACACAGTGTCAGTGTGTTGCATGCATGCTGGCATAGCTGTGGTGCACAATGACTGGCAAATCACTGCTGACATGCATGGCTGTGCCAGTCATTGTAAATAGTCACTCACATGTCAATGAGTCCGGAGCCAAGATCAATCTGACCCCACACCATACCCATCCACAAGTGAACATTGAGAACAATCCAAAGCATAGACAACTACCAGGTGGAACAGTGGCAACGACAATGTATATGAAAATTGGATGTTGCATGAAATGGCATTAACATTGTCTGTCTCTCACACCCACAGGGCAACGTGCTCAATCTACCCCCAACGAGGGGGGATATGAATCACAGTCCCAGGCTACGCAGGACCCTGATCCCACCAACAGTGATGCCTCTCACCACTCCATGGATGACCCCGACCAACCTGGCACCTCTGGAGCCCAAACCCATGCAGCAGCTGGATCAGGGACATGTGCGCCAACCACCACACCCATTACTTGCACATCGCAGCAGACAGCTCGGAGCCTACACTCCACAACTGTGCCAGTCTGACAATGAGGGACAAGGTTCGCCGGGCACCCAGGAGGTGGCAGACAACACCACCACTGCCATCTCTCAGGGGTACCGTCGACCTGATGTGAATCACAGGCCAGGCTTGTGTGGGCAGGGGTGGTGGGAGTGGCACCAGGTGGAGGGGAGAACCTGACCACCCAGCTGCAGCGCCTGGTATGTCTGAACTACGAAACATCATGAAGGCATACCGGCAGGACACCAGGGAGTTCAACCAGGTAGTGGGGGCCCTCACAAAACTCAAAACCCTGCAGGCCGAGCAACACACCAGTCAACGAGAACACCAAGGACGGATGGAGGCAAGACTGGATAAGCTCTTGTCGGTCCACAGGGTCATAAGCCATTCACTCCGTCGGATCGCTGACAACATGCAGCACCCTCCCTGTGTCACCAGACAAGAAACATTGAGGCGAAGACAGCCAACAGGCACAGGGAGGGAGAAGGAGGAGGAATCGTCCGATGGAGCCTCCCATGCATCGGTAAGGCCTCCATATCAGGGTCCCCCAAGGAAGGTGGGTCGTCCACGCAAAAGACAGTGAGAGGTAGTGGGTCATGCGCATCTCGCAGGTCACCTGGTCAGGCATCTTGCCGTTGTATGCAACAGCATCACCTTATTGACTGTTCCACTCACCGAGATGGACTTGCTGGTTGCAGTCTGACCAATGCTGCCAAGCACTGTTGTCTGGACTCTGTTGACTCAAACTGCAAGGCATCACAACTCCCTTTGTGAACTTTGAATTCCCCCCTTTTTTTGTACAGCACCTAGCACTCATTCACGTTTCCCGCACAAGATAGAAAAATAAACAAAAGAAACACAATAGATTTTGATGTTGCATTCTTTTTAAATAAGTCAACAACATACGTGTGGGGAAATCTCAAAGTGTTCCAGAGTGTGCAACAAAGTCAAGCCATCAATACACTGGGATCTGAGTCCGGTTGAGGACACACATAGGTCACAATGTACCATCAAATACATACATGGAGCGCAATAGTCACCAGTGATGGTTTTAATCTGCTGAGGAGGGGGGCTTGCCCTACTGCACTGACAGACAGTTCTGGAAGAGTTTCATGAAGGTAAAGAGGTCATGGGTCATGTTGAGGTGGTCACGGAGGGAGTACCAGGTCTTTCTGGTGATGTGGGAGAACTATCTCCTGCATGCAGTTACACTGTGGATGTAATGAATGGTACCCAGGGCATGGGTGGCTGGACGGAGTAGGGGCAACAGGGGGTTGGATGGGAGACTTCCATGTTCATCTTTGGGGCAGGGGTTGTGGAGTGCCTGCTGAGTGTGGCTGATGAGTATGAAGGTGATCCTGCAGTAGACAGTGAGACAATTGTAGGTATCTCAGGTGGATGGTCATGTGGCTGTGGAAGGGGATGTTGAGGCCGAGGTGTGCGCATGCACCCTGGATGTGCACAAGTCCTCCTGGAGACTGGCTCTTGTCCATGCATAGAGGGTTTTGCCGTAGTTTAGCCGGCTGGTGTCGTGGACCTGGGTGACTGTCTATCTTGACTAGGAGTGGATCCTTCTGAAGATCATTTGCAGCATGCGGAGGGACTTGCAGCATGAGGTAGTGATGGTGTTGACTTGCATGGTCATTGTGAGCAAGGAGTGTACGATGAGGACCTGCTTTCGTGCGTGGCCACTGTGTGCTTGTGCGCTGCCCAGGCTGTGTGACACAAGGAGTTGTCCCAGCTGTAAGGGGACATTCCTCAGATGATGAGCTCAGTCTTTTCCAAGACCAGCCTCAGTGGGCTGATGTTCATCCATTTGTCAATGCACCTCATGCCTTCTTGCATGTTGGATCTGGGAGTGGCTGGGCCTTTGGTGAGGGTGAGGAGCAGCTGGGTGTCAATGGCATAGGACATGATGATGAGGTTGTGTGCGCATGTGATGTTGGAGAGGGAAGTCATGAAGACATTGTAGACCGTCACGCTGAGAGATGTCGCCTGGGCCATGGGACCGATGACCCCAGTGTACTATGCGACGAAGGGGTGATGCGGACTCCCTGGGCCTTGCTGGGGAGGTACTTGATAATTTCATCCTGGGTCTTCCTTTGGATCCCAGTGTTGGAGATGTGTGATCTGACAGTGTGTGAGCACATGGGGTTAAATGCCGTTGAGCAGTCGATGGGGTGAGGGCCTGCCTTCTCCCTGGTGGCTTAACTGTTGTTGTGCTTCACAGGAAAGTCAGCCAATGTGGCAAGAGTGTTGGATCAGTTGCTGATCCAGTGTGTGCGGTTGCAGGGTGTGGTGGTCTAGTTGTTTGGAGTGTCCTGTGGGAGGGTGCCACACAGTTCATTTGTGTTGACTCTGGTCAAGCTTACCTGGTGCATCTGAAGCGGAGTTGAGGTTCTTTAATTTTGACTCTATTTTACATTCAACTTCATTTTGTGTTGCTTTTACACAGGCTGTATGATTCACAAAGTGTCTCTGCCCTTTTGGACTGCAACGTGTTGAAAACCCCCTCCGTCCTTGTCTTGAAACCCATCTCAGACACCTGCCGGCCTAAATTAATTCTTGTCTGGACCACCTAATCCCTGTATCAACTATCTGTTAGCCTTTAGTATTCTTTTCGTGCCATATCATATCTTTTGGCCTTCGCTATTCTCTCCCTGTGTTTTCCTATTCCACAAACCTTTACTTTGAAGCACGCAAACATGCTCTGCCATTACTGATTGACCTATAGGTGCTGTCATTGATTGAATTATGGGATCAGGCAAAGACACAACTCAAGGAGGATGTTCTGGTTACATGATGCCTTGTTTTGAATGTTTTCCTATTGGCTAATATTTGGCAGATCTTGCATGTCCATGCTAGGCATATTGCATGCTTGCAGAAGCTAGGACTGCCCCTTACTTTTATGCTGAGTATGTAACCCTAAGCATATATAAGGCCTCTGTTTTCTGTACTCCTCAGTCTGCCTCATTCAGTTGCTAAGGCTTCTGTGTGACGTAGCCTCACTCATTTGAGTTTAATAAAAATGTTCCTTTTATATTCCAGCTTCTGGGTCAAGTTCTTCTTTCTATTAGTGAGACTCCTGAGATTGAAGATTTGAGTTTCTTCAATTGGCGCGGCCAACGTGGGCTTCATCAGAGAAGTGACTATCTGTGGGAGTGATCTTGTCAGGAGACTGAAATCTACGGAGGAGGACAGAACAGGATTCTACTAAGAAGGTACTCTGTGCACAGAGATTCTGGAGATTCTTTGTCTCTGCAGCCCAGTATATTTCTGATCTTCCTGATTTTGATCCTCCACATGATGTCACTCCTGACTGAGAACTTTTTTTGGCGTGAGTATTCTAAAAAAGACCGTTAGGTCATGTAGAACTTGACAGTTAGAATTTGGATAACCTTTTGATTAGTAAGAGTAAGGTAGTTTAGTAACGCTTACTGTAGCTTTGGAATTTTGGAATTTGTGTTGGCCAACTTTAGATATGTTTTGGATTTTGGATATGAAAATTGCAATTTGTGTAGGCAGGTAATGAGGAGATTATTCTCTATTTGGTTTTGTTGAACAGTGCACGTACGAAAAGTACCTTAAGCACTACTTTGAATATAATATTTGCATATTCTGCAAATATTTTTGGCATACCTGTTTTCAAGCGCACATCAAAGTATGTGTTGCTTTTTTGAAAGGTACCATAGTGTGATGTGAAGTAAATTAGCCAGCTCCCCTAGAGGGAATATCTAAATAGGTTTAGATTTAAAAACATATTTCTTCCTTGGTGATTTTGTATCCCCCAGAGAATTAAAATATGACAAAAATACAAACAAGGATCCTTTGTTCTGCGCAATTTTATGAATGAAGATATGCAGAATGATTTTTTTTTGTGTTTTGCTAGCCAAAGCTAGTGAATTGAGCGTAGTTTTGCTTCTTGGACATACATCAGTCTGTTGGGCTGTTTTTGCAGTCTTTTGGAACACTATTGAGAAGCGTTTCTCGTAAATATGACTTACAACTAGTATTTGCAAATGGTTTGGTTCAAGTACAGTCTGTGGTTGTCCTTTTTTTCTGTCCTGAATATTGATTTGTGGGTTAAATGTGTATTTAAATGTCTATGTGGTTTTCCCATTAGTGCAACTTCTGTAAGTGAATAGCGATGGCGCTATTCACAAAATGCGTGCTGTATTGTGTGTCCTGAGTGTTTTCACCCCTTTCTGTTTATGTCTGAAATGAGCTCAAATGTATGTTTGTGATTTTTGTATGTTTTCAGTCCATTAAGCAAAATGTCTAAATGCTTAAAAAAATAAAATTAAAATTCACATTCACTAGGAATAAAAAGGCCCCTGCCTGAGCTCCGTGAAAATGCACGGAATGGAGAGCATTTACTAGTGAAAAAGCGACCGAAGTTTATGGTGAAGAAATCATTTTAAAGGGCAAATCTCAAGACGGAGACTGCAGTCATGGCAATGGTGACGGCAGAGTTGAGAGGATTCCATTGATCCGCTAAGCTGGCTAAACAACATACAGGTTCGTTCACTCAGCGGTGGCTATCAAGAAGAGCTGAGGAGAGGTGGGAGGACGGAGCAAACCCGGTTACAAAAAACAATATGAGCTCACTTAATACCGCCACACCACCTTCCCTCTACGAATGTGGCTTACCGGCGGCCGGCTCAGCGGCTTGTAGAGAGCTGGTAATTCTCCTAGGCTGGGCTATCACCAGGATTACACCGACAGTCTCTCGGCGATTGCGGCAGCGTTTGTGGGAGCGGCTGCATTGGCGTGGTGACTCCGCGGAGCTCAGGGCGGAGCTCAGAGCGGAGCTGAACGTGGAAACTTCATCGGTGGCGTCGGCGTTGTGCAGTGAGCTACCAGAGTTGAATAAAGACAGCCTCGATTGTCCCAATGAGGAATTCGATATTGACAGTCTGTGTTTACGGCTGGGAGGAGCAGTTGTGGAGTTACTGAATCTAGCGGAGTTAGCACCGTTTGAATGCTGTATCAACTTGAGACTGGCCCTGGAAATGCCGTCTAAATCAGCCTCGTCAGCAGCAGCAAGAGCAAGACTTGCAAAAGCAACAAGAGCACTCCGTGAGGCGGAGTTGGAGGAGCAACAGTTGCAGCAGTCTGGAGAAGGCAGTCAAAGTGGCGGTGTGTCCACGGTTCCTACAAGTAGTGCCAAAACGAGGAAACAAGTCCAGAAGACACCAATAGCATGTTTACCACGCCAAGAGGTTTTAGCCACTAAGGAGAAAATAAATAGCACTCATGAGGTAGCGAGCCCCGGTAACACGGTTATGGACTTACTCAGGAGAAAGCAAGGGGCCTCAGTGAACCCAGGGAATACAGAGGATACCCTAGTATATTCTCCTAATACGAGGGCAGCCCTTGAGGTGCCATCATCCCCGCAACAACTAGAGGAAAATGGCCCTGCCCCTACACAAGCTACACCGGCGGAGAGCCTGGAGGAGAATCTAACTGTAAGTACTTTAAGAGCTACCAATGGTGGTGTTGGTATTAACACTAACGGCCTCATAGATCCTAATACTGCTTCAATTCCCTCTCCGAACTCTATTATCATCTCTCCCAACACACAAGGTGATACAATTACTAAATTTTCAATGTCGTTTTCTGGGACTGGCGAAAACATAATAGGGGTAGTGGACAATACTCTGACCCAAGATAATCAAGCAGTTCAAAGCTCTTCACCACCTACGAAGGGTTTAGCAGGGGGCTCTTCCTTAATGAATGCGATGGAAGAAATACCTTTAGGGGAGCATATTCTAACTCATGGCCATGTAAATGCTGACCCTCAACCATTGACTGACAGTAATGGTGCGAACAGGGGGGCACCTATAACTCAGGGATCTTTCCTTCCTGAAGCCGAAAGAGAAGGGAATGTATTCTACTCCTTTTCTGATGAAACAGGAGCAGAGGCAGAGACCGAGGATGGTGAGTCAGACAAAGTTAACTCTAGTATAGAGTGTGATGAGGATGATCTGGAGTATGATGAAGATGGCGAATCCCTTCTGTTTACATCTTCACCAGAAGAGAGTATAGAGGAGGAGGGGCAATCAAATACAATCAAATCCAAACCTAAACTTCTGTCCAGGACTAAACAAAGAGGCCCCTGTAGCACAGATTTGTCTAATCAAGATATACTCCCCCCTACTGCGGTAGAAGCAATTCTACAGGCCATCGCAGCCCATAGGGAACAGATGGAGGAGGATAGTAAACGATCAAGGCTGGCTTTACGCAAGATACAAGGAGTGGTTAAAAATCTGACTAAAACCTGTAAATCAATTGGCGAAAGGGTTACTGAAGTTGAGTCAAGAGTGTTGACTACTGAAAATGAAACTCAAGCAAACGTAGAGAAGATCAAACTCCAGGATGCTGAACTAATGGATATGAAATGGAAGCTGGAGGATTTTGAGAATCGCCAGCGTCGTAATAACTTACGCCTGCTGGGAATTCCGGAAAAAATGGAGGGGGAGAATGTACGAGCATTTGTTATCAAACTGTTCAAGGAATCTATGCCCGACCTAACAAATTGGAACTGGGAACTTGAGATCCAACGAGCTCACAGGATGCCATTCAATCCACCTGCTAAACCTGGCCCTTATCCTCGGGCTATTCTAATCTATTTTGGGAACTTCTTATTGAGACAATCAGTGGCCGAGAATGCTAGACCTGATAATAAACTTACATGCAATGAGGTTTCCTTTTTCACTAGGCCTGATTTCTGCCATGCTACAGTGGAGAGGCGGTGGCGACTATGATCCTTAATTAAACACTTTCAAGAAAAGGGGGCCCAGGCCTATTTAAATAACCCCGCAAAACTAAAGGTTGTATGGGCAGGGCTGGCCAAGTTTTTTATCTCTGAAATTAAAGCGAAGGCTTACCTTGATGAGATTAACAAATAGGGGCCAGTAATGTTGTGATATAGAATATAGAGTCTCTTGCTAAGTAGATATCATTGATTTATTATTGCTTGACTATTGCTTGATACTCATATTTTCTTAGTTTTTTTTTCTCTAATGAGATATTGCCTATTATTTATTTTGTAACTCTCTATTCCTTTAGGCTTAAACCTATAATACACTATTAAAGTGGATACGGTAGCTCAGGCGCTACACTGCTAGCATCATCAGGACTCTGGTAGAGTCCGTTTGCCCACTAATTGTGGGGGGGTCCCTAGAGGGGGAGGGGCCTGTAGGGAGGAGGGGGGGCGGGTGGGGCTTGGGGGGGGTTGGAAAAAGGAAAAGAACCTGATCCAGAGGGTAACCTTTTTTTGTAAATTCTAAAAACTGTACAAATAAAGTAAGCAACTGTATGATGAAGAAGTCAAAGCTCCTTGATAAGTATAATGAGAGAAGTAGAGAGTTTTTTTATATACGCTGATTCATTGACTAATGGCTAGACTGAAAATTCAAACTTGGAATATTGGGGGTCTATTGAATAGGGAAAAACAACGTCAATTATGTGAATTAATAAAACTTAATCCTGTAGACATTTTATGTCTACAAGAGACGCATGTTCCATGGGTAAAAAGATCACAACTGAGGCTCAGAGGATATAATTTGTTAGCCGTCTCTACCCAAACATCAAATATAAGAGGGGTGGCGATACTCGCTAAAACTTATCTTGGCCAACCTATATGTGCTGCTTCTGATCCACATGGTAGATGGGCAATAGTGAAATGAAATTAGCAAATGGCTTGATTATCTGCACGATTTATGGTTCTAATCAGGACGATCCGATAATATTCTCACTACTTGAAGTTGAGCTTGCAACCTGGCAAGGCTCGCTAGTAATCTGTGGGGATTTTAACATCTCTTTAAAAACACATCTATTTAACGATCAAAATAACCATAATCTGCAGAATTATGTAGGACGCAAACCTAAAGTATATAAGGCTATCAGGAGACTCACAAATAGTTTGGGACTAGTAGATATATGGGGTGTTAAGAATCACCAGGACTCAGGATGTACATACTTTTCCCACCCACAACAAAAACATGTCCCTATAGATTATTTTTCCTCTACTAGGGATTTAGTGGCTAAGGCAGCAATAACTAAAAATCCTAAAATCATATCTGATCACAATGCTTTGGTTCTCACACTGACAGTTGGCGATCGAAAGCAGCCTCGACAATGGTCATTTGATCGAAAACTGTTGGTCGATAATGAATACATTAGACACATTAAAAAATGGACGGAGGAATTTTTTGATATGAACCGCTTTAGTGCCTCCAGAAACACTGTATGGGATTCCTTCAAATCTGCCCTTAGGGGCGAGACCATTAGCTACCAAGGTAGAGCGAGAGAGCTAAATAAGAATGACTTCAATGCTAAAGTAATAGCCTTGGCTAAGGCAGAGGAAGATCATACCACAGCTATTTCCCATGGGGCAGATACTACACAGTCAATGTATTTAGTTACTCTAATAAAAATGAGCTAAACAACAACCTTAGTCAAAAAGCAGCTCAGACCTACAGTGCTCATAGGAGAGATATCTATGAGAATGGGGAGAAAGTGGGGAGGCAGCTGGCGTTACACACCCGGCAAAGGAATGTTTCCAATCAGATAAAATTGATAACTGATAATGGTAAATCGTATACGCAGCCAGATGAGATCACTTCATTATTTCAGCAGTATTATCAGAATCTATATACGGAAGACTCTACCCCTCTGTTAAATACAGAATATGATTTTCTGAATAACTTTATTAATAATACCGAGGGTCTAAAAAGACTAGATGATATTACACGCCAGGATCTGGAAGGCGAAATCACCTTAGATGAGGTTTTACTATCTTTAACCTCACTTGCTTCAGGCAAAGCAGCAGGTCCTGATAAGCTACCTATAGACCTATATAAAATTCTGAGTCCTCAGTTGGGTCCAATATTTCATGATCTTTTTTTAGGTATTCAATGGAACGGGATAACCCCGGACTCCTGGAATAATACAAATATAATTGTCTTCCCCAAAAAAGGAAAATCACCTCAACAATTAACGTCATACCGCCCCATATCATTAATTAACGCGGATTCCAAATTAAATGCCAAGGTGTTAGCCACGAGACTTAGTAGTGTTATTGAGCAAATCGGCTCCCCGTGGCAGCATGGCTTTGTACCAGGCAAAGGAACAACGGACCATACTTCTAGGGTAATCGCTTTGTTTGATGCCATGACTGTCACGGGGGGCCGAATGTCAATGATACTATTAAATGCCGAGAAGGCGTTTGATCGCGTCTCGTGGAAATTCCTGTGGGCAATTATGCAGTTAAACAATTTCGGCCCTAAATTTATTAAAGCGATAAGATCAATGTACTTATCTCCCAAAGCTAAAATACAAATGATGGGATCTGAATCTGACAATATTAGTATAACTAGAGGTTCGAGGCAAGGGTGTCCTTGCTCCCCCTTATTATTTGCTGTATATATTAATCCCCTGATATTGAAACTTATTGAGAGCCCTATTATTACTCCAATCGTTCTTGGCCCGTTTTCTGCTAAAGTATTAGCATATGCTGATGATATCGCGGTCTTAACATCAAACCCAATTGAGGCTATGGTGGAAATTGAGGCTATAACTACAGAATTTGACATCTATTCTGGATATTCTTTAAACAAAAGGAAGACAATTGTATTATGTACCGACAACATCTACTATTATGATCAAAGGAAAGCTGCAAATGCTACTTATTTAGGAATTGTCATTACTCCCACACTTAAATCCATAATTAATTATAACTTTAACCCACTGATTCCAACTATTACAAAAGATTTGGATAGAGTAAATGGGCTCCACTTGTCTATTATAGGGCGAGCTAATTCCCTTAAAATGAATATACTTCCTAAATGCCTTTACCTGTTTCGAGCAATTCCACTGGCTATTGATCCTAATATCCTAAAAACTCTTGAATCCCTTATAATTAAGTTTGTTTGGCAACATGGTAACATTCGAAGGTCTCACAAGTTAATGTCTCTGCCTAGCGAAAGAGGTGGGTTGGCAATACCCAATACTAGTATGTATCACTGGGCCGCACTTCTTAAACAAATGACCCCACTGATTAGCTCTAACTTAAGTGTATCACCCCCTGATAATAATATTCCACCCTCAATATATGAGCTATTACTAGGGGACAAGGCCAATGGATTGTTCTTACAACAGATTGAGGCACGGGACTACACCAATGACCGGAACTATGAAATTATAAACGGGGCATTAAAGGTTTGGGGCAAAGTTACTAAACACCTGCACATTAGTAAATTGAATAGGTATACCTCTTTATGGTATACGAAGGCGACCATGCCATTTTCAAACGATATTATAGCAAGGAAATGGCAGAGACTTGGAATCCTGCGTGTTAAAGATTTTCTGGTACATGGCCTAGAAACTACTTTTATAGATGTTAAGGATAAATATCATCTTTCTAACGGGGACTACATCAAATATGTGCAAATATATACAAACCTTAAGGCTAAGGGACCTACCCTTGGGCTACAGAAAATAGATCTGTTGGAGGCTATTAATAGGTCTAATACACAAATTGGTGTTATATATAATCTTTTCCTTGTTAATGTACAAGATGATTTGGAAAAAACTGAATCTAGCTGGGCAGTTAAACTTAGTAATCCCAATGTTGACATATATAAAAGCCTAGAGCTGAGCCAACAACTTTTTAGGGCTAGCAACCTTAAAGCTCAAACATATAAAACTATTTTTGGCCTCTATTATACACCCGCTAAACTGTATTCTTGGGGTAAAAGGGAAAATGATTTATGCCCAAGATGTACACAAGGACCAGCTAATTTAATACACATGCTAAGCAGCTGCCCCAAACTCATTCAAATTAAACATATGATTGCTGATTACTGGGAGGTGCTGTTTGGTCATAACCTTCCACAAACAGATTCACTGTTTATTTTAGGATATGATTCCTCGATCGCTCTATCAAAGAATGAGCAAAATGTATTATTTATAGGTACGGCGGTACTTAGAATTATTTTGTCGGCCCGCTGGAAAGAAGCCGAACCACCAAGCTTCCAGATGTGGCTGGCTCGCTTTTTAGCTGTTTTCAGCTTCGAGAGAGCCATACACTCTACAAGAGGGTTTAAATGGCAAAGAATGGGCGAATCGATTTGGTCTCCAGTTTTGAGTTGGAAAGCAGGATTAAATCCATCTATCTGATTTTCTTTGATGGGATAGAAGTCAGCATACAACCTATAATATATATAACTGAATACTATTAAAAATAATGCTTGCTATTTAATGTAATATATTTTCTGAATCATTGGGGGAAGTTTCTGGCTCATCAAAGGTCCTGTATTACCTATTGTATCAAATATTGTTTTATTCTATTATTCTTTCTTTCTTATTGAAGTGAAATCCTTGAATATGAATATGATTATGACTATGATAATGATGCTTTATGATTTCAACTTGTACTTCTCTCTAGTATGCTTTTTTTTGTGGGTTTTTTATGTCATTTCTTTGTTATGTACCTGTCTGGATTGAGTTCAATAAAAAAAAGGAATAAAAAGGCCCCAAAAAACGAATGGTGTGTGTTGTAGAAAACCAAACTTATAGCATTTTTTACTTACATACATTGTATTAGAAATTTCCAGACAAACACTTCAGCTGCAGTAAATTTTTGCTGAACTCAGACGCATATTATAGAACATGCATTGATGTGTCTTCGTTTGAAAAAGACTGCCACCGTGCTCATGTTACAATGCTGAGAGACAAGCTAAATAAACAGGAGTATTTACTCAGCCAGGACTTTGCCCTCAGTTAAACATGGGTGAATCTTTGCATTTCAGAATGTTGTTTTCAAAAGGTTCCAAAACTAAGGTTCATTATTTTGTATTACAGGAAGACATTTCAATTAAGGGTTTTCCTCTCTTTAAGCATTTTTGTAAGCATATTCTTGGTTCTGTCGCTAAATAAAAATTGTCCTTTTTAGAAAGAAAAAATGTGGCGCCAAAGTTTGTCATGTTTCAAGTTAGGCTTCTGTGCTTAGGCATATAAATGAATGCGTCTAAAAATGATAGGCAAGAGATGCAGCTTGCTTTTATATGTGGAATTATCAAAAATGATTGGGTTTATTAAAAATAATTATTAATTATGAAAAATAACTATTAAAAATAAGTGCTACAAAATTCGTTTTTTACTATTCATGAAGCTTAATGCTCATACTGTGACCTCCTAGCATTATAATTTAATTTAAGTTGTGCTGTCCTGCATAATGAGGACATTAGCATATGGAATTTTACTAATGTCCAATCTCTGCAATTTGTAAAGAACATTCTGAGGATGATTAATATGTAACACAATTATAGGATATTTATGTATAAGTGCCCCTAATATCAAAGTCGATTTTGGGTAAAATAGGCCATTTAAAACAGTATTCTTGCCTTTTATAATTGCTTTAAAGTGCTTTAGGCTTCAGTAAAATGCATACATTTAGGTATAATACAAATTTGCAGGTTGTCCCCATTTGGGGTTTGCTTTTAAATGGCCCAGTGCGATCTATTTAAGGATGATGAAATGAGTACCATTGCAACAAGCATTTGTTCTAAAAACTGTTATGTGTGTTATTAGGTTCTTTGAATTATTCACAGTAAATATGGTTTAATAATCTGGGAATGGAGATAATTTTGTAGCGCCTAAAAAGGAGAAATTATTTTTCAAAATAGAGTGAATTATTGCAGGTTAGGAGGAATTAGGAAGGTCTTTTGTCTTTGACAGCCTCAGAGTGAGCAGAAGCTGGTGGCTAGGAGAGCTGCAGAGGCTGGCTCAAGTTGCGCTGAGGTGCTATCTTTAGTTTCCCTGTAAACAATGGAAGGAGGCTGTCATGTTGACATCTGTGACCTTTTAAATTAGGGCCTTGTCTCTGTGAAGTGCAGAATGACCTTGCTAAACGGGCGTCTAAAAGGGGGGGTTTCTGGTTTCTCCATAAGAACATCAATAAAATTAAAGATCTTAATTCCAAAGGGAAAATATGAAAAAAGGGTTTCTTTGAAAGTACCAACATCATGCTAAATGCTCTGCAGAACTGATACATTTGTATCTCTGCTCTGAAAAAAATAATGTCTGCTAGTGGTTTTATTTGACAGAAAATAAAGTATTGCATTAAGTCTTAGACAGAAAATAAGACCTTTACTAAAATTTTGAAGTCTACATGCCTAAGTGAGAACGATTTGCCAATTAAGAATTATTTTTCACAGTGGAAATTGTGGTGCCAAATTAACATGGAGTGTCAGTGAAACAATTTTACTTTTAGAAAGTTAAAATTAAGGTGGCTTAATGTTTCAAGCTGACTGACAAGATGGTAACAGTTAAGTAATGGAAATGTATTTTTGTGTTTGTTAATGTGTATCATGTTTTGTCTTCTGATTAAAAGTTATAATTGATATTTGTTTGTTATGAGAAATGTCTCTCTTTTGTGTGTTGTGTATTTTTTTTTGCTTCTGCCCACAGATCATTCATGGATTGTTCTGGGTGATTTTAAGGCTGACAAGACACGTGAGTTTGGTTAGTTGAAACGAGATGTGTTTTTGCGTAACTCCTTTGGAAAGAAATGTTCATGTGTTTTTTATGTTTGTGTATTTGGTCCTATCATGAATTGTTCTTGTTGGTCCTGTATGTCAGAAGAGACACAGTAAGTTGTATTTGACAGCCGATTTCTACTGCCTGGTGATGTGCTGTCAAAAGGAGGGTAAGGATTTTAAACCTGTCAAATTAAGCAGGCCCGAATATTGGGTTTTAGGCTGCAGGTTCACAGTGCATAAAGTACATGACATGGGGTTGTGCGTCACCGCTCATTCACATATACTATTGTTTTGTCTATGCTTTTTGTGCTTGATATACAGCAAGTATATCTGATGGCTTGATATGTGCATTTTGTGCATTTTTTTATTCTATGCATGTTTTTGTTTTACGTTGTTGCTTCTGATACTATTACAAGTTCCCCTGTGTTGTGAAGGGATCTTCATGATGATGCATATCGCTGCACAACAGTTGGGTTGATTTGCTAAATTTCACAGATATGATATTTTCATACTGTGCACGACACAGACAACACTTCACCAGTGTATGTCAATTTGGCTATAAATAGTATTCAAGAAAAATAAAAGAGATATACAGGATCAAAGTGTGTCACCTGCCGTTAGTCACGTTACTGTCCCCTTCCCTTAAGGAACAGGCAGCCCTAGATTTATGTATCCTGATTGGACGTAAGGATAAATTATAGATCTGTGACTCTTGTACATGGTGACCTAATTTCTATATTACATTAGTCAGTTTTGTTCTGCTTCCTAAGTAGTGTATGGCTTTGTACCATAAAGGAAACAGGTTTCATTTTTCCCTGAAGAAGGAACTGGAACATTAGCTGAGGTTACCGTATATGGTTTAGCGGCCAGCGGTAGAGCTAACATTTGTGAACTATTTGTACTTTTGTGTATCACCCATTCTTTTGGTATTGTGTCACATGCTTGACTATCACCCAAGTAATTTCTTTTTCTTCCTATAGATTTTTCTTTTGTCGCTTCTCCCCTGACCGATGTTGCATCGTGCCTAGTTATTGGGGATTTTAGCTGTGTCCTAGTTCCATTTCTCTTTTCCATATTCCTTTCACCAGTCAGCCCATTTATTATTATTGGTGTATTCTTCAGGTTCACACTTCCAGACTGCATTAATGTACCAGGAACACCTATAGTATGTATAATTCCCTTTTGTATGACCAGACTGGTTTTTAAGAATTTTCTTTAGGCCTACTTCGAGATTTTCCAGTCTGACTGTCAGGGTAGTGATGGACTGGTTAACTGACTCAATACTATAGTAAGACAAGTTTTCCACCTCAATAGGAGATACCTTACGTTTATTTTTTTGAACATGACAAATTTTCAATGACTATTTTAATTTGTTTTTTTTCACCTTTTTGTTCCTGCTTCTTTATTTTTTGGTGAGATCAGATGTGTTCTAAATCATGGAAATACTAGGACTCTCTAGTTCTTGTCTTTTGTTTCCACATTTGATCATTAGCTTGTGTGTTGCATAGTGCACTTGATGCACAGTTATTAAAAGGGAGGTATCGACATGTCCCTGATAATCTGTATTATGCGATTGTTCTTTTGAGATGTTCTAGATAAGGAATTTACGAATACCTAGACTTAATCATGTCACTATCTACCCTTAGATGGTGGAGGATATGCTCTCACACGGAAACCCAATTGAAAAGGCTAGAGGCACTGTTTTGCCTACTGCCTTTGTCTTTGTATTGCCTTTGAGAAATGACAGTGTATTCTCGACCAGAATTGTCCCATGACTTATGGCCACCTGTTCTGACTGACTTTTTCGTCCCTCCTTTGAGGGAGGATGATTGAAAGTGACTCTAGTCTATTATCATTCTAGTGCAAGGGTTAGAACCATAAACAGGGCCTATCCATAGGGCACAGTAATGCACTTTCGTACCCTTTTCCTTAGATCAGGGCTTATAAACTTATGTTAGGGGATAGATTCATTAGTATTAGTGATAATCTGTCCTTTTGCAAGAGTGTTAGTATACCTTCTATGGAGTTATGCTTATTTCGGGCATTGTAGGCCTCAAACGGGAGAGACTCCATCTTGCTTTCTGCCCGGCAGCTTGAGATGCTTCTAGGTTAAGTGTAATGTTTTAGTTTCGAAGTGTTGTTCGCTTGGAGAGAACCGGCTCAGGCTGGCCCTTATCGAAAGACTGTATTTTTCTCCACTCCGAAGACACAACATCAGGCCGGCCGGCTGGGAACGTGTCCTTGGTACGGGGAGGTACAAGAATTTGGTGGGCGGCAGGTTACTGGCCGTAACTTTCCATGAAAGGACAAGCTTCCATATTAGCGAAAGCATGAGGCAGTGAGTTAGTCAGTCTGTAGGCGGCAGCTAGCCGTTAGCATCAATGCCATTAATTATTTCCAGGCAGACAGTCGCCATCTTGAAGTCCGAGAAAGATCAAGGAGCTGATACTCTCTTAGAAAGATCGAAGTTATTTCAGTTGGAGCAGCTGGCGAGCTTTGACCTATAAGATCAGAGCATTCTGAATGAAGCAGTTAGTCAGGAGAACGAATACCAGAGTGGCTGAAATTGATTTATAAGATCGAAGCCGAGAAGTGAAGACTGTCCGTGATTGAGAGGAGAGAGGAGTAGTGCAGAACAGCCAGAGAGAAAGCAGCTAATGAAAGGAAGGTTCCAGTGACTTGGAGGGAAGCAGAGAAGAGAGAGCATAGCGGTGCAGACGTGTACTCGTGACTGCTGAAGTGTGACTCTAAGATGAGCCAAGGCACGGACGAGAAGGGAACCTAGATGACTGCTGAACCCCGACTTCACGTTAATAAGGTGATATCTGTCTATATTCTATAGTGTTCACATTTTAACCTTTCACGTTCCTTTGCAGGATATATGTTATAGTGTAGTATTGTGCTTTTATGATCATTGTAATAAAGTACCCCAGTTCTTAGTGAACCAGCATGTGCCTCGTATTCTTGTTCAATCAGGGTAACCTGCTCTTCTAGTCAGGCATTGTTTTCATGAACGGATGTAATTCCCGGTCAGGTAAGTAGTGACTGAGCAATGAGGGAGAGAGGGACCCCTTGATGTGAAGAATAGATTTCACATCATCTAATCTGGTAAGTTGTTGTATAATTCATAATATTGTAGTATCATATCCCGAGTAGCCAATGAGAGATTCCTTCCAAAGGTGTTCATAGGAAAGTGATCGTCGTTGGTAAGCGGCATTAATGAGAACACCAGGTGGGATACTGGTGTGTAGATCCGCCGGATTGTGGGTCGGGCTGTGAGTGAGAGAACACTAGGGAGGATACTAGTGCTTAGATCCGCCGGATTGTGGATCGGAATGTGAGGGACAGAACACTAGGGAGGATACTAGTGCTTAGACACGCAGGATTGCGGCTTGTCGAGTGGGCACTGACTGTGGTCAGTGTGTAATGGTAAATAATCAGAACTGCCCCAGGGTAGATTAGTCTGGGCCTAAGTCGCTGTGAGACTAACTAGTATGAGTGGGATATTGTAGAAAACCTATGCATGTATATTGCTGATTCCCCATCCTTAGGTACAAAGCATATACATACCTATTGTAAATACGTCCTAGGGAGGGAGGTGATTACGTTCCGGCTGGGTTGGAGGTGCTCTGAGGAGCTGATCCTATCTGGTCCGAGAATCTGGCCGTTACACCACCCCTTTGACGATTGCAGGCCATCTGCTTGCAGTCCCCTTGTTATACAATGAACTGTTTAAAGCATCGCACTTGCTCCATCAGATGGCATTGAACATCACAGAACCAGAATTTCAGTGAAAAAGAGCGAACGAGAAGGATTCCTGTTGTTTTGAGGCTTCAGTTTTCCACCTGTCATGTGCTGGTAACCTCTGACAGTGTGCAGTCCCTTGAGCCCCTTGGCCTGAGTTTTGGCCACACACACCGCCCTTTTCCTTTGCTCCAACGGAAGTGCAGTGCACCGGAGGATCCAAGATGGGCAAAAGGCACTACATTCTGGTGCCCATGAAAGAGCAGCCTGAGCGTCCTCTGACACTTAATAATGAGTATTGGAGCCTGAGAATGTAGACCCGGGTCTGCACGAGATGATCTGTGCCCATGACCAATGAAGAGCACAATATTTGTAGTGTCTGCCGCAGAGGAGAGACACTGGTGCACTGCAGTGAGACATTGAGACTTTCAAGTGAGCTCAGACTGTTTGCCAGGAGGGCACTCCAACGGATACTGAGAAGCACTATTTTCATGGAATACCTGAATTGAGAGGCCCAATGTGAAAACAATGGGAGCAGATTTGATGGACAATAGAAGCCTGCCAGAGAGGCTTGGAACGGACTCTGGGCATGGTGGTGTTTCACAAGTGGTTTCCGTGCAATTGCATAAAATGGGTGTTAGGAGACTGATTCTTATTGTTTTGCTGGCATTGTTTTAAAGTAGTATTCTGTTTAGTAAAAGCAGAATAAAATTCATTCTCTGTGGAAGAGTATTCCCTTTTCACCTCAGAGCATTGATAAGGATCGCCACTGTGTCACCTGAATATATAATAAATTACTGAAATGCATAGGAGCCCTAAAAATGTGACTAGATAATTTTAGGATTTGCTTTTTGCTTAGGGTTGTGAAAAATGATAATTGTTTTTGTAATAGTGGTCATTACTTTATGTTAATTATGACCCAATGCCCTGTCCTCTTTGTATTCCTGCTCATACCTTTAATGAAATGTTTAGAATGGAAAATGCTCGCCTAGCAATTAATTAGGATTTGCCTGTGTAATGGCAAAAGGAGGGTCTGAGGTTCTTTAATTTTGACTCCATTTTACATCGAACTCCATTTTGTGTTGCCTTTACACAGGCTGTATGATTCACGAAGTGTCTCTGCCCTTTTGGACTGCAACGTGTTGAAAACCCCCTCCGTCCTTGTCTTGAAACCCATCTCAGACACCAGGCGGCCTAAACTAATTCTTGTCTGGACCACCTAATCCCTGTATCAACTATCTGTTAGCCTTTAGTATTCTTTTCGTGCTGTATCTTATCTTTTGGCCTTCGCTATCCTCTCCCCGTGTTTTCCTATTCCACAAACCTTTCCTTTGAAGCACGCAAACATGTTCTGCCATTACTGATTGACCTATAGGTGGTGTCATTGATTGACTTATGGGATTGGGCAAAGACACGACTCAAGGGGGATGTTCTGGTTACATGATGCCTTGTTTTGAAAGTTTTCCTACTGGCTAATATTTGGCAGATCTTGTATGTCCATGTTAGGCATATTGCATGCTTGCAAGAGCTAGGACTGCCCCTTACTTTTATGCTGAGTTTGTAACCCTAGTGAGTTGGGTGTGTGAGGAGCACTCTGTGCTTTGCTAGTATTTATCTAGTGTTCAATTGGTGCTGCGATTATTTAGGATAGTCACTCCTTGTGTCAATGATGAGTTATGATGGGTTATTGTGCCCACCTAATCGCGCACTGTTCACCTGGTGCTCCGCACCTTACTAATTTATGTTTTTATCTCCACACTTTAAACCAATCTTTTTTCTGTTATCACATATGCTTTTAATCACTCCTTTATCTTTAGCATTTTCTCTTATTATTTACAATATTCATAACAATGTGCATTTATATGCTTTACATTTCAAACGACATTTGTTCTTTAGTACATTTCAACATTTTACATGACATGTATAATCATTAGTTCCTTGATGAGCCCAATGCCTTTCTGCACCTCTCTGTAAAAATAAAAAGTACATAGTGTAAGTGTTTGTGTTTCATTGAACATGGGGGTTCACGTGAGTGTATTCTGTATTTATTCATACCTAGATGCAACAACCTCTCTGTGATGATGTGACTATACAAGTATCCACCTTGACCGCAAATATTCTGTTTAAACAAAACAAGAACCCATCTTCAGCTGAATGTTCAACGGATTGTATAATCTAGATTATCCTCTCCTGATCAAATGACATACCTTTATCCTTTCGCCGAAAGACAATCTCTGAAACAACAGATATAAACGACCTTAATGATCCGCTCTTCCACCATTATTCAAAAGTATGTGCTTGAAAATATCCACACCATACCTTATCTTCGTTAGTTCTCTTCCGTCTAAAAAAAACAAAGAGAATACCACGTGATTACTATTATATCCCCGATCTTCCCCTCACGCTTCTACTAAATAGAATGCAGCCTGTACCTGTATCTCCGTAAGTGTTTTCTCTCGGCTAAGAAACCGCAGCCCTATGCTCGCTTCTGTGTAACCTCCGCTCGAATTGCCAGTATTTCATAAACTCCGCGAACTCTGCACCGTTTCCAAACAATAGAAATAAACGACAGACTCACTGTAAGCCACTGCTCAGTGAATGAATCCTGACCGGCGCCATCATAGTGTGGTGAAATCCTCTGACTTTCTGTCACTATTTACTTCGCTGCCTTCTTGTTATAGTTTTTAAATGTTCATAAATGACTATGAACTGAAATAAATCTTGTTTAAAATCTGATATTCACTATACCTGCATCGTCTGTTCTATAAAAAACTTCACCACTTTAGTCCGTTTTTATATTTCATATGTGGCTAAATGCCAAACCGTCTCGTAAGCTCTCGATATCAAATGTATCACTTTTCTAGACGATTTTCCCTATCTAATGCCCAATTTGAGATTCACCTTCGCTACCAAAGATAAGGTTGTGCAGTCTGTTCATATAGTGTCCAGTGGTGGATGTTGTGTGTTGGGTGATATGTTATGTTGTCATTTAACTGGGTTCACGTTAGTCATTTTTCTATAAATTTAATACAATTACTACCAAACATGACGTTCTCATCTGTCAGTATTCTACATATTGATGAATTATAGTCTCATTATTTACCTATACCTGAGGCATTACCTGTATGTAATTCAATGATCAATTCTTATTGTTGCCTTTTATTTTATTATTCTCCCTATAGGTAACATGCTAAATCGTATTTATCATTGAGTCCTATTGGTAGCATCGTATTTAGGTATTTAATCCAAAACAATTCTCGCTGCAACAGCTTTTGATGATTGTCAATACCTGGTTTTGTTTGTACCTGTTCTATAACTAGGAATCTTAACTGAGAAATGCTATGTTTCTCTTCTCTCCAATGATGCACCAGTGGTGAAGTTAAATTCTCATTACGGATCCGGCTTTTATGTTCCGTTATTCTTGTTTTTACCTTGCGTTCCGTTTTGCCAATGTACATTTTGCCACATGGGCATTTAATACCATATACAACATTCTGCGTGTTGCAGTCACTAGTATGTCTTAAATGTATCTGTTTTCCTGTTGTTGGGTGGGTACATGTGTTGCCAGTTATTACATTATTGCAGTTTGTGCAATTGAGGCATCTGATTGTTCCATTATATATCGTTGTTGATGTTGGTTGCTGTCTGTATTTCAGTCTCTCCCTTAGATTTAATCCTCTTGTGTATTCATGTAGAGGAAGTTCTTTGAATAATCCATTGAAATCTGGTTCCGTTGATAGTAATTCCCACCTTTTATTGATTATGTTTTTGATTTTTTGAGATTGGGTTGTGTATTTAGTTACAAACACCATTCTTTCTTGTAATGTCTTTCCTCTAGGTTTGAGCAACTCCACTCTGTCCATTTGCATGACCTTGTCCAGTTGTTCCTGTAGTGCCTCTGGTGGATATCCTCTTTCCTTATATTTTTGTACCTGCTTTGCAAGTGTGATTTGACAGGTTCGTGCATCTGAGCAGATGCATTTAATCCGTATGAATTGCGAAACTGGAAGATTCCTGATTAGACTTTTAGGATGAAAAGTCGTGTAACTGAGAGCATTGTTCCGTTCTGTGAGTTTTGTGTATAATTCTGTTTCGAATCGACTTTCTGTTTTGGTGATTCTGACATCTAAGAAATCCATGACATCCTTGCTTATTTTGTACGTGAATTGAATTCTTGCATCAACTTGATTCAGTGTTCTGATTAGCTGTTCCAATGTTTCTTGAGTGTCATCCCAAATTAAAAAAATGTCATCGATAAATCGACAATACATTTTCACATGTGGCCAATCCCTCGAAGTCATCAAATTCTGTGCCTCAAATTGGGCCATAAATGTATTCGCGTAGGCAGGGGCCCCTGCAAAACCCATGGAAGTTCCATTCAATTGTGCGTAATATTTGTCCTTCCATATGAAATAACTATTGTGAAGACAAAATTTAAGCAGCTGTAACAGAAAAATTTAGTTAGTAGGTAAATCTTCCATTTTGAGCAATGCCCATTCTGCTGATTCCAGACCTGCCTGATGTGGTATAGAGGTGTAAAGTGCCACCACATCTATAGTGCACATAATCCAATGGTTTTGAAAACCTTCTTGTATCCATATTAATTTATTCAAGAAATCTGTAGTGTCCCTTATATAGGATCCCCATTGCTGTACAAATCTCTGTAGGAAATGATCAATATATTGTCCGAGGGGGTCAAAAATTGACCCACACCCCGAGACAATCGGTCTGAACGGTGGGTTAGTTGGATGTTTATGGATCTTTGGGATCATATATAGTTTCGGACGTCTAGGATTTTTTTCTGTTAAATATGCCAGTGTTTGATCATCTATCCATTCATTTTCTTTAGCTGATTGCAGAATTCCGTTTAACATTGTCTGGAGAGTTACTGTGGGATCTGATGGTAACAATAGATAAGTGCCCGTATCTGCCACATGCTCGTTAACGTTGTGTTCGTAAAAATGCGTGTCCATTACTACTAGGGCGCCGCCCTTATCTGCTGGATGTATTGTCAACGCTCCGTTGTTTGCCAAATTGCTTATGACATTTTGTTCAGTTTTAGTTAGATTGTTATTACGAATCTTTTTGTAATTCAGTGCTTGAAGATCTTTTTTAACCATTATTTCGAATGTGTCTAACATTTTATGTGACACTGGGGCTTGGTAAACACTTTTTGGTTTGAATTGTTTCAATAAATTCTCTTCTCTGCTGTCTGTCGATTCCACCACGTTTTCAAAATAATGTCTCAGTTTCAATGTTCTCATGAACTTAAAAAAAGCTCCCTCTGTCTCCATCTCATTTGTTGCTGTAGTAGGTACAAATGAAAGACCTTTGTTTAAAGTTGTAGTTTGTTGTTTTGTTAACGTTGTGGATGAAATGTTAATGATTAGACTACTGTCTATTCTCTTTTACAGCATTTCGAGTAAAATACAAACCGTATGTACAAAAAACACGCATGTTTTATTATTAATAGCGTACAGTATAAATAATTAGTATTTATTTTTAAAAACACTTGTTCATTTGAATATAGGAGTGGAAATACAGGACTGGACCCTGTATGGTCCTGATGAAAAGCTTGGGGGAGCTTGAAACATGTCGACCATAACACTGATCTAGCTCAATTAAAGTTAGAATACAGTGTTACCCCTTTTTAATTTTATACCACACTAGGAGCAAAATAAATTGTTGAGGCCCACTAGCACGGTATTTTTAATTTCACACCCACTCCACCATCACCACACTTACACCACACATAGTCATCTCACAAAACCAGTGCTCCAGCGTAGTCGCCTTGTCGCAGCACGCCCCTTTTCGTAGAGAACTGGGATGGCCCCAATAATGAAGCATGTCACCGTGGGGCAACCCCGGTGAGTGAGGGGACTCTAGAAAGAAATTTTTCTTTCTTACTTTTTTTGGTACACACTGACTTAGTAAGCAGTAACCATAAAACACCAACCAGGTCTCTGAACCCTTCACTTTGGGTTCCTGTATTGCATATACTGACTGGAGGCCGACCTGGCTTGGTTTAACCTCCTTCTCCCTCCATTTTTTGTTTGTGTAGACTACTGTCCGCCCACTCCGTAGAGCTTTTCCTGCCACTTCCTCGCCTTGTTTTCCGCTTGTTGTTGTTGGTATTTCTGTTTGTGGCGTTGGTGGTCGTCCTTGGTTTTGTTCCTGTGATAAAAAAGCCACGTCTCTACTTGTTGTTGCTTGCTCACTGCCATCAGTGGTTAATACTGTGCCTTCTTGTGTTACTCTAACAGGTCCTCTCCGAATGGATGTTATCTTGTCCGTTACCAGACTTTCTTCAGACGAGTGTGTTGTTGGTGATGTTTTCCTAGGGACAAATTGGCGTCTGGCATAGTATAAACTTCATTGAGCTTATAATCTATTGTATCGTGTTTATACTTGCGTAATTTTCCCTCTTGTATTTCTTTCTCATATTTCTCTAATTTCAAGTTAATACCTTCCAAACTGATCTTCCAGGTGTCAACCTCCATCCTCGTCTCCATTTCTGTTTTAAGGGTATAGATCTCATCCTCTAGGTCATGTATTGTTTTGGCTAATTCCTCTATGATAAGTAAAATGAGGTCCAAGGAGCATTTGTTCAATATACTATACCACTTGTCCATGAATTTTGAGTTGAGATTAAAGCGGAATAGCATTGGTTTTATAGATAAACGAAGGCCTCTTGGAATACGCTTGGCTTTGTGGTATTGTATAAGCGTCGAAGCGTGCATCCTCTGATTCAGTTGGCGTCGAGTCAGGTATTCAAGCTGTTTAAGTTGTTGACTTATTGAACCCCCATGAGCATCCATGTTTCTTACTTCCTTTATCATTGAATAGATTTGATCCGCCTGTTCACTTGTGTAGGCCATTGTGTTGGCCCTGTTGTCCGTGATTCCTGTTATTGCTTCGAACTGCATTCTTGATTGTTTGGGTGCCTCCTCACTGGATTGACTGAGTTATACGTTTAGTGAGTTGGGTGTGTGAGGAGCACTCCGTGCTTTGCTAGTATTTATCTAGTGTTCAATTGGTGCTGTGATTATTTAGGATAGTCACTCCTTGTGTCAATGATGAGTTATGATGGGTGAGTTTGTAACCCTAAGCATATATAAGGCCTCTGTTTTCTGTACTCCTCAGAATGCCTCATTCAGTTGCAAGGCTTCTGTGTGATGTAGCCTCACTCATTTAAGTTTAATAAAAATGTTCCTTTTATATTCCAGCTTCTGTGTCAAGTTCTTCTTTCTATTAGTGAGACCCCTGAGATTGAAGATTTGAGTTTCTTCAGAGTGTAGTGCAGTGTGTTTATTTTTTTGGGCAAGTGGATGCAAATGTTGATGTACCAATTCAGGATGGTGCTGTGGTTGTCCTCCAGCCATTGGTCTGTGTAGGTGAGGGCCTGCGTGCTGATGTAGTCGTGATGTTACCTACGTCATGGAAGGACCAGTGGGTTTTTCAATGGGCACGTTGCAGGCGCTGATGGTCCTGCCTTTGGCACAGAGGTAGCGCAACAGTGGCACTAACAAGCTGCTGCCTGCAATAAGAATGGTTGGAGGGAGTGAGGAGCATCTCAGAGGCGTATGTGTTGCAGAATCAGGGCATTCGGTGGTGCGGAGCCGCAGGGGAGGCAGCAGCAGGAATGAGTGAACACATGACGGAGGGGGTGAGACACCATGCAGAAAGAAGCACACAAAGACAAGGAGCTTTGAAAGGCACAATGTAACAGTTGTATGGAAAGGAAGGAGTGTCTGGTTACTCATAGGTCACTGAAAGACAATGGATGATCAATCACCAAATATGACGGTCACAGGATCAGGCAACAAAAGACCAAGCTGCAGCCAGGACACACAGCATCAGCAGGTGTTGCCTGCCTGCTGTGGTTAGAAGCTGCACAAGTACATACACAAACATGTACCTCATGCACATTATGGATCATTAACCATGATAAACTGTATGCATGTTGCCACAGTACACATACTTCCATATGTACAATCACCGTAAAGTATTCCACAGATGACGCATGCAAACTGGCTAGAGATCTGTGGTGGCAATAATGAGGCACATTGTACGGTGGGGAACACATTTACTACACAAATGGATCAAGGTTGTGTTGAGGCCATGCTGCTATAGCCAATGTCCATTGCCAGTGGCATTTCTCTGAAGAAAATAACAGTCATCCAAACCGGTTACCTGTAATGCTGGTGAAACAATCTGCACACGACTGACGGGGACTGTTGGATCATTGAATCCTCAGAAACGTGTACTGCGCAAAGTGGTCCATCTCCCGATAGCCCCTTGGTCTGAGTATAATTGACTGACTCAAAAGGGTGATCAGGCGAGGGAAGGAAAGGAAGGGAACAGCATAGAGTGAGATCTGAAACAAAGGTTAACAAGCAAAAGGATTCAACACTTCTTGTCACTGAATCACAGAATCCCTCAGGACCTATACTGTAACAGTTACACATGTAAAGGAAAACAACAGCCACTGTATCCTAGTTGAGATCCAGTAATAATAATGTAAGTAGATCTGAGGATTGCACATGCACACATAAAAGGGAGCAGAGTTTGGCAGCTAAATGAAGGGGGATAATGCTCTGCAGGCTGCTTCTATGCAATTATTGCCATGCGGATATCAAGGAATCACAGTGTATGAATATGGCCCCAATAAACAGAAATTCAAATGCGCTGCAGTGCTACTCACAGAAAGACAACAATCTGTAGTTACCCCTGGGAATCAGTGAGGGTCAAGAAGGGAAATGACACATCATCCGCATGAGCCTTAAGAACCTCATCCAACTAGGGAGTAAAGTAGGTAAACACAAGGAAGCCCCGCAAAAGACAGTCATTGGCTCGTCCAACTGGGCTTTCTAATGCCTAACATAACAAGCAGCCTGTCCAGAATTCAACAGAGAGTAATGATGCACAATGGCACAAAACCACCCCTACCGTGACCAGGATATGCAGCACTGCACAAGACAATCCTGGGATGCACTTCACACGACAGGTGCCACGGAAGCATTGACATTTGCTACAGCACAACGTTGTGACGTCATCAGCGCAACATTCCTGCCATCATGGGAATAGAAAGTTAGCATCAACTTACTGAGAAGGCTTTCAAAGCAGTGTCCTACATGGGCCCTGAGGAAGCGACGTGACAGTGACATGATATACTGGCACAAGGGATAATGCATCCATCAAAACATACTCACCGGACATTTGACAGAACATGTGGGACATACGCTGGCTGGCACCTTCACATCATGTTTGATTGGAAGTCCAATTGTACTGGCACACAACATTAAGTGGATGAGCCAAACACATCCAGCTGCACACAGTGATGCTGCAATACCCCATAGGCGGTACAAAAGGGGGTGGTGATGGACGGAGCATCTGAATCAATCAAACACTCACACCCAGTCAAAAGATCTGGGTTTAATCCATCACCATTCTTTAGCCCACTCTGCCACCCCAGTTCAGACATGGCTATATGCAAATCAGTCTGACCCTGTGCCTCATGGGAACAGTCCAGCCCGAACTGCAAAGCCATGTCTTCCCTGGACCGGAAACAAGCTTCCGAGGACCGGTTTCTGGCATTCCAGCCGTCTTCAGCCCGGCTTGCTTGAATCCAGTGGCAAAGTGAGCAAGGGACTCACGTCTGAGCATACCCTGCCACACTTATGGCGGCCAAAAGCGATACAAAAGGGGGTGGTCATGGACGGAGCATCTGAATCAATCAAACACTCACACCCAGTCAAAAGATCTGGGTTTAATCCATCACCGTTCTTTAGCCCACTCTGCCACCCCAGTTCAGACATGGCTATATGCAAATCAGTCTGACCCTGTGCCTCATGGGAACAGTCCAGCCCGAACTGCCAAGCCATGTCTTCCCAGGACCGGAAACAAGCTTTCGAGGACCGGTTTCTGGCATTCCAGCCGTCTTCAGCCCGGCTTGCTTGTATCCAGTGGCAAAGTGAGCAAGGGACTCACGTTTGAGCATACCCTGCCACACTTATGGAGGCCAAAAGCGGTACAAAAGGGGGTGGTGATGGACGGAGCATCTGAATCAATCAAACACTCACATCCAGTCCAAAGATCTGGGTTTAATCCATCACCGTTCTTTAGCCCACTCTGCCACCCCAGTTCAGACATAGCTATATGCAAATCAGTCTGACCCTGTGCCTCATGGGAACAGTCCAGCCCGAACTGCCAAGCCATGTCTTCCCTGGACCGGAAACAAGCTTTCGAGGACCGGTTTCTGGCATTCCAGCCGTCTTCAGCCCGGCTTGCTTGAATCCAGTGGCAAAGCAATTCCCCATAGAGCCGCGGTTGGGATGTCCCACACAATGTCAACTGGTGGTATCCGCAATGTGTCAGTGTGAATGTTTACAGACATTGATGATTCACCAGAGTAAAAACCTCCACGACAGATGACTGTCAAGAAGGGTGACTGTCCTGTCATGGGAGTGGTGCAACATGAAATGTAATACATGGTGATGTGACATTTATGTATGGTTCTACAACATGCACAGACATTCTCAAACCATACCAACCATAAACAGCCTGTTTGGATCTCTTACCCGAACTGATATTTACACATGTCCATGCATGGAATGCTGATTCCGTCCACGTTGCAATCATCATGAGGAATAGCAGGAGGATGAAGATGACACGAACAGACAACAGGCACAGCAACCTGGGAATGACAGACACACAAGGGCTCACCATTTAAAATCATTGACAAGGACATGGGCATGTAATAGACCGCAACTATGTAGTACACATGTAAATTTCTAGCTCAGTCATTTCGCATTTCAGTGTGGCATGACAACAGCACTTGCGTGACACATCAGAACACACACATCAAAGTTAAATTGCATACAGTCTGCTGGACACACACTTTGTAACATATGCCACTCAATGCTACAAGCTTGCACACTCATTCCCAGTGACTCACCATTATGAGAAGAAGTTACATATGAGCTGACTCCGGATATCATCCTCCTCCTCCTCCACATCACTTGCATCGTGACCAAGCCCTTCATCCTCAATGGGTGGATTTTCCTGCTCCTCAGGATCCAGGATGAGTGGCACTGCCTTTTCAACTGCCATGTTGTGCAGCATGCAGCAAACAATGAAGATATTACAGACCTTGGCCGGGGCATATGGGAGGGATCCGCCAGTCTTATCGAGGCACCGGAATCGGCTCTTCAGGAGGCCAAACGTCCGCTCAATCACTTGCCTGGTCTGCCCGTGTGCATTATTGTACCGCTGATCTGCAGCTGTTCCTGGGTTGCGGAGAGGTGTCATTAGCCGCGGCATGTTGGGATATCCAGCGTCACCTACAAATATACATCATGTGAATAACTAGTTCAGGAGATGCCTTCAGAGCAAAAGATACTGAGACACAGAGGACAAACAGAGTATACCCACCAACAAGACATGCCTGATCGTTGCGCACCTGCAGCATCCTTTGTGGCACCCTGCTACGCCTCATGATGAATGCATCATGGCACAATCCTGGAAAACGTGCACAAACACGGGAGATCTGCATGTTAGCAAGACACACCACCAGGGCATTTATTGAATGGTAATGTTTCCTGTTGCAGTGAGAATGCTCCTGAGCCTGTGGTGGCACCAAGGCCACATGTGTCCCATCAATGGACCCAGTGACATGTGGCATCCCTCCCAGGGCATAGAATTCACCCTTGACATCTGTCAACTCTTCCGGAGTCGGAAATCTGATGAATTCCTCTATGTGCTCCAACATGGCAGCTAAAACATCATGCAGGACACAGCTGAACATTGTTTGGGACATTCCCACAACATCCCCTATGGTGAATTGAAACGTACCTGTTGCAAAGAAATGAAGGGCTGCCATCACCTTTAGCTTGGGGCTCAGCGCAGTTGGATACCTGTGTCACGGTTGGAGATGTGGTTCCAGCCTGCTCGTCAAGTCCTGAATCAACTGTTGAGTGAATCTGTAACATCGGATGCAGTCATGTTCCCTCATGGTAGCCAAGTCTGAAAATGGACTTGGTAGAGGTGGTGCCCTGCAGGACATATTTGGGAAGAATGGAGAATAACTGTCAGCCAACATCGATAGCAATGTACATAGCACATGCAAAACTGTTAGTACACATCAGGTCACTTTGGAGTGTGGCGTGTGCAATACATCCAGGACACATATGGCAGCTTGCTGGCACTCCTACAACAACCCAGGATACACCAGTTGAGTTAAAAATAAACATGACATGCCCTCAAATGAGCTGCTGGGCTGGTCTGAGTGAACAGCCCAAGATTTCGCGGGAGTGACACACGTCACGATACCTGCAGTGTAAGGTTGTCATCCCATCCAGATAGCAGACTGCAAGGCACATGCAGAGGTCACATGGAATGTCTACTGTACATATCATACACATTGCAATTAAGGTGTGCATGTGACAACAAAACAACACAGCCATTGTCACGATGCAGACATGTATACCTGGGGAAAAATGATCTCAGATGCCATAGGAGCCAAAAGTCGTGAGAATGCACATGTGGCATGGTGTGCGTACATGTGAAACCATTCCCATCTCAACACAGACTCATGTTAGATGCACCAACAGCAGATGCAGTTTACGGAACACAAACAGCAAGCTCAATCTTTAACATTACACAAACCGGACATAGTCTTATAGGGTCATGCTGAGCGTGAAATGTTAAGTGACAAAGTGCCCCGGTCCCTGGCATCATGAGACAGGTACCCGTAGTGATGAATGCGTCATCCCGGTGTTGATGTGCATGACAACATTTGCATAATGATACTATTGGGACAAGTGTAAAGGTGATGTGTACCACATAGTGCCCCATCACACATGACATGTGTCAACAGGTCATCACACAGCGATTGTGCAACAAGATCACAGGCCCTGTGCTATATCACTGCCTGCCACACCTAGGGCTTGCTCATGTAAGTATGCAATGACAAAAACTTGATAGACATACTTTTTTTAAACATACCCCTACATCCCTGCCATGTGTGCACCTCGTATCACTATTGTAATGGTGCCATATGTGAGCATGTGAACCGTACTGTCTGAAGCACCCCGTACCCCTGCATTCACTACAGAGTGTGAACCGTGCCGTCTGAAACGCACCATACCCCTGCATTCCGTGCGTGTGTGCGCATTGTATCACTATTGTAATTGTGCCAAACGCGAGCGAACCGTACCGCTACTTTCCGTGCATGTATGCGCATCGTATCACTATTGTAATCGTGCCATACGCGAGCGCACCGTACCCCTGCTGTCCATGAGTGTGTGTGCATTGTATCACTATTGTAATTGTGCCATACACGAGCGCACCATTCCCCTGCATTCCGTGCATGTGTGCGCATCGTATCACTATTGTAATCGTGCCATACGCAAGCAAACCGTATCCCTACTTTCCGTGCGTGAGTGCTCATCGTATCACTATTGTAATCGTGCCATACGCGAGTGCACTGTACCCCTGCATTCCAAACCGTACCCCTACTTTCTGTGCGTGTGTGCGCATCGTACCACTATTGTAATCGAGCCATACAAGAGCGCACCGTACCCCTGCATTCCGTGTGTGTGTGCGCATCGTATCACTATTGTAATTGTGCCATACACGTGCGAACCATACCCCTACTTTCTGTGTGTGTGTGCGCATCGTATCACTATTGTAATCGTGCCATACGCGAGCGCACCGTACCCCGCCATTCCGTTCATGTGTGCGCATCGTATCACTTGTAATAGTGCCATACGCGAGCACTTGAAACGCACCGTACACATGTGTGTTTGTGTCAAAAAAGAGTTAGGGGACACCTAGGGGATGAGTAGTAGGCCCTGAGTGCATCCTGGTTGTCATGGATATTGAGATTTGAATGTGTGCTACAGGTACCCTGCAAAATTCAGTTGGTCATAAATATCACCCTCGCTGCTGATATCTCCCTCCTGTGCTGGGCCATAATGTTAATGGGTGTGGTCATGACGAGCTCAGCTCGTCATGAGTGCAGCTCCACTTTGCCTCATGACGAGATGAGCTCGTCATGAGCATGGAAGGGGTTAAACAATGTTGCAAAATGATAGTGGAGCTGAAACTCAAATTTTAAACCATACAAATGTGTGTCAGGGCCTTATGTGTGAACGGATTGGATGAAACGTAGGATGCAAACTAATCTGGCCTATCACACTGTACTCCTGAAACTGAGAGCCCCTCAGCAGCACTGATTTAAGCCTACATGTAGCCCTGAGAGAGCACTTGTCTGCACAACATTGGAGTGGACCACACTGCTGCTGTCTCTGCATCCTCTGGCATATCATGATGGCTCGTACTGTGGATAGGGCCCCAGCCTTCAGTGAGGGGGAAAACAAGGCCCTGCTGGATGCACTTCTTCCACAGTACAGCAAGCTGTATGGGAGACCAGAGGAGCAGGTGAGTGCTGACTGCACAACCTTTGAGTGTGCGCCTGTTGTGTGAGTGTCACAACAGGCATTGTGTATTGGTGGGACAGACATGCAATGTGGTTGTGAGTGAGTCCCCGGGGTGTAAATGGTGGTATCCCTCATGCAGAGCATGATGTAGTTCATGTGTGTTCACTCCTCACTTGCATTGTGCTTATTGCGACCTTAACTGCATAGTGAATGACACTTTCAGCCATGCCAGACCTTGGTTGCTTCATTCTCAAATGTCCTGAGGTGGAACAGTGTTCCCCCAGGAGTGACATGTGACTGTTCTCACAGATGTTTATGACTGGAGGGGACCTGTGGTGAGATTGTCCAAATGATGTGTTAGACCTTGTCACGTGCTCTCACTAACCCTGCAGTTGCATGTATTGCCCAGTGTGTGCCATGATCTGTGAGTCTGTTGCACCCGTCACGCCATCTGTAGGCTTTCAATACCATGTAGTGCATTGTGCCTTGCACACAGGCCTAATTCACATGGACAATGATGCAAGTCCTGTCACCATCCTATGCCCTGTTCACATTATCAATGGTGTGCAAGTGTGTGTCATGGACATGGAGGAGGTGTGGTTTTGTTTCACTTTGTCTTCCTGACAGGTAACTGCCTACGAGAAGGGGGAAATATGGTTGGAGATAGTCATGGCCGTCAGGTCTGCGGGGGGTCCTCGCCGGCGGCTGCACAACATTCAGAAGCAGTGGCAGAACATCCGATGCTGGACCCGGCATTTCGGCCGGGTCTAGCTGGGCTTGGAGCCACCATGCCGGCATGGTGTAAGCCGTCACCTCACCCCCCAAATGCTCCGGGTCCTGGCAGTCACATTTCCAGACCTTGATAGGCAGTTGCATGAGAGACAGCAGCAAGGAGAGGGTAGGTACGTGGCTGTTTGTTGTGTATTTATTTATTTATTTTATTTTATCAACTTGTATGGCGCAACAGCTACCCAAGAAGGGTTTCCCGGCGCCTGAGAACACAGCATCATAGATGGACGAGTATAGCTGGGTCATTCAGGTTACTGATCGAACAACCAGTTTTTTATCGCTTTACGGAACTTGGAGAGACTTCCCTCCTTTCGTATGTGAAATGGAAGTGAATTCCATATAGTGGGACCCAGGTGGGAAAAGGATCTTCCTCCCATCCTGGCAAGCTTGAATATCGGCATTCAGAACTTTTCAGCTGATTGGGACCGTAAATTTCTTGTAGGAACATAGGGAAGTGCTAGTGTCTGAAGATATTTCGGGGCAGTACCTGATTTAATTTTAAACATGTAGTTTAAGGCCTTAAATCTGATGCGATTTTCTACCTTCAACCAATGCAGTTCACGTAAGTAAGGGGACACGCTGGTATTTTTGGGGATATGGCAGAGAAGTCGGGCAGCCGTATTTTGTACTAGCTGTAATCTTTTTATGACTGCTTTATTTGCCCCCAGGTACAAGATGTTCCCGTAGTCAAGCCGGGATGTTATTAAGGCATTGACTACTGTTTTTTGCATGGGGACCGTCAGCATCCACAGAATCTTCTTGAGCCATTTGATAATGGTGAAGCAGAGACCCACTACTTTGCTTGCTTGTTCCTTCATGGACAAGGTGTTGTCTAGGATTACTCCCAAATTTCTTGCATGGGGCACTGGTGTTGGAAGATCACCCATCTGTGTAGGCCAGTGTGATATATTCCAGAGCTCTGGATGTTTGCCCAGAAGAAGGATCTCCGTCTTGTCTCCATTTAATTTCAACTGGTTAGTTGACATCCAGTTGAAGATGTTCAGAAGACCATTTTTGAGAGAAGACGACGATGAAGATTGGGGTTCAGATAATGAAAAGACAATTTCTGAGTCGTCTGCGTACGTCATAAAAGTGAGTCCAGCTTTCTCCACTAAGTCTGCCAGGGGTCTCAGATATAAATTGAAAAAGAGCGGGCTAGGAATGGAGCCCTGTGGAACCCCATGAGGGGAGTTAAAATTTCCAGAGCTTGCGGTGGCAGATGCTATTTGATATGTACGTTGGCTAAGGAAGGATCTGATCCATTGCACTGCCATTCCACTGATTCCATTTTTTTCAAGTGTAGTGAGTAGTCTATTGTGCGACACAGTGTCAAAGGCTGCGCTTAGGTCGAGTAAAATAAGCGCAACCGTTTGACCGTCGTCGAGGAGTTTCTTGATGGTTTCAGAAATTCCTAACAGGGCAGTCTCCGTGGAGAAACCCGCTCGAAAACCAGATTGGGTGGGGTGAAGGAGGGCATTATCGTCAGAAAAAAGGGTGAGGGCTGTGTGTACATGTCTTTCCAGACATTTGGAAAACGCTGGAAGGAGTGATATAGGTCTGTAATTGGCTGGTTGTTCCGGGTCAGCTGTAGGTTTTTTCAACAGTGGGGTCACTATGGCATGTTTCCATAGGGGAGGAACTGTGGCCAGCTCGAGTGATGAATTTAAGGTATCTGCAATAATTTTAAGGGCAGGTGTTTCAAGAAGTTTTATTATATTGACAGGGATAGGGTCATGTGGAGAACCAGATTTAATTGATTTCAAAAGGGAAGTAAGGGTATTGGTTGTAATGGGCGGCCACTTTTGTAAGGTTTGATTTATAATGGGATTATATTCCCAATTTTCCGTAGAGGTGGTGTTACAGTTGTTCTTATCAATCTCAACGATTAATTTGTCAATTTTATCTGAGAAAAATTGGGCTAAATCTTGACATTGTTTCTCATTGAGAGGGCGTGATGGGGCTGTAATCTGCCCACCCGCAAGGTCTTTGACCGTGTTAAACAAAGTTTTAGCTTTGTTTGCAGCTCTTGTTATGGTTTCAGCAACGTATGTAGCACGTGCTTTTTTACATGCGGTGTGATAGAGATTTCTCGCAGTGTTATACCTGTTTTTTTTATCAGGGTCAAAATCCTTGCGCCTCGCTCTTTCAAGAGCTTTACACTTGGTGTTATCCCCTTTCAGTGAGTCATTGAACCATGGGGCAGGAGGGCGATGTACCTTGCCCTTGTGTTTGAGAGTGGGTAAACAGGATTCTACTGCATTGGTAAGCCATAATTGAGTGGCATTAGCAATGCTCTCCATAGTATTGTTCTTTTTAGGCGGATTCAAGCCAAGTGAAGAGTTAAGTTTCGAAATATCTAGGGATTTCCAATTTATTTTAGGCTGGGTCGATACCATCTTATGGTCTCTGGAGGTAGTAGGTGGTATGAGAGTAAGCTTAATTAAAAAATGATCAGACCAACAGACCGGAGTGGAGTCTTTCCAAGTAAGTTGTGAGAGGTTTGTAAGGATTGTGTCACATGCTTTTTGCAGTGCTCTGAAGCCTGGCTACACTCCCACAGTTGTGGTGTCTGGTCAGACAGGTTATATGTGCAGTGTTTTTTCAGTTCGCCATAGTCACCTGGTACTCATTTACATCCCTTTCCCTCATTCACATGTGTCCCCTGGTCTGTGTGTAATCACATTTGCATCATGCTCATCTATAGTGCAAGGACATAAGACTGCACATTGATCTACGCATCATGTGGGAGGGTGGTCTGTGACATGGTTTGGGACCTTGCCTGTGCCATGACCTGTGCACAGTTTTTTGGCTTCATATTTGTTTACACTGAGGATGAGTCTCAACATATGAGTGTGAGGTTTCTACTGCACACCCTTGCAGCATGCAAGACCCATGTTGGGTTCTCAGACATGACGTACATCAGTGTGAGATATGCATAGTGCCATGACGGTTACTTATGGTACAGTCAGCTCATTCCAGACCCACGGATCAGTGTGCCCACTACAGTCCCCTTAGACACTCTGGCCTCCTAATAATGTGTGTCATCCAACACTGTGCCCATTCTATGTTGGTTCAGCAAGGATCTGCCTCAGTGGTATTGATCCCTGGCATAGTTAGTATTTTAACTGTGTCTTCCACATGTGTCCACTGGACATGGATACAAGATTTGGATTGTGCATACTCACACTGGGCAGTGCCTGTGTGCCTATTCACAACAATCTGTTATTGGTTGTTTGTGAGTAAAATGTAGTGCCAGCCCCACGAGGTGAGATGCTGTTACTTTTTGGATTGTTGCTGCACAGTTTTTGTTAGACTGATTCTGAGGTCTCACTTCTTGAGCTGTGGCAGTCACAATGACTGAGGTAAGGGGGTGTTGTGCAGGAGAGGTCTACATGGGCCTGCCTGATTTAACCTTGCCAGGTCTGAACTGTGGGTGTGAATTGGCAGATCAATGTTTCACCATGCTCTGCCACTGTCATGTTGGTCAGTGATTTCATTTGGTGCTTGGCAGCCAATGTCATTTTGTTCCAGACATGATTGTGCCTCATACAATTTTGGCAAATGTATGTAGTTCAGATGCTACGGTGTATTGTGTTTACAGTGCACACTTCTGCGTTGACATTTTGCCTGGGGATAACGGTGTGTCCACAATGCAGCAATGATTTTGTTCCTCACAATTGCAGGCCCATTAGCTGAAGCATTGTCCTGAGTTGGGACATGTGTGCCACTTCACATGAGAACCAGTAGGTCTTATGTGCAAGCAACTGTGTCATCAGAGAATGGATGCCCATGTGAGGACTGTCATATTTCAAGTAGTGTCACATATATAATTGAACCCTGGCACTCACAAGACTTGTAAAAAGTTGTTCATGTTTTGGATGTGTTAATATGATGAATTGTGTAAATGACACTTATTTGCCTGCATGATAGTTGTCTCACAAGGTTGTGCACACAAAACGACATTTCCACTTTCATCAGAGAGGCAGGAAGCTTTTCAAAGAGTCCACTGTTAGTGATTATTGGTGTGTCTTGATCTCCATGTACATGTCCCCACAGTGGTTTTGAGGTCTTGACACTGGTTTGTTGTCAATTGTACAAAGAAATGAGTGTCAGGACATCCAGAACTCCGTTGGACTATGTAAGTGGCAAATCTGAAATGCCATTTGTTTCTAGCAGTGTTTTATCTTAAAGGGTGGCAGCTATTTTAAAGAAGGTGTAAATCTTTTTTGTGTGTTTTTTTCATTGTGAGACATCTGCCATGCAGGCACATAAGTGTTGCCTTCACAAGATGGTGATTTACCACATTCAGTACATGTCGATTATATAAAGTGTTGTGAGTCCCAAGATGCTATAATTTCTTAAAATTGATATTTTAAACAATGTACGTACAGGGCTCTGAGTGTTGTATCACATTGGGGAGTGAGGTGGGTTATTGTTCTCTGAGTTTCACCACTACTGTTACTTTTGTTAGTGTATTTGAGGTGGCATCACTTCATTGTATTGTTCAGCTCTCCTGTGATGAAACAGTAGCCTCTATGAGTAATTCACATTCCGGCCTGGTGTGTTCGTTGAATCCTTGTGTCTAAGTAGCATTGTGTCCATACCAACTGGGCAGTACAAGTCTCAAATATGTGCAGGGCTATCTTGCTGTTACTCATGATTCATGCCATGATTTGCAGTGTGACCTGCTGTTTTTGTGCTCATGTGTTAGATGTGTACAGGTGACTGATGTCTTTCATTTCTTCTACTTGCCCACAGCATCATCAACAGTGACAGAAGGAGACACATGCATAGACCAAGAGGAGGGACCCAGCAACAGTGCAACCATCGCTGTGGAGTCGGGGGGAGCCAGTGGCATGGAGGGTGAGGGGAGTCCGCCTGCAGACCTTTTGGAAGACAGCACTTCCTACCATGAAGATGGGCCCGCCTCTGACTCCCTGGAGGAGGGGCAATATGCCGCAACACCCGATGGCAGCACTGTGTCTCTCCCCACCTCCTCCAGTACCATCTCCACCCTCCCAGTTGCTCCAGTCCCTTCTGTCCGTGCAGCCCCCCATGTCTCCTTCGGCCCAGGAACCGCACCCCCTGCCCCTGTCTCCCCTGCTGCCCTCAGTGCCGAGTCTGTGGACCTACTCCGGCAGATTCATGTTGGTCAGACATCAATGCGGACAGTCCTCCATGGCCGGACTAAAATACTGACCCAGTTGTTGTCGTTCATCAAGGGCCTGTCAGCTATGATGTCTGACCAATGTCGGAGTCTCACGCCCATGGACTCCTCACTGACGGCAGCAGTTGCACTCCTGCAGCGGTCCGTCCCCCCCTCCTTTGGACCCATCCACAATCCCCTCTCCCATATCTGTCTAAAGCACACACAGGAAGGCATGATCATGCACACCTACGGACACATGCAGCACACCCCAACAAAAGTCAAAGCGCATACCTCCTGGCACGCAATCTCAGAGGGCGGCAGGCACACCCACAGGGACTGGGGTCAGACCACACACACACAGCCAAACTCACAGTCCGCAACCCGCACAGCCCTCAACCTCCACTCCCATAGTGTCCCCGGGTGCAGGGGGTGGTCTTGACGAACTGGCAGCAGTGTGCAGCGCTGAGTACCTTTCCACCTTTGGCGCTGCAGAAGCCACTGAGGACGATACATCCCACCCTGCACCCACCACACCTACCCTTCCCACTACTGTCCCTTTAGTGCCTGGTCCTGAACATGATGATGCCCCCAAGGGACAACAGACCATTAGTCCATTCCTGTGCAGACAAGTTTGGGGTAGACGACCTCCCCTACATCCCCCAAAGGACTTTGTTATGGACTATCAATTGGACTCTTTAGAGCTTGGACTAATTTTTCAAATTATTTGATTTTGAAGCTGAATAAAGCCTTTTCTTTTGCATTCTACACTATTGCATTTCAGGTACTTGATGTCGTTGATGAGGGCCCTGGAGTGGGTGTCATGCTAATGTTTTGGGGTTGTGAACTATATTTTTTGATGATGCTCATGAGGTCGGCCATGGGATCTGTGGATCTTTACAATGTCTCTGTAATTAATCATTGGTTGTGTATGTTCAGTTTGGCTACAGACATTGTCCCAAAAAGTGTTCCTTCCTCTGTGACATCTGAGATCTTCACTGCAGACAGTTGCACAATTGTTGTGCTGACATGTGTGCACATTTCCTGTTTTGGTGACGGTTCCCTTCAGCAAGGGCCATGCCTGCTCACAGATGTGTACTGCTCATTTGTCTGTGCCATCCATGCTACTCACTGTACTTGTGTTTTGAGTATGTACAAATGCCTTCATGGACACAATCACCCTTTTTGGCACTATGCATGTGTGTTAGCACAGCCTACCCCTATGTTGGAAATTCTTCTGCAGGGTATTTGGGCACATGACTCACAATTCTGAGCATTGTACCTAAGGGTTTTGAACCCTATTCCTTCCATGATAGACTACATCTTGGTGGTCTGCCCACCACCTGGACATTCATATCAGCCCAGGGATGTACGTGACAGTGTGTGTTCCATTTCGCTCTCTTTGTTTGGTGGGCTATTACATCACTAGACACTATGGTGTCATGATGGTCGGGTGTGTATTTAGCCAGCAAACTCCATGGGTGGGTATGCATGTAGAGTTTGACATCACACCCACACGTGGTGTGTCAAGTAGTGTGTGACAGTAATCCATCCTCCAGGGAGTGGGGCACTGCTGTAAGTGATGTGTTGCTATGGCACTGTCATGAAAGTCACAAGTTAGGGATGTGCATATACCCCCATGTAGTTCTGGTATGCTGATGATGATGTACCGACCCTATATCTGAACAGTGTTGGGGGTCCTCTGCACCCACCCCTCATTTGTCTGGACACTGCTGGGAGTCATATCAACCCACCCCTCATCTGTGTGGAGACTGCTGGGAGTAATATCCACCCACCCCATACTGTTGGCCTATGCTGGTAATCCTCTGCACCCACCCCTCATCCGTCTGGACACTGCTGGGAGTCATATACACCCACCCCTCATCTGTGTGGACACTACTGGGAGTAATATCCACCCAACCCCATACTGTTGGCCTATGGTGGGAGTCATATCCACACACCCCTCATCTGTGTGGACACTGCTGGGAGTAATATCCTCCCACCCCCATACTGTTGGCATATGCTGAGAGTCCTCTGCACCCACCCCTCATCAGTGTGGACACTGCTGGGAGTCATATACACCCACCCCTCATCTTTGTGGACACTGCTAGGAGTCATATCCACCAACCCCTCATCTGTGTGGACACTGCTGGGAGTCATATCCACCCACCCCTTTCTGTGTGGACACTGCTGGGAGTCATATCAACCCACCCCCATACTGTTGGCCTATGCTGGGAGTCCTCTGCTCCCGCCCCTCATCTGTGTGGACACGTCTGAGAGTCATATCCACTCACCCCTCATCTATGTAGACACTGCTGGGAGTCATATCCACTCACCCCTCATCTGTGTGGACACTGCTGGGAGTCATATCCACCCACCCCCATACTGTTGGCCTATGCTGGGAGTCTTCTGCACCCACCCCTCATCTGTCTGGAAATTGCTGGGAGTCATATCCACCCACCCCCATAATGTTGGCCAATGCTGGGAGTCCTCTGCACCCACCCCTCATCTGTGTGGACACTGCTGGGAGTCATATCCACCAACTCCTCATCTGTGTGGACACTGCTGGGAGTCATATCCACCCACCCCCATACAGTTGGCCTATGCCCGGAGTCCTCTGCACCACCCCTCATCTGTCTGGACACTGCTGGGAGTCATATCCAACCACCACTTACTGTTGGCCTATGCTGGAAGTCATATCCACCCACCCCTCATCTGTCTGGACACTGCTGGGAGTCATATTCACCCACCCCCATACTATTGGCCTATGCTGGGAGTCCTCTGCACCCACCCCTCATCTGTCTGGACACTGCTGGGAGTCATATCCACCCACCCCTCATCTGTCTGGACACTGCTGGGAGTCATATTCACCCACCTCCATACTATTGGCCTATGCTGGGAGTCCTCTGCACCCACCCCTCATCTGTGTGGACACTGCTGGGAGTCATATAAAACCACCCCCATACTGTTGGCCTATGCTAGGAGTCCTTTGCACCCACCCCTCATCTGTCTGGACACTGCTGGGAGCCATATCCATCCACCCCTAATCTGTGTGGACACTGCTGGGAGTCATATACACCCACCCCCATACTGTTGGCTTATGCTGGGAGTCCTCTGCACCCACCCCTCATCTGTCTGGACACTGCTGGGAGTCATATCCACCCACCCCTATACTGTTGGATTATGCTGGGAGTCCTCTGCACCCACCCCTCATTTGTGTTGACACTGCTGGGAGTCATATCCACCCACCACTCTTCTGTGTGGCACTGCTGGGAGTCATATCCACCAGCCCCCATACTGTTGGCGGATGCTGGGAGTCTTATGCACCCATCCCTCATTTATCTGGACACTGCTGGGAGTCATATCCACCCAACCCCATACTGTTGGCCTATGCTGGGAGTCATATCCACCGACCCCTCATCTGTCTGGACACTGCTGGGAGTCATATCCACCCACCCCTCATCTGTGTGGACACTGCTGGGAGTCATATCCACCCACCCCCATACTGTTGACCTATGCTGGGAGTACTCTGCACCCACGCCTCGTCTGTCTGGACACTGCTGGGAGTCATATCCACCGCCCCCATACTGTTGGCCTATGCTGGGAGTCATATCCACCCACCCCTCAACTGTCTGGACATTGCTGGGAGTTATATCCACCCACCCCTCATCTGTGTGGACACTGCTGGGAGTCATATCCACCCACCCCTCATCTTTGTGGACACTGCTGGGAGTTATATTCTCCCACCCCCATACTGTTGACCTACGCTGGGAGTCCTCTGCACCCACGTCTCATCTGTCTGGACCCTGCTGGGAGTCATATCCACCCGCCCCCATACTCTTGGCCTATGCTGGGAGTCATATCCACCCACCCCTCATCAGTGTGGACACTGCTGGGAGTCATATCCACCCACCCCATACTGTTGGCCTATGCTGGGAGTCCTCTGCACCCACCCATCATCTGTCTGGACACTGCTGGGAGTCATATCCACCCACCCCTCATCTGTGTGGACAGTGCTGGGAGTCATATCCACCCACCCACCCACCCCATACTGTTTGCCTATGCTGGGAGTCCTCTGCACCCACCCTGCATCAGTATGGACACTGCTGGGAGTCATATACACCCACCCCATACTGTTGGCCTATGCTTTGAGTCCTCTACACCCCCCTCATCTGTCTGGACACTGCTGGGAGTCATATCCACCCACCCTTCATCTGTGTGGACACTGCTGAGAGTCATATCCACCCCCATACCGTTGGCCTATTCTGGGAGTCCTCTGCACCCACCCCTCATCTGTCTGGACACTCCTGGGAGTCATATCCACCCACCCCCATACTGTTGGCCTATGCTGGGAGTCCTCTGCACCCACCCCTCATCTGTGTGGACACTGCTGGGAATCATAGCCACCCACCCCTCATCTGTGTGGCACTGCTGGGAGTCATTTCCACCCACCCCCATACTGTTGGCCTATGCTGGGAGTCCTCTGCACCCACCCCTCATCTGTCTGGACACTGCTGGGAGTCATATCCACCCATCCCCATACCTTTGCCCTATTCTGTGAGTCATATCCACCCACCCATCATCTGTGTGGACACTGCTGGGAGTCATATCCACCCACCCCCATAGTGTTGGCCTATGCTGGGAGTCCTCTGCACCCACCCCTCATCTGTCTGGACACTGCTGGGAGTCATATCCACCCAACACTCATCTGTGTGGACACTGCTGGAAGTCATTTCCACTCACCCCCACACTGTTGGCCTATGCTGGTAGTCCTCTGCACCCACCCCTCATCTGTCTGGACACTGCTGGGAGTCATATCCATCCAACCCCTCATCAGTGTGGACACTGCTGGGAGTCATATCCACCCGCCCCATACTGTTGACCTATGCTGGGAGTCCTCTGCACCCAACCCTCCTCTGTCTGGACACTGCTGGGAGTCATATACACCCACCACTCAGATGTCACGCACCCTACCCCAACATTCATGGCGTGTGTGCGGCTCGTATCACTATTGCAATGGTGCCATACACGATCGTCAAACGCACCGTACCCCAACATTCATGGTGTGTGTGCGGGTTGTAACACTATTGCAATGGTGCCATACACGAGCGTCAAACGATCCGTACCCCAACATTGATGGCGTATGTGCGGCTCGTATCCCTATTGCAATGGTGGTATAGGCAAACGTGTAAGACGCAACGTACAAGTAGACTTCCGTTGTTGCGGTACATTGTACTCACCGTCTGCGCCGTCGTCGGTTTCTATGCACCAGGTCATAGGCGTACAGGACTGGGATGACACGGACGATGGGGTTCATGGCATGTATGTCGCATACCGGGGTGCAGTTCGAGCCGGACTCTGCTTTTACGGCTGTTTTCAGCTCCCGTAGAAAAAGGGTCGTACGGAGTGTCGCAGAAACGAATCGTACTTGCTGGGTCGGAAACTGCTGCTTGTTTACGTACGGACATCGTGTACTGTGTGAACTGCATACAAATCGTATGTATTTTTTGAACGTACGGTGTTTGATACAATTTGTACGGAGATCGGCTTTGGGTTAGGATCGTACTTGATCGTACGTACGGGGACGTTGAAGCTGTACGAATCGTACGGGAATAACTCTATGTACGGCGAATCGTAGGGGATTTTACCAGATCGGAATTTGCCCCTATATGTATCACTTATAATTTTAAACATATTTTTAACTATGTTTATTTTAAATATATGTATTATTTATTTAATTTTATATTATTTTTAAACACTAAAAAAACTGTATTTTTTACAACAATATTTTTCATGATTTTTTTCTCAATATTTTTGTATTTACCTTAATGTAGATAGGACTTTGATATTCTTGACATCGATATTCCACCTCCGATATTTTTGACGTTGATATTTTCGACGTCAATATTATGTCAGACATTCATTTAAAAGTAAGCGCCGCTTTCAGAATGTGCAAATTATGCAGTGCAACCACGCTAACCAACTGAAATATCAACAGTTTAAAAAGCAGGTTAAAAGGGTATTGTCTCTACATGTGCCAAATATCGCCATGCAAAGAACAGTGGGCCTCATTTATGAGGCTGTGCGTCACTTTTACGCCGCCGGTGCGTCACTTTTTGTGACGCACCAGTGGCGTAAAAAATGCGCCTTGTTGCGCCATATTTACAAAGTGACACATCTAGGTAGATGCGTCACTTTGTAAACCCCTGAGCCACATTATGCCTGCGCCAGGTATAATGTATGCAATGGGGGGCGTATTGACGCAAGGAAGGGTTGTAGAAGTGACGCAGTGAAATCTATGAGATTTCACTGCGTCACTTTTAGGACGCCGTTGCGTCAAAATCTTGTACCTGACTCACAGCAGGCGTAAAACTGACGCAGGCCCTTTCACATGAGGCTTGCCCCATGTGAAAGGTCGCTTTGCTGGAGTTGCGTCACTTTTGTGACACACTCCAACAATGCGTCACTTTTGCGCTTACAGATTCGTCAGAAATACTGACGTATCTGTAACTCCTTGCGACATGATGCGCCATACATTAAATATGACACATCAGGAATGTCGCAAGGAGTGCACACTGAGAAGTGACGCATCGCTGCTTTCACGCAGCGATGCGTCATTTCTCATAAATGAGGCCCAGTGCATCTAGCAGTCATCTAACATTCTCCCAGCTCAATCCTTAGGAGAGTTACAATCGCCATGCAAAGAACAGTGCATCTAGCAGTCATCTAACAATCTCCCGGCTCAATCCTTAGGAGAGTTACAATGGGCACCCGCACCAGCATCTCAATTTGTCGCTGGAGTCAGGGAAAGCCTAGTCCTCTACCCCCACCCAACTCAACACAAGTCAATCTGTGCCACCGAACTTCAATCCCCAACAAAGCAGATTGCAAGTAGGTAGGAGACCACGGGAGGGCTGGAGGGTCCAAGGATGTGGAAAATGGTGGCAGGTGAGGCATTGTCTCAGCTGGAGGTACCCCCAGGATTGCTGGGATGGCAAGCTAAATTCCTCGCGGTGCCCTGTAAAACATTTAATGGCTCCTTGATTGAGCATGTGATCAAGGGTGTGATGCACGCCACACTCCCCAATTCAGCACCTCTCCACCGATCCTAAGGCAAGAATTGCCTCATAAGGGTGCATGATCATGTAAGCAAGTGTCCGCCGAAAAAAGGAGATAGCCTCTCAACTATGATTTAGCCATTTCCTGAAGCATTGGGGTCTATTATACCGATAGAGAGGGTAAAGCCCTCATGGAAACTGCAGGATGGAGCAATCAATCATGACTCATAGCCGTGAGTCTGGTGTTTCGAGGAGCATGTAGGTGAGCTGTGCCAATTGCAGAGCCAGGATGTAGTGCCCAACCGAGGGAAGTCCTAGGCCTCCACGTAAAAGAAGGGTATGAATTTGCTACTGTCCAGCCAGGGCCTTGGTAACCCCCAGATGAAGGACTTTATACCCATGTCCACTGACCATAAAAGTGAGAGAGGCCTGAGCAAAAGGAGCATGCCTAGAACAAATGTGAATCTCAGCAAGGTAAGCATCCTGACTGTCTGTGTGAGAGACTGAGCTGGGACCAAAGTCTAGGTTCATGAATGCCAGCAACGGGTGACATTGTCCACCACCATGCAATCCAGACCCCATTTGATATATCTCCCTAGGTATTTAAGACGTGAGGGCTTCCAATGGAAGAGATAAACAGGCACGCTGCACGGGTGGTCACCCGAGACATTGGTAGAGTCTCGCTTTTGCCCAAGTTGATCTGGTATTCCAAGAGGGTGGCAAATTCAGAGATGGTGTCCAGCAAGACTGGGAGTGAATGGGGGAGGTCCAAAAGTGTAAATAGGATGTCATCTGCATGAAGGTATAAAGTTGATATCCCACAGGGGTTTGGAGTGCCAGTTAACCACAGTGATTTGTGGAGGGAGGTTGCCAGGGGCTCAATGGTGAGTAGGAAAAGAAGAGGTCATAATGGGCAGCCCTTATGGGTCCCTTAGTGGACTGGGAAGGGATTTGAGAGGAAGCACCTACAGTTTACCTGGGCTGTAGGGGAGACATAAAGCCACCAGAACTTAGCTATAAAATCGTCCACTAGGCCGAATCTCCAGAGTTTTGCATAGCGAGATACCCCCACTTTATCCTGTCAAACACTCTCTCAGCACCCAAGGACAGGGCTAGCAAATCCCAGTGCATATCCTTGGTGGACCACAAAGAATGGGCCAATGTGTGGAGGTGATTCCGAGATAAGCGCCCTGGGAAAACCCGACTTGTGAGTGGTGGATTAGGGTTGGGACCACTGTTAGGAGGCTAGCCATCAGGACTCCAGCCAGGACCTCAATGTCCACATTGAACACGGATATGGGCCTATAGCTGCTACAGAGGGTAGACTTGTGTAGGAGCTTGGTGCGGATCAGAGCTTTGTTTGAGAGAGAACAGAGGGAACCCACCGCCTCTTCACTGGCAGATTTGTAAAACTCTGCCGGGAAGCCATCCCCCCCCAGGGCTTTATTATATGGGAGTTTTGAGATGGCATGTGCGATTTCCGCCTTGGTGACCTCACCTCTGAGCAGGCCGCTGCCTGACTTGTTGAGGCGGGGTGTTGAACCCTGTCAAAGAAAGCATTCAAGTGGGCAGGGTCCGCGCCACCTCTGAGGTGTACAGGGCCTGATAAAAAAACTGCTAATTTGTTCACAATATCCTGCGGTCGACTGAGAATGGTGCCTCCTATGGATCTGATGGGCAGGATGGACAAGGCCGCTTCCTGTTGGCACAGCTGAGCTGCCAATAACCTCCCCGCCTTCTCTCTCTGCTCATAGTGACAGCCCTTGAACTGTTGCTGTGAATACGCAGCCTTGGAAGTATAGCGTGCATAGAGGTAGACGTGGGCCATCTCTAGATGGAGTTAGAGGTAGACAATGGGCTTGTCAGTGTAGAGGTGGTTGAGAGACTTGATGTCGTCTTTGAGGGCCTTTTGCTGAGTGGCCCTCTGGGTGTAGGCAATGGCAGTGTCTTATCAACTGGCCTGAAGGGTCACTTTAGCGGCCATACACAGGGTACAGAGGGAGGAGACTTACCCTTTGTTGTCCTCCAAGTAGGAGGAAACATGGAACCACAGTTGAGATTTGCCCAGGGGGAGTGACAGTTTTAGACATAGAAGCGCCATGGTTTGCATCTTGGGGAGGATTGCCCTAGGTCCAGGAAATGGAAAATGGGGAGTAATCTGAGTGTGCACCCTTGAGGATCTGTATCTGTTGCAAAAGGGTTTGGGGAGAGACCAGAAAGTAATCGAGACAGGATTGTGTACCATGCACCGGCAACAAAAAGCGGAGCTCTCCTTCAGCATGGTGTGAGAGGCACCAAAGGTCCACAAGGCCATCATCCATAAAGACGTCCCCCAAAAGAGCCTGCTCTGTATATTTGCCCACATTGATTTGGCCAGTGTGGCCTCGGAACGCATTGTGGGCCAAGTTCCAATCACCCCCGATAAGCCCGTGGGTGGCTTCGATTTACATAAAGAAAGAGTTGAGCTGGAGGAAAAATGGGCATTTTGGATTTGTTGGCGAATACACAGACCCTACACAGAGCATCCACTCACCAAAATGGAGCTTGACGAACATGTAACAGTCGTCTGGGTTGTCCACATCTTGAGGACTTTTAAAGGGAAGGATTTGGGCAGGAGTATGGCACCTCCACACTTTCAAGTAGTACCAGGCCTGTCAGCTGCTGGTTGGGTGGCTCCTCTGGATTACCCTCAACACCCAGACATGATGCAATTTCGCTGACTCCTTGTGGGAAAGGTGAGTCTCCTTGAGGAGGGCCAATTTGACTCGCTTAGACTGGAGATACACCAGTACCGTCTAGAGGTTGATTAAGTGAGTGAGCCCATTGACATTCCAGGAGATGGCATGAAAGGGTTTGGAGTGATGGTGGAGAGCACTGGAGATCATCAGGGAGCGACAATGCTAAGATGCTAGGGAGAAGGTGCAACTGGGAGAAAAAAGGGCAAGGGGCACAGTGGGGATAGGGCACGAGTGGAAGGAAGAATAAAGTGTAGAGGGGGGGTGGAAGGTAGAGAAAGGTACCCCCAAGCATGGAGGAAGAAGCAGGAATGTTGGGGGAGAAGGGATGAACAGGGAGGACAGGAGAGGCCAGAAAGGAGACTCAAAGCTGAGAGTTGGGCGAGGGATCACTGGGGAGCACCAGCAAAGGGTGAAGAAGAAAGACAACTCATCAAGGACCGACGTCTGGCGCTTGGGTGAGATCTTGTAACCTTGAACCACAGGTTTAAAACTGGAAGACTACACAGTGTAGGAGGCCCAAAGGGCAGAATGCAGACAGCCAGGACAGTAGGGGAGTCACAGCGACCAGGAGAGGGGGCTTAGAGGGTCATGGGAACAGGAGGCAACGTCAAACATTCAGAAAAGTATGCCCATGGCCCGAGGGGCATCCAGGAATCATGGAGGTAATCACTACCCCCAAGAGAGCCAGCAGGGACTGACCAGGCCAGCAGGGGACAGGGAAATGACATAGCAATGAGGCTGGAAGCTCAGGGTCCCAGGGCCCAGGGGCAGCAGAGTGCGGACAACGTAAGAGAAGGGATGCAAGAGGCACAGTAGAGTGGCCTTGGATGCAGAAAGGTGGCCCGGAGGGTGACAAAGGACAAGGACTGAAAAGATCAGAAGAACATGGATAGATCAGGGTGGATAATTAGCTACACACCACTCCAGTCAACAAGCAGCAACCACATGGGGAATTAAATCATTGGCAATGCACATGCTCATGGTGAAGGAAGCAGTCAATGAGGGGGCCCGCCCGCCCAATATGGCAAAGTGAAGTGGACCAGATAATGGCTCTTTGAATCTCCAGAGGAGGGGAGAAGGTCAGCCCTGTGAGTGTAGGCAGGAGGTGTCTGAGGAAGTCCAAATGTCAGAACCCTCCGCACATTCCAAGAATCCGAAAAAATTAAGATTGTCCTTGCGGGTTGGGTCCTGTAGTTCGGTAAGTTTGTTGTGCAAGTGTCATAGCTTTAAGTCCTGGCTTGGAAGCCAATTCAGTCGCTGCTCCAGTCTCGACTGATGGCGCTCAACTCCCCAACCCAGTTGTTGAAACCTGTTATGTCGTCCAGACATACTTTGATTCCACAGTGAGCTTCTACATCTTGGTGTCCACGCCCTACAGGTGGTGGCCCACTGTGGTGATTTCTTGGAGGATGCGATCCAATGTGGGGTCCGGAGGAGGGCAAGATGAAGCAGGGGTGATTGTGGCAGTGAAGGGTGGTGGGGTGCAGCCATGAACCTGGGCTGCGAAATGACCTCCATGAAGTGCAGCTGAAAGGGAAACTTACTAGAGGACATCGCTAGGTCTGTAGGTCTGTAGATGAAAGGAGGGTACTCGACCACCAGCAGGACTGACAGGAGGCTCAGCTGGCGGATTGGTAGCGCACCCTGTAGCAAGGAAGTGTGGATGTCAGCCATGACTGGAAGCTCTGCAGCACAGAAGATCTGAAGTCCAGGAGCTGTCTCTGCCACTCGGGACGGCAGGCACCACCCTTATGTTGTCACTGGATGCAGAGGCCCAGGACTCTAAAGTGTATCACTGTACTGTCTGTTCCACTCCTGGTGGGTTGGCCATGCACCTGGGCCTTCAAGGCAGGCCGGGTACCAGCCCGAAGGTGCAGTGAGGAGGACACTGAGCACTGCAGGCAAGGGTCGAGGGTGCAAGCTGGGCAGCCGGGACCAGGAAGAAGCCAGGAGGTCAAGAGGGTCCGAAGAGGGCCCGAGAGCGCCCTATGAGAGAAAACAGTCTAGTGCAGTCTCAGGGGGCAACGAGGTGGTAGGAAAGCGAATGGGTCTCTACGCAAAGCCTCATATGCAAGGGCAGGAGGTCTCCGCCAGGGCTCAAATTCTGGTTGAGGCAAGTCCTTCCATTAGGTCCCACGCTCTGTATGGCACCTCCGCTCATCTCCTGCAAGTATCAAAATGATGGGGCAGGCTGGACGGTTGAGGTCTTGGCTGAATAGAAGATTTGGGTATGTGATCCTGGCAGAGTACTCCATTCTCCTCAATAGGGGCCCCAACTAGTCTGCCCCATGCCCTGCAGCAGGAATGGAAGATGTGAAATAAGGGGGAGGGCAAGCACAGTCCCAGTGGACAAAGTAGGGCTAGGTGAGGCAAAGTGTAGAGGGCAGGCTTGCAGACTTATGACCTGATTCAGGACAGGACACATCTTCCAGCGAGCATGGCCCCTGCCGCATTAAAGCCCTATGGCCCCCTTATGCACAGTCTCATCCATCTGAGAGCCAGGGCTGGCTCGCCGTTGTGAGGTGCCCCTGTTCAAATGGCCTTGTGGCTAAGCAGGGCCGTGGAGGATTGGTCGGGGCAAACCCAGTCCCCTAAGGCATCCCTGGAGAGGGCAATTTGTCGAGTTTGTAACGTTGTTGGTTCTTTTGAGATGCTCGGATAGCAGGCCATGCCTTATCCTGCCTAAGCCCCTTCTACTGCCGTTTGGGAGGGGCAATGGGAAACAGTCCTTTGGAGCTGTGCTTGGCAGAGTTCTGGGGCCACACGGAGGAAGAGCTCACCCTTCGGCCGCCTCAGCAGTTCCAAGGACACTGACACATACCCCGAGGCTCTCCAGGGACGTAGAGCTCTCCCCTCTGGCAGCCATCTTCAGCAATGGCCAGTCTCCAACCGCAAAAAATATTACTTTTATTTCGCTGTGCATGTTTTCTGAAAGCTGAGAAGATGGAGACTTTCGCTCAGCAAACCGTTCACTATATCATATTTAGGAAACAACCCAGACACGTTTATCAGGAGCATTTATTTTTTTCCTATTTTCCCAACAAAACTCTAAATGTTGCTATATTCTTCCAATTTTCACGATCCCCTCCTGGGAAATCCATAAACCATGGGTACCTTTAGAATCCACAGGATGTTGGAAGATATTGACACCATTTTGGCGTGAATTCCTTATGTGGAAAAGAAATATGGAGCCCTAAGCATGACCTACAAAAAATAGCCTAAAAAATGGCTCGGCTATGGAGGAGGAGAGCCTTAGCAGTTAACTAGTCCAAGACCTATGAACCACCCTTACGCACAGCGGATATTGGACACCCAACCCCTGCCATGAATGGCTGAAGGAATGTGCAGACAGGGTTTTCTACACCTATGAGTTGGGCACAGGGCATTGATGCATGTCAGGGCCTTGCACCTAAGCCCTGTAGCACGCAGCCAACCTAGGCGAAGACACAGTTTCATCAATGTCCTTTAAGTTACACTTAGACAGAGCATTGGGCTTAATCCTTTAACAAGGTACACGAATCTAAAAAAGCAATAGAAGATTATAAAAAAGCAATACACATGTTGCTGGGTGTATTTCATTCATCGAAGATGTCTTGGTGCATTTCCATGTCTGCGTATCCTGATTCACAAATAGAACTGTTTGCAGGAGAAGGCCATTCTGGTAGTGTAAGTGCTGTGATGCCCTATCTATATGTAGCTATAGTCTCACATGACCAATATGGGTGGAAAGAAAACGACCCACCTTTCAACACAAATTGGTCATGAGCTTGTTTCCCTACATGGGCTTGAATGAGCCCAGGTAAGGAAATGCAACGTTTTACGTTCCAACCTGATGCTTAGCGCAGATGGTTTGAAAGATATTGTGTGTATATGTTCCTCAAAGGCAGACATGAGACAAGTCGATGTCCAGCCTTCATTTTAACCTATCTCTGAACCAGGGCATGACTCCCCTTGTAAAGAACAGTGTCTGCACATCTTTGTACATTCCTCCGGATGTGAGTGGTACAACAGATGCGGGCATGCAAAATCATGCAAGTGTGATGATCTGATGGATTTTGTCTGTATAGGGCTAAAAGTAATTGTGAAATAAGATGACAAAGAGAGAGGAAAATGTAAAAGGTTAGAGGTAAAGAGGAGTCTGTGAAAATAGAAGATCAAGGATCCCGAATAAAGAGAATGGGAAAGGATGACCTTCCTGCAAAGGTGCCCAAGCACCCCCAGACTAAGGAGGTACTGGGGAGTTCCTGGGATCTCCTTGCCAGGGAGCACTTATCAGATTACTAGGAAGGAATTATGCAGGGTTCCCCTTTGGTCTGACGGTGTTTCTACATCTATGGGAGGGCAATCCTAGGAAATCCTAGGTATTAGCATTGTGACTTAGAGTCGATGTAAGATCCTAGACGTGAGCATTGTGCCTTTGGGAAGATGTTGGATGAGATGGATCCCCCTACCACTAAGCTAAAGGAGCGTGTTGGTGATCCCCTAGCACATAGGCGAGAGTGGCACCTATATCATCCTCACACAGCAAGTTTTGAATTTTGTGAACTAATTGAGGTCTGTGTTTCCCTGCTCTTGATTAGTTCTGAAAGTGCTCCAGCAGCCATAACACCAATGGCCATGGCTGTTGAGGACATGCAGCTCTGCTTTAAATGCACTGGGGCTGCCAAGCAGCTCATATTCTGGTTTAGGGACAAATCACAGGAGGTGTGAAAATTCCACCTTTTTAGCATCCACAAATGCAACAACGGGTTTCTACAGCAGTGTCAAGCAAGACGCTTTCTACAAAGTGAAGTCACAGCACGCAGATGCGTTTCTTTTTTGTCTTGTGTTAAATGTTAGTTTCCATAACAACTGTGTTTGTGTTGAGTTTAAATATAGCCGCTTTATTTTGACTTCATTTCATTTTGTATTTCCTGCTGGTATCTATGTGCGAAAGTGCACGTTAAGCTTTTAGATATTTATGTAAACCATAGCACAGACGAAAATATATGTTGTTTACAAGATCATACTTAGTACGCCAAAGGACTACCTTAACTCGCTGAGGGTTACCATATATTAGAGTAAATACAGAGTTCTGGTGTTTTCAAGAGTGTAAAGCTCTTGTGCGCTATGAAAAAGTAGGTAGTGTTATTCCAAAAACCAAAGAATTATGTTGCCTCTCTAGAGAGTCTATGGTCATAATAGAAAACCTCCATGCACATAACCTCATACGAGAGACGTGAAAATGTTATGGGTGAATTGCATTTGGTAGACCCTGCAAAGCACATTTTTCTGACAGCGAAATGTATAAAGATTGAGAACAACAGACTTTTAGATTTTGCACAAGCATTGAAAAATTAGCACTGTGGTTCCCGAAAAAGAAACAATGAAAACAGTAAAGTCTAATGGCCATATTTATCATGTTTTCACGCAACACAACGCAGCAAGACAACTTGCTGCGATACATGAAAGGGAGATGGAAGGAATGTGCAATATATATACATATATATGACGGCGACAAGCAAATAAAACACCTTTAGAAGAACCGAATTTGTGGTCCCTGCTTTGTTTCCAGATCGTGTCTGCCAGCGAAACTGCGGCGCGTAAGAAACCAAGTTTATGGTATATATATATATATATATATATATATATATATATATATATATATATATATATATATATATATATATATATATATATATATATATATATATATATATATATATTCACTGAAAAAACCATAGGTATCACACCAGTTATAGTTAGTTGGAATATATATATATATATATATATATATATATATATATATATATATATATATATATATATATATATATATATATATATATATATATATATATATTACCTACTGGCGGTCGCCAGTAGGTAGTTATAGTTAGGATTTTTTTCAATGTTAAATCTCAAAATTCTATTTGGAATAACTTTTGCGCCGGTTGACGAATCTGCCTGAAAATTTCCTGAAAATGGCCTCGCGGCGTTCCGGTCCTTCCCTGAAAGTTTGGGGGGGATTCGTCAAGCGGGGGCCGAGATAAAAGGGGGGTCCCAAAACGCGTTTTCCCCATGTTAATTTCCATAGGGCGGTCGATTTCACTTTTAGCCCGAACGGCTGAATGGATTTGTACGAAACTTGGCAAAATTGTAGGGACTGTTAGCCCGATGTGCCTTTGCTATGTCTCAAGATATGTGCTCCAGTGGATTTTGAGTAATTTATGTTCAAAAAAATATATATATCTAGAGCAGCGCTCAGGTACGCGCACCGGGGAGCGCTCCAGGCGCGCCACGCGACTTGCGCGCAGAAAGCTGATTGGCTCTCAGTTGTCTGTAAACATTCTAAACAGTCCGGAGCGGCCGCCATCTTGTCTATCGGTAAAATCTAGTCATAAGAGGTGGCAAAAACCAAGGGGGGAATTGACCATAAGGGGGCAGGGTACACCCCCCCTGACCCCCTAGGTTTGATGTGGGGGTCATAAAAAAGCCGTACGGGGCCCCAAAAATTTTTTTTTTTAAATTTGCGCCGAGGGAGCGCCTGGTACGCGCACCGGTGAGCGTACAATTGAGAAAAAGAATGACACTTTTTTTTTTAAAAAAGTGTCATTTTTTTTATAAATTGGAGGTAGTTCTGAAAAGAACTTTTTTTTTGTTTTTTTTGTTTTATATTTTTTTTATACTTTTTGAAACGATTTTATATTTTTTTTGGTTTTTTTTCAGGGGAAAAACAAAAACAGGGATTCAAAAAATGCTCAACAGGAGCAAAAAAATGAGAAAATTTAGGGACGGGGAGAGCATTGGTGTTCCTGTTTCTTTATTGCAATGAGTTCAACGCTCTGCTCCCCGTAACAGAGTAGTTCGTCACAGTCCTTGCATAAAAATTTTATTCCTGCAAATACCGGCTGGACGTTAGGGACCATTCTTGCATGTCTTGAACCTGAAGGTGTTGGTCCACCAGTGGAGGTGCTGCTGCCATCTCTCCGTGCCTTCTCTGCCAGCTCCCTGACACTCTCCCTGGAGTAATTGTTGGGGTGTTTTCTTTTGACATGCCTAATTAAATTGGCATTTCCAAAGCTGTATTTTTTTAGAGGATTGCCTCTGGATAAAATACTGCCACATATTTTACAAGTAACTTTTCCAGCATTAACTTTTTTTTGTCCTTCAGGGATCTCATAAAATTTCCAGATGAAGTGGTTCTTTGTTTTCGGGTGAGGAGGGTCCTCTTGCACAAATCCATCTGAATCACTGCTGGATGACTCCCTTGCAGCCATTGCTGTAGATCAGGATATTAATGAGTAGACAATTCAGAAAACACCTCTTGCTCTCTCCAAGTGCAAATCAATAGTGAGAGAAATGGGTGGGTTTCTCTAAATTTAGAAAAAAATAATTTTTGAACCAATGAAAAGTGTTATTTACAGGTCACATGACCATGGGCTTCATCATTATGAAACCAAAACTGTTATGAACCAATGAAAAGTGTTATTTTCTGGTCACATGAACCGACGCGCTTACGCGACGCGCCTCGGGGCGCGGCCAGAGGCGCGCCGCGTAAGCGTGTCAGACGCCTACGTTGCGCGATCGTATTCGCTCGAGTGCTTCCGGGTGCGCTTACGCCGTGCGTATTACGCGGTTGCGGCTACGCGATACGTCACGATCATGTTTTCGTTTGCGATATTTGCGCTCACGGGACGCTCCCGGAAGCGCGCCCCGGGGCGCTTTTCAGAAATACGCTTTTCGGGGCGCTCCCCGAGGCGCGCTCCGGGAGCGCTCCCCCCAAAAATTAAAAAAAAAAATGGGATAATTGTAGGGACAGGTAGCCCTATTCTGAAGTGGTTTGTAAAAAAATTAACTTTAGAAAAATATGTATTGTGCTACATTGGGCTTAATATATGTTAGAGCCCAAAGTAGCCCAATGTAGCCCAAAGATGGCCACCAGAGACCAAAAATTGTAAATGTAGCCCAAATTTCAACTAGATGTAGCCCAACTGTAGCCCAATGACAGAATGTACCAGAGTGTTAAAAAGAACAACTAGAGTGCTAACAGTCTTATTTATAAAGTGAAACTTATAGTTAGGAATTAGCATTAACAAAACCTATGAAATTCACTGGAAAAAACATAGGTTTCACACCAGTTATAGTTAGGAATTAGCATTTAAAAAAGCTATGAAATTCACTGAAAAAACCATAGGTTTCACACTGGTTATAGTTAGGAATTAGCATTTAAAAAACCTATGAAATTCACTGAAAAAACCATAGGTTTCACACCAGTTATAGTTAGGAATTAGCATTTAAAAAACCTATTAAATTCACTGAAAAAACCATAGGTTTCACACCAGTTATAGTTAGCTGGAAATTTTACTGATATAAAACCATTGAAATTCCCACGTTATAGTTAGTCGGACTCACTATAACTTGCGCGTGCAATGCACTGCTGATGACATCACATATTACATCACTCATGACATGGTCAGTGACATCACTCATGACATCACTGATGACACCATCCTTGTGACACAGTGACAGACCTCCTCTCAGTGTGAAGTAACCCTTGAGACACATATTCAAAAATAGAAACTGAAATTTTTAAAAAATGGACATACCTATATCAGTTACAACAAGCAATTCTGTACTTCCACTATCTATATACACATCCACTCATTCACCAACAGTTCTATATAGTCACTCATACATATACTCACTCATCATATGAAGAGATACACCTATACATCCTGTTACACACCAACATTCATCCAAAAATTACTCACACACATATTCACACGTGCAAATAAACTATTGAACAACCATTTATTTGAATATAGAGTTATACACACACTTCCACCTTACTTCTATTGAAAATTACACATATTTATTCTCTTAAACAATCACTTATAGAAACACATACTTATTTAAACAGGAAATCTTACAATCTCTTACTCTCACATATACTCACTTATATACATCAATATTCATATATACTAGATTAAAACATATGTAGTTACTGATAAAGACACTAGTGAGACAGTCATTCACTCACTAACAAACACATATAGACACTCATCCACCCATACAGTCCTGTACATATGCTGTCTTCAAAACACATACAAACAAAGAGTCAGTCACTCATGCATCTATGTGCTAAGTAATACCCCCACCAAACCATATAGACACTCATACTGATACTAATAAAAATATCAAATAACCCATATACATACGCATGTAGCTACTTATCAACACATGTAGCCACTTATACACAAAGTGAAACACTAATATATGTATTTAAATATTTAAACATAACTCACTAATATTTATTTTTCAGAAAGACACATATTCACTGGATGGTGTCATCAGTGATGTCATGAGTGATGTCACTGACCATGTCATGAGTGATGTAATATGTGATGTCATCAGCAGTGCATTGCACGCGCAAGTTATAGTGAGTCCGACTAACTATAACGTGGGAATTTCAATGGTTTTATATCAGTAAAATTTCCAGCTAACTATAACTGGTGTGAAACCTATGGTTTTTTCAGTGAATATATATATATATATATATATTTATATATATATATATATATATATATATATATATATATATATATATATATATATATATATATATATATATATATATATATATATATATATATATATATATATATATATATATATATTCACTGAAAAAACCATAGGTTTCACACCAGTTATAGTTAGTTGGAAATTTTACTGACATAAAACCAATGAAATTCCCATGTTATAGTTAGTTGGACTCACTATAACTTGCGCGCCTGCAATGCACTGCTGATGACGTCACATATTACATCACTCATGACATGGTCAGTGACATCACTCATGACATCACTGATGCCACCATCCAGTCAATGTGTGTCTTTCTGAAAAATAAATATGTTTTTTATATGTATATGTAAAGGTCGATGGAAAAATACATGTTTAAATAAGTGTCTTAATGGATGTTTTTTTTTTTAATTGATTGGTTAACTGGCTTATTAAGTGTATCTTAGTGAATACATATATTAGCGAGTATTGCTTAAATATTTAAATGTTTGTATCAGTGTTTCACTTTGTGTATAAGTGGCTGCATGGGTTGGTGAGTAGCTACATGTGTGTGTATATGGGTTATTAGATGTTTTTTTTTAGTATCTTTATAATTGTCTGTTTGATTTGGTGGGGGTGTTACTTAGCACATAGATGCATCAATGACTGACTCACTGTTTGTATGTGTTTTGAAGACAGCATATGTGCCAGACTGTATGGGTGAATGAGTGTGTATATGTATATGTTAGTAAGTGAATGACTGTCTCACTAGTGTCTTTATCAGTAACTACATATATTTTAATCTAGTATATGTGAGTATTGATGTATATAAGTGAGTATATGTGAGAGTGAGAGATTGAAAGAGTTCTTGTTTTAATAAGTATGTGTTTCTATAAGTGATTGTTTAAGAGAGTAAGTATGTGTAAGTTTCCTTAGAAGTAAGGTGGTAGTGTGTGTATAGCTGTATATGCAAAAAAATGGATGTTCAATAGTTTATTTGCATGTGTGAGTATGTGTGTGAGCACCTTTTGGAAGACTGTCGGTGTGTTAACGGATGTAAAGGTGTCTCACTACATATGATAAGTGAGTATATGTATGAATGACTATATAGAACTGTTGGTGAATGAGTGGATGTGTATATAAATGGTGGAATTACTGAATTCGTTGTTGTAACTGGTATAGGTATCTCCACTTTTTTGTAAATGTAAGTTTCTATTTTTGAATATGTGTTTCAAGGGTTACTTTACAGTGAAAGGAGGTCAGTCACTCTGTCACAAGGATGGTGTCATCAGTGATGTCATGAGTGATGTCACTGACCATGTCATGAGTGATGTAATATGTGATGTCATCAGCAGTGCATTACACGTGCAGGTTATAGTGAGTCCAACTAACTATAACGTGGGAATTTCATTGGTTTTATGTCAGTAAAATTTCCAGCTAACTATAACTGGTGTGAAACCTATGGTTTTTTCAGTGAATTTAATAGGTTTTTTAAATGCTAATTCCTAACTTTAACTGGTGTGAAACCTATGTTTTTTTCAGTGAATTTCATAGGTTTTTTAAATGCTAATTCCTAACTATAACTGGTGTAAAACCTATGTTTTTTTCAGTGAATTTCAAAGGTTTTTTTAATGCTAATTCCTAACTAAAAGTCTCACTTTATAAGTAAGACTGTTAGCGCTCTAGTTGTTCTTTAGAACACCCTGGTACATACTATCATTGGGCTATAGTTACGCTACATCTGGCTGATATTTGGGCTACATTTGTATTTTTTTGTCTCTGGTGGCCATATTTGGGCTACATTGGGCTACATTTGGGCTACATTTGGGCTCTAACATATATATAGCCCAATATATATTTTTTAAAAAGTTAATTTTCTTAAAAACAACTGGAGCATATATCTTGACACATAGCAAACGCACATCGGGCTACCAGTCCTTACAATTTTTCAAATTTTTTTGGGGGGTTTTTTTTTGCCCTGGAACGCTCCCGGTGCGCGCCCCGGTGAGCGCCCCGGAAAGCGTAGTATTTTGAAGCGCCCCGGTGCGCGAACCGGGAAGTGTCCCGTTAGCGCCAATGTCGCGATCGAAAACATCGTCGCGTAAGCGTGATGTATCGCGTAGCCGAGCGATATGTCTTATGACGTACTGCGTAAACGCACCCGGAAGCGTTCCGCGGCGCGGCGCGGAGCGCGTAACGTAAGCGCGCCGGAGCATGTAGCGTAAGCGCGTCGGGTCATGTGACCTGAAAATAACACTTTTCATTGGTTCATAACAGTTTTGGTTTCATAATGATGAAACCCCTGGTCATGTGACCTGAAAATAACACTTTTCATTGGTTCAGGATCTTTTCTTTTTCCAAATGATGAAAGCCCCCACCTTTTTTCCTTATTCTACCTTTGTGCTTTGAGAGAGGTAGGCCTGCATTTATATCAGTCGAAAATGGCTACATTAGTTGCAGCTGCTGGATCTTCTGGACCACCACAAGGACCTCCACAATGATGTGCTCTTTTGGTTTATAGGTAATATTGTCCTCTGGGACGAATCTCCTCTCCTCCTCCTCCTCATCCTCCTCCTGTTCTTGATCTCCACCAGTGTGGTGTTGTGGTGGTCCTCCTGGTGGTGGTGGTGGTGGTGGCTGAGATGCTCCTGCTGCTGCTGCTACTGAAGCCATTTCAGAGTACAAATTAGTAACAGCTCTGGAAACAGGTCTTCCTCACTCAAAGTACAAAGTGAGAATGAGGAACAAAGGTGGGGGCTTTCATCATTAGGAAAAAAAACTGTCCTGAACCAATGAAAAGTGTTATTTTCAGGTCACATGACCAGGGCTTTCATCATTTGGAAACCAAAACTGTCCTGAATCAATAAAAAGTGTTATTTTTAGGTCACATGACCCGACGCGCTTACGCTACGTGCCCCGGGGGGCGCCCAGGGGCGCTTCACGTAAGCGCGTCGGATGGTTATGTAGCGTGATCGTATGCGCTCGAGTGCTATCACGCGGACGCGGCTACGCGATACGTCACAATGATGTTTTAGTTCGCGGCAATACCGCTAACTGGACGCTCACCCGTACGCGCCGCAAGACTGCGCTTACCGGTGCGCTCACCGGGTCGCGCACCGGGAGAGCTCCAGGGCAAAAATAAATAAAAATAAATATAAACCATGAACAATATACATAACAAAATAGTATTACATAAATATACAATATAGGATTCAATATAAAAAATATTACATTTCATAGCTATAGAAATTTGCTATTAAAAAACCTTTGAAATTCACTGAAAAAAAACATAGGTTTGAGGCCCTATATATAGTTAGGAATTAGCATTTAAAAAACCGATGAAATTCACTAAAAAAACCATAGGTTTCACAACAGTTATAGTTAGGAATTAGCATTTAAAAAACCTATGAAATTCACTGAAAAAACCATAGGTATCACACCAGTTATAGTTAGGAATTAGCATTTAAAAAAAACTATTACATTCACTGAAAAAACCATAGGTTTGACACAAGTTATAGTTAGCTGGAAATTTTACTGACATAAAACCATTGAAATTCCCACGTTATAGTTAGTTGGACTCACTATAACTTGCGCGCCTGCAATGCACTGCTGATGACGTCACAAATTACATCACTCATGACATGGTCAGTGACATTACTCATGAAATCACTGATGACACCATCCTTGTGACAGACTGACAGACCTCCTTTCAGTGTAATGTAACCCCTGAAACACATATTCAAAAATAGAAACTAACATTTTCCAAAAAATAGAGATACCCATACCAGTTACAACAACCAATTCAGTAATTCACCATCTATATACACATCCACTCATTCATCAACAGTTTTATATAGTCACTCATACATATACTCACTCATCATATGTAGTGATAGACCCATACATCCTGTTATACACTGACAGTCATCCAAAAGTTACTCACACACATACTCACACATGGAAATATACTATTGAACATCCATTTATTTGCATTTACAGCTATACACACACTAGCACATTATTTCTAAGGAAACTTACACATACCTTTTCTCTTAAACAATCACTTATAGAAACACATACTTATTTAAACAGGAACTCTAACAATCTCTCACTCTCGCATATACTCACTTATATACATCAATACTCACATATACTAGAATAAAACATATTTAGTTACTGATAAAGACACTAGTGAGACAGTCATTCACTCACTAACACACACATATACACACTCATCCACCCTTACTATCCAACACATATGCTGTCTTCAAAACACATACAAACAGTGAGTCAGTCATTAATGCATCTATGTGCTAAGTAATACCCCACCAAACCATACAGACACTCATACTGATACTAAAAAAATCTAATAACCCATACACACACACATGTAGCTACTCACCAACCCATGCAGCAACTTATACACAAAGTGAAACACTGATACTTATATTTAAATATTTAAAAGTTACTCGCTAATATATGTATTCACTAAGATACACTTAATAAGCCAGTTAACCAATCAATTTTTTTTTAAAAAAACATCCATTCAGACACTTATTTAAAAATGTATTCTTCCATCGACCTTTACAAATACATATGTAAAACATATTTATTTTACTGAAAGACACACATTCACTGGATGGTGTCATGAGTGATGTCATGAGTGATGTCACTGACCATGTCATGAGTGATGTAATATGTGACGTCATCAGCAGTGCATTGCAGGCGCGCAAGTTATAGTGAGTCCAACTAACTATAACATGGGAATTTCAATGGTTTTATGTCAGTAAATTTCCAGCTAACTATAACTGGTGTCAAACTTATGGAAAGGGGCGACCATTCGGTCCCCCCGAACGTATGGTGGAGTACCACGATCCCCCCGGGAAGCCATCTTGGGCGGGAGGCGAGTCTCGGCTGGTATGCCCGAAGCGGCGTAGCCGGGGCGCGCCTTTTTCCCACCCTAGAGTGGGCTGGCCTAGACACCAACGCGGCCGGCCACGCCCTCGGAGGCAGGCGGGGGCGGGTTTACGCCCGCCCTGAAGACGGATAAAAGGAGCGGAAGCCAAGAAAGCATCCTCTTGTTCCTGTGCTCTGAAGCTGCACCTCCCCGCTGCACGTGAGCTCGAGACGGAACGAAGAGCCAATTTTTGTAATCTTTCTTTTGTCTTACAGATATCCCGTCTGAGAATGCCCAAGACAGTCGGAAAGCGGGTCGGTACTTAGCAGATGCTCCGCATGCTCATGAAGGAGATAGCCGATCTGAAGAAAAAGGTGGAGGCTAAGGACGGGGAGGGAGGACCGAAACGGCCTTTGCAGGGAGCAGTCCCCGGTGGAAAAAGCAAGAGGCCCAGAAGGGGAGCACTTGGGGGAGACACCCCGGTTCCCGATACCCCACGTGAGGAGCCAATCCCGGTGCCGAAAGAGGGGAATCCAATCCCTGTGGTGGTCACCCCCGTGAACAGGGAGGATATGCCCCCCGAGTTAGCGGCACAATTGGCAGCGTGGTTGGGAAAAGATAGTGAGGGCGCCACGGCTGACGACGCCCGGGCAGTAATGAGGCAACTGCGGGAATCTAGGGAGGCTGCGAAGGCAACATCTTCTGTTCCCCCACAGGTTCCGGCGGCTGGGAGTACAGCAGGCCCAAGTTCGGCGACAAGCGCGGGGTCTACTTCAGGTAAGCGGCCATTGCCGATTGCGGGGGAGGGGTCTGTACCTTCTCAAAGGGAGAAGATTGCCCAACATGTCCCACTAGAAATTAAGGAATTGATTTGGGCGGATAAGTATGTAAACATGTTTTCATTGCTTACCGACCATTACGAGATAGAGCATGTGAAGAGCCAAAAGGAGCTCATGCATCCGAGTGTTTGGCGCGCAAAAATGGCCGCCTTTAAGGTGGACGAGAACATTGGTACTTGGGGCAGAGCGTGGGGCATATTTACCTCCATCATGGGCGAGCGCAGGCCCGAGTTGTTCACCGAGTTACCCATTTATCAGTCACGTATTATGGAGTATTTTGTGGCATATGGGGGCAATCAGTGGTTCTGCTATGACAATCTTTTTAGAAAAGCTAAGGAACACAACCCATTGTTGACTTGGGATTGTTACGACTCCGTGTCATGGCAAAAAATGGAGAGTACAGGAATGTTGAAGGTACCATTGGTAGGGAGTAACGGAGGAGAATCTTCCCGCCAAAACTCTGGGACGCCCTTTCGGACGGGTGCAGGTAATGAGTACCACTCGAAGCCGAGTGGCAACACAGGGAAAAGGGGGATCTGTTGGAATTTTAACAGAGGGAAATGTACGAGGCCCCAGGGGTCATGCAAATTCAGACATGAGTGTGGGGGGTCTGGGCAGCCATCCCATCCTGAGTCCTTGTGCAGAGCCAAAACGGGTGATAACGGTGGTAAGGGAGGCGCCAAACAGGTCTGATATAGTCCGAGGGGCGCCTTTACCTACCCCGATTGATACCATGGCAATGATTCCTTGGCTCAACGAATACCCGGATCATGCTTCCGCTGGGGTGTTGCGAAACGGGTTCTCATATGGTTTCCGCATCCCAGTGGGGGATTTTCAGGGTGTAGCAAACTGTAAGAATCAACTGTCGGTCTTGCAGCACGCGGCGGTGGTACGGGTAAAGATTGGGAAGGAGGTGACTCGAGGTCGTGTTGCCGGTCCATTCGATTTGCCACCTGTTGCTAACTTGGTTTGTTCCCCTCTAGGGGTGGTCCCCAAGAAGGACCCGGGTGAGTTTCGGCTGATACATAACTTATCAGCCCCACGTGGTCTTTCCGTGAATGACGCGATAGACCCGGAAGTGTGTTCAGTGCGGTACGCATCTTTCGATGAGGCCGTAGCCATGTTGAACCGCCTGGGGCCCGGGGCGCTGATGGCAAAATCAGACATCGAGTCAGCGTTCCGGTTGCTCCCGGTTCATCCAGACGATCAGCGTCTTCTTGGTTTCATGTTTCAGGGTCGCTATTACATGGATAGATGTATGCCAATGGGGTGCTCGATTTCATGTGCCTATTTCGAGAAGTTCAGTTGTTTTCTGCAATGGGTGTTCACAAGGAAGACAGGTTTTCAACATGTTATGCACTATCTCGATGACTTTCTGTTTTTGGGGGCAGCCGGGGATCCTGAGTGTGGACAGGCTTTACATGAATTTTATTGTCTTAATGAATGGATTTGGTGTGCCATTGGCGCCAGGTAAGACTGTGGGTCCCTCGACCTTGATCGAGTTTCTGGGGATCGAGCTCGACTCGGTGGAAGGTTGTTTTCGATTACCCAAGGAAAAAGTGTTGAAATTCAGATTATCCCTTGAGACATGCATTCGTGCAACAAAAGTAAACCTGCATCAATTGCAACAGGTGGTGGGTCAGTTGAATTTTGCCCTAAGAGTGATACCGATGGCGCGCCCCTTTTCCCGCTCGATTGCACAATCCATGGTCGGCCTGAAGGAAGGACATCACCGCACGAGACTCTCGGCAGAGGTTCGCCAGGACATGCGCATTTGGTTGGCATTTCTGGCGGATTTCAATGGTCGAATTGTCTGGAACAAACCAGCGGTGTCCTCCGAGGAGCTGGGGCTTTGGACAGATTCGGCGGGGAGTATGGGTTTTGGCGCCATATTTGGTACACAATGGTCGGCTCAAAAATGGCCGTCATGGTGGCATGAGTGCGGGTTGACGAGTAACATTGCTTTTCTCGAACTTTTTCCTATTTTGGTGGCCCTGAAAACGTGGCCTGGGGGTTTCCGTGATCACTCTGTGGTGTTCTGGTCTGATAACATGACCGTGGTGGAGTGTATCAATAGTCAGGCAGCACGATGCAAATTGATTCTGAGACTGCTCAAGGAAATTGTGTTGTTATGCATGCAACTGAATGTACTGTTTAGGGCAAGACATGTGCCGGGGGTGATGAACCAAGCGGCTGATGCGCTTTCTCGTTTCCGTATGCAGGCCTTCTGGGGTTTTCTGCCCACAGCGGACCCGGTGGCGGCACCCTTTCCCGAAGCTCTCTGGTCTCTCGGTGCCCCGAACTACAAAACCTCGTGGGAGAGAGTTTAGCACCCAGGACGAGGAAGGCATATGAAGGGGCGTTCCGTTCCTATTGGTCCTTTTTGGGTACTGCTAGGGGGGAGCTTTGGGGTCAGGAAGAGTTTGTAGTGAAATTCCTGCTCTCTTTACATCAGGCAGGCAAATCAGTAGCTACGGCCCAGAGGCATCGGGCCGCCATTTCCTTTATGGCAAAGGCTCATGGGATCCAGGACCCGACAGCGTCTTTCGTTGTGCAGAAAGCGCTACGTGGGTGGCAACGCCTTGAGGGTCGCAGAGTAGATGAGAGGCACCCGATAGGTCTGGATAGGCTGACCCTGTTATGGTCCGTACTCCCGGCAACGTGTTCATCCCAGTACGAAGCAGTGTTGTTCCGAGCCGCATTTGCACTAGCATTCCATGGGGCTATGCGGGTAAGCGAATTGGTGGCGAAGAACAAGCGGGATACGATGGGGGGACTGTGCCGGGAGCACATTCAGGTCAGGGGGGAGACGATGACGGTCTCGTTTGTTAGGTCCAAATCCGATCAGGGTGCAATCGGGGACTGCGTAATCATTCAGAGGATCCCCGGTTCTTCCATGTGCCCTGTGGTGTGCGTAGAGCAATATTTAGCGCAGAGGGTGGCAGCATGGGGGGGGGACCTTCTTGAGACACGCTGACGCCACCCCACTGACGAGGTTTCAGTTCCAGAGGGTGCTTGCGATGTCTATTTCGGCCGCGGGCTTGAACCCCGGCGAGTTCGGGACCCATTCCTTTCGGATAGGGGCTGCTACTGAGGCTACAGCCAGGGGTCTGAGTGTGGAGCAAGTAAAACGTGTGGGGCGTTGGTCCTCTAACTGTTATAAAAGGTATGTGCGGTTGCACATGTTGTGAAGCTGTAATGATATACTCACGCTTCTTGTCTCTGTTTGATTTTCAGTAACGCAAGCTTACGAAGCGGGGCGGACTGTACAGTCGACCCAACTCCTGGGGACCAGCGGTCAGAAATCACCGTCTGCGAATAAGGAGGTGTGGGTCGTGGGCCACTCATATGTGAGGCGTGCCGCGGACGTATTCAAAGCAGGTGATATGAGTCACGTGGCTGGGGAATACGGGTACAGGGTGTCCTTCTACGGAAAGGGCGGGCTCTGTATTGACCAGTTTCAATTCTTTTTTGAGGGTTTGTTAGAGCGGACGAGGTCACCGCCGTCTATAATCATAGTCCATCTTGGGGGTAACGATCTGGTGGCCACTGGTAGACGACTTCTTCTTGAGGCAATGCTTTCCACAGTAAGTTGGTTGGCAAGAAGAGTTCCAGGGTGCACAATTGCATGGTCCCATATGATCCCACGGAAAGTGTGGCGGGGGGCTATTTCGGTTACTGCATTGAATCATTCAGTAAGGAAGATAAATAACAAAGTGAGTAGATTGTTTCGTTCAAATACACTGCATTCTGTTTCGCATGGTTGTATCAAAGGGGACAGTATGTATTTGGGGGACGGTGTTCATTTGTCCCGGGTGGGGAACGAGTTACTCATAGGAGACTTCATAGCCTGGTTAAGGAGTTTACAGCATGACCTTTAGGTAGGAGTGTTTTGTGGGGGGTCCGGATAGCCGGTCAACTATCCGGCCTGTGGCGGTAAGGTCATGATCGGTGAGCAGTAATTCGAAGATCCCTATGAGGGGGCGTCACCCATTACGGATGGGAGCGCTCGGGGGAGGTGGCCAATTGGCCCCTCAACGGGGAGGCGGTCCTGTCTAAGGAGAGGCCGCCGGAAGGAAAGGAAAGGTGGTCAAGGCCCCTTCCTGGATAGGAGGGGCTACGGCCCCTCCTGGGGAATTTCCCGGGGCCAGGACATCTGCGACGGCAGATGGGTAAGTTGTGTGGGGTGCGGGAGGGGGTTTACGCTACCTTTTAGACACCTCACACGAGTCCTCGAACGACCGTTAAATGGCGTCGAGTTTATTGGGGCCCCCGTCAAGTACAAAGGGAAATTGGTAGATGCACTTGAGGTACGCCTCTATGCGGTCGCTCCTCTCACAAGTGAGGGGGGTATTTCTGGTTTAGGGATCTGACACCGGTTACGACCTTGCCGTTGGCCCTTAACGTTAGGATGTACAATTTCAAGTCAAATGTTTTGTAGGATGTTAGTTCGGCTAGGAGAACCTTTGTATTAGAGATCTGTTAAGGTTAGCCAAACATCGTAATGTGGAAATGAAATTGTACATAATATGAAACTGTTATTTTAATGTTTTATTTTGTTTCATATTTTAATAAATACGGCCGGGAAGGGTAACTCCCTTCCCGCCTTCCAAAAGTTCAAGAACTGTTTCCGGTTTCCCAATTCTTGGGGATTGTGTTGAGAGGGGGTGGCGGGTATCTCAGCCATATGGAAAGGGGCGACCATTCGGTCCCCCCGAACGTATGGTGGAGTACCACGATCCCCCCGGGAAGCCATCTTGGGCGGGAGGCGAGTCTCGGCTGGTATGCCCGAAGCGGCGTAGCCGGGGCGCGCCTTTTTCCCGCCCTAGAGTGGGCTGGCCTAGACACCAACGCGGCCGGCCACGCCCTCGGAGGCAGGCGGGGGCGGGTTTACGCCCGCCCTGAAGACGGATAAAAGGAGCGGAAGCCAAGAAAGCATCCTCTTGTTCCTGTGCTCTGAAGCTGCACCTCCCCGCTGCACGTGAGCTCGAGACGGAACGAAGAGCCAATTTTGACCCACCCACCAGCCCCTGAGGACAGCGATTCGTTGTGAATACAGTTGATATAGTATCTTTTTTGTTTTCTCTGTTTTCTTACAGGTTGTGATGATTGTCGTGAAATTTCTTAAGATGCAATAAAGATTGGTTATTTTCAGTATGTTTTGCAAATAAAGTAATTTGGAACAAGGATTGATCAGTATTTACGCTTGATAATAAGTGAGGTTGCTGTGTAATCTTAGTAACTTAGGTAGAATTGTCGTATTTATTTTGGTCGGGCGGTAAGGTCATGATCGGTGAGCAGTAATTCGAAGATCCCTATGAGGGGGCGTCACCCATTACGGATGGGAGCGCTCGGGGGAGGTGGCCAATTGGCCCCTCAACGGGGAGGCGGTCCTGTCTAAGGAGAGGCCGCCGGAAGGAAAGGAAAGGTGGTCAAGGCCCCTTCCTGGATAGGAGGGGCTACGGCCCCTCCTGGGGAATTTCCCGGGGCCAGGACATCTGCGACGGCAGATGGGTAAGTTGTGTGGGGTGCGGGAGGGGGTTTACGCTACCTTTTAGACACCTCACACGAGTCCTCGAACGACCGTTAAATGGCGTCAAGTTTATTGGGGCCCCCGTCAAGTACAAAGGGAAATTGGTAGATGCACTTGAGGTACGCCTCTGTGCGGTCGCTCCTCTCACAAGTGAGGGGGGTATTTCTGGTTTAGGGATCTGACACCGGTTACGACCTTGCCGTTGGCCCTTAACGTTAGGATGTACAATTTCAAGTCAAATGTTTTGTAGGATGTTAGTTCGGCTAGGAGAACCTTTGTATTAGAGATCTGTTAAGGTTAGCCAAACATCGTAATGTGGAAATGAAATTGTACATAATATGAAACTGTTATTTTAATGTTTTATTTTGTTTCATATTTTAATAAATACGGCCGGGAAGGGTAACTCCCTTCCCGCCTTCCAAAAGTTCAAGAACTGTTTCCGGTTTCCCAATTCTTGGGGATTGTGTTGAGAGGGGGTGGCGGGTATCTCAGCCATATGGTTTTTTCAGTGAATTGAATAGGTTTTTTAAATGTTAATTCCTAACTATAACTGGTGTGAAACCTATTGTTTTTTCAGTGAATATATATATATATATATATATATATATATATATATATATATATATATATATATATATATATATATATATATATATATAATTTCTGTTTGCTTCTTGCACTGGCGCATTTTGACTGCCTACGCAGGCACTTTTGCAACATGGTGCAAGGGAGCCTGCATTGGAAGCAGGATTGCTTTTGTGCCGGAAGGGAGATCTTCCCGCTCATAAGCAATCCTTTGAGGCGTTTTCCTCTTTCTAAATGTGCTGCAGAAAGCATAGCACATGCAAAGGGGAAAAACAAGGATAAATAAAGATGTTTCTTCTCATTACACCTACCCTGCAAAGAAATATAAATTTGACGCATTCCCAGGTCTACGTTGCCAAGAGTTTAGGCAACTTCGGCAGGGCTTTGGGGGTTCTATACTCTTATTATTCATTCTTGATAGTTCCCAAGACCTGATGGTTGCTGAATCACTGCGTACCCACAACCATCAATCATTTATGGACCCCGTGTCAAAAGATCACGTGTCTGCTGGGTGGCCCCTCAATGTCGAGCACCCGGTGCCGAGTCCCACCGGCGCGGCGGTTGGAGCTCTACGCGCGCCGGACCCCCAAAGCCCTGACGAAGTTGCGTAAACTCTTGGCAACGAAACATGTTGGCAAAACTTATGCTGTATTGGTTACCATTTTTAAGTGGGAATGCTTGCAGCCAGGAATAAAATTGGATGGCCAGTAAGCATCACCCGGTTTTAATAAGTGAGAACTTTGAAAAAGTTTCTTTTTTGGTTTTCACTAGGGTTTTTTGAGCACATATGTGGTCTGTGTAGCGGGCACATTTAACTGTGCCTACTATTTCTTCACTATATGAGTTTTGTTGTAAAGGGAGAACATTTTTTGTATATATTTTTCCACACACAACAAAGAGAGAGTGGCCAATGATGAGAAGTGGGTAGACTGGCAATTATTAGTCAGTAACTCCCTCGGGTGCTGCTACCGTGAGGTACTCTCTCTATACACACTACATTTCTTCATGAGTTAGTATAGACCTGTGATGACGGTTTTTAAATATTGAAAGGGCACCATGACTAAACATAGTAGTGTAAATTAACACACTAGGAGTATAAGGAGTTAATTTTATTATCAGATCCTTTGTGTAAGTCAAGATAGGTGCAATTCAGGTGGGGCCCTTTATTGTTGAAATCTTGGAATGCGCCTAAACCCATGGGTGAATGTGTTGGAACACCAACTTGCGCTGCCTTCCATTACTCCAAATTTACCTAGCACTGCAGGGATATGCAAGGTGGTCTTACGCAGCTTGGAAATTCTAATTGTGTTTTTGCTTTGCTCTTGCATTACCTAGCGTGGCTCATGAACGATGCAACACTTTGATAAACATGCCTCTAAGTGTTTTGGAAACAAATTCTGATTTCTAGCCCATATACGCCTATGTACTTTTAAAGACTAGTGGGTTTCTGTAGCTTATTCTAAATATGGTGCCACATGATAGACTTTGATTCAAACTTTAAAAGCATACACTGTTTAGTAAAACAGATCACAATTATCAAATGTTGTTTAACTATGTACATCTTCCTCATTCTTCTAAAATCATCTGAGAGCCTGCCTGCTCATGTAGCCTTACAAGATCATCACTGTGGTAATTCTAATGCGCCAGAAGTGTGTTTGCACAACATATTGTCAAGATTTGGCCCAACATACACAACTTTTGCACAAGGTTTTTAGATTAGATTATTTGTTATGCTTAGTTATTAAAAACAGTAGCATACATTAACTCATACTAAAACTGCACCACAATGTTCTGTAAAACAGGCTAAAACTTAACAAAATTCAAACAGTTACAGTTAAAACAATTGACTGTGACTTTAGTTAAAAAAGGGAAGTTCAATAAGAGTCAGTAGACTTAAAACAGCATACCCTCACAATTGTCCAATTTTATTTCTGCAAGCTTTAAATATTTTGTCAAGTGACAGCTCGAGGAGTATATGTTGCCTAGAGCAGGGTACAAACATTTATGTTAACAATGTTTTCCTACCCAGTTTTACACAGTCTGCAGCAAGCATTTTTAACCTTCCGAGCCAGGGCACAGTTTGGGAATGGTCTGGAAGGAGGACAAATAAGCATCTAATGGGATGCACTTTTAGATTCCATTGGAAGTCTTGTTACCTCCAACAAGCAACACTTCTCTCAGAAGTTTATCCATCTTATTAGAAGCAGTTCCCAGTGTTTTGAATTTGCGGCCACGCTGAACGGAAGCCTGTTCATCGTAGTCTTTTTCTCTTCCTCAAATGCCGGATCGCTACTGCAGTTCCTCCTAGCTCTTATCAGCTACCCCTAGAGGATACTGCAGATCAGGTTTTTGGGGTGGTTATTTCTGGCATGTAGCACACTGTTCCCTGATGTTTTTTTGTGTAATAGCTTGGTTTCCATATGGCAGTCACATATTTTGATTTTTATTGCAAGAGATTCAAGGGTACAGTTGTGTATATTGCTAGTGAGTCATAGACTAAAGTTGTTAGTTTTGATTTCAACAACAAAGTCCAGGGCTGACTGATTGGCCCCATCCAAGTTCATGAAGATGTCATCAATATACCTGGCCCAGAGCACTATGTTGTCATCGTAATGTTAGATATTGGCTAAGGCCTTCTCCTCCCATTAGCCCTTGTACAAACATGCATATCTGGGGGCGAAACAGGTCCCCATCGCAGTGCCCTGGGTTTGGCAGTAGTGCTTTTTGTTAAAGATAAAGAAATTATTGTTCAGGCAAAATTAGATCATGTCTAGGATCATCTTGTTATGTAATAAGTATGACAAAGTTCTGGCTTTCAAGAAGTGGCAACAAGCCTGTACTCCAAAGTCATGGGGGATTTAGGTGTACAGTCTGCTGACATATAGGCCTATTAACCAATTGTCCTCTTCCCAGGTGATCACATCAATGATTCTGAGAAAATCACCCTACTGCGGACATAAGAGGAGAGGGCTTCAACAAAGGGCATAAAGCAATAGTCAACACAGAGGGAAGTGTTTTGAAAAAGACATTCAATTGACAAGGCAATCAGCCTTCCTGGGGGACTGATAAAATGTTATGGATCTTTGAGAGTAAGTATAATACTGGTATTTTGGGGTGTCTGTTCATAAGGACCGGATATTCTTCCCATTCGAGAAGCCCTTGAACAAGTCACTCCATTACCTTAACCCAGTAAGTTTAATTTGATAGAGTGATCCTAGCCCTGTCACATTGTATGTAGCATGATAAGTCGGCAAATTGCCTCGAGTCTTCTGGCAAGTATTTTGCCTTTGATAGAATCACAGTATTGCTCCCTTTGTCAGAATTTTGGAAGACAATATTATTGTTATTCTGTAACTTAGTGATTTTGTTAGTGTTCTCTGGGCAAGTTAAAACCCTGTGATTTCTCTCAGATCCTTAATTACACCTTTCTCAAGTACACCAACAGTGTTAAAAGGCAGGGTTAGCTGAAATGCTGATTTAGGGCAAAAGCTGTTTGGGCAGCTTAGGTCCAGAGGAATGCCCAAATCATTTAATTCAGCATAGGATTCGCATTACACGCAATATTTTCTTCCAGTTCACTCAGAGTATTATTCCACCATCATTAATGCTCAAACTAGAGGGTGAGAAAAGCACATTATTACCCTTTGTCATATTAGTCACTTACTGATGATACCATGTTTTTAACTTCCTTGTGAAATTCATATGATCAATACAACTTTGGGTATTGTCAAAGGAGGAGTTGGGGGAAAAAGATAAACCTAAGGAAAGAGCATTAATGTGAGTTTTGGAAAGAGCCAAGGCAGATAAATTTACCACATTATTGTGTGAATCCATAATTTTGTCGCTGTTGGGGCTCATGTCTTCACTCCTATTGAGCCTGCATCTTTTCCTGTTTTCTTTATATTTTCCCACTTCTACCTCTTCCTCCTCATCCTTTTCCTCATGTTGCACTACGATATAGTTCAAGTGCTAACCAACGTTTTGTCAATAGGTGGAATTCCATAAAAAAAAAATTGGGGGGGCCTGATAGATCAGATCCACAGGACATGTTGCGGTCTATTGCGTTTCTGCCTTCTCCCAACTCCTCTTGCAGTGCCTCTGTGCCTGATCCCAGTACAGGGGGTGTACCAATTTGTCCACTGTAAGTCATACTGTCTGATGAGCTTTCTTCCCTCCTCAGTATGTCATATGTTTTCACAAAAGTCAGACGTTGACCATTCAAACTTTGCAGTCTCAACATATTTTCCTTTGCTTTTTCAATTGTATTTCTTCTCCTAATTCTTCAATCCTGGTGGTTAGTTTCTCCATTCCGGAGTCAAATTCCTTTTGATCCACTACTATTCTAAATTCAGTAATTACAGAGTCAATCTCCAGTAATAACATTTCTCTGTCCTTCCATGTCTATTTGACCAAAAATATGTAACATTGTGTGTGAGCATTCAGGTGAGTTTGTGAACCATTCATCTAAGACATTAGGGTCAGGATTTAGATATGTAGGGATCTTTAAAGATTCTTACTCAACGTAGAACTCTTCCACAGTCGATATATTTCTGCAATGGCATGGCCTCCTACTATTTTGAGAGCTGTTTTTGTATGACTTCTCAAGTTTGTCCCATAATTGTTTCTTAGAGAGGGACTAGTTCCCTCCTGGGTCTCCTGTGGTATTTGTTGAATCTGGTACAAATGTTTGTAGATCAAATAATGTCTCTACAGCATCCTTACATCTTTCTCCTTTAAGGTTGCCATTTGGGTAGTTACATCCAATGGATATCGGCTGAGAATGACTGGATGTCCAACATAGAAGTTATGCCCCCCAAGCAATGAGCATCTTCTGTCAGATTAACATAATATGTCATTAATGAAGGAGGGGAGAAAGATCCTGGGCTCAACATCTTGGCCACACAATGTCATGAAGGTGAAATACCAAGCTGATGCTAGAAAAACCTTACCCATAGGGAAACTACCACCTGCGCATTCTCCAACTCATATGCGGCTCCATTCCTTGGGGCACAGGCCGTCAGTGCGCCATGCCGATCTGGCACAATAGCAGCTCCCTAAAACTGCTCCATGTAGTGAAACTAAGGTAGGACAGAGGAATCAAATTCAAAATCATCTCCTCTTGTCTCACGTTACCTCCATCCAGTCAAGTTGCAGTAAATGTTCGGGTGTTAGAACCGGATGCAAATATACACAGAGCCTCTGCTGATAACAGAGAAAAGCATGCTCACTCCAGCCAGTTGTGAATCAGCTAATTTCTTTATTCATGGCAAAACACTCTATGCTTTTCGACAACCGGCATTGCTTGATCATGAGTGAACACTTTACAGTGTAAATGGACACTTATACAAATTTGTGAATCAGTGAGACAGAAAAAGGACTGTGGAGAAACTTCACAACTAACAGCAGTGGCATCTTAAGTAGGCATTATGAACATTGAATGAAGGTCATGTATTTCATAAGTGTGATACATATCAGGCTGAAGGATACCTATTTGTCCAACAATACTGGCTTTAAATTCAACAGTTAGTTCCACATGCCACATTTATAAGCAAATAGGAATTTGAGTATTTCTGGAAAGCGTAAACATAGTGATATTACAACCATGACATCTCAGTACCTGTTGCCCTCAGTGGCTTGCTTCCGAAGATATACATGCAACAAAATCTGAATTCCAGCATATTAATAGTGTTGGCATCAGGCAGGGATGCCCCTTGTCCCCGCTTCTCTTTGCCTTAACCCTTGAGATGCTGGCAATGTGGGTCCGGTAAGACCCAGTAGTCCTGGGCCTTAAGTGGACCGCCAGATGGAAAGACAGAATATCGCTATATGCGGACGATATTTTGCTCTACTTAGCGTCCCCGGCGGCATCCTTAAACCGATTTCTGAATATCTTTCAGGTGTTTGGCAGATACGCCGGCTACATCAACTGCACAATCGAAAACGGTCCCAGTGTGTATCAATTAGGAACACTCCAAATTAATACACAATATAAACAAAATACCACTGATACATTCAAGAATATTAGGGTCAATGTCATTTATTCACATTGAACAGTTCTAAGTGCTGGTTAGTCAGCATATAATTCAAAACACATTAAACAAGTGCCCCACAGCAGTGGGAGAAAGGATAGCGAAGGATATAGTGCATTAAGTGAGGGATGTAAAGGTGTAAGGGAAAGGTGGTGACACCGTCATCATCACAAAATTAATTGCAGTGGAAGTGGCTTGTTTTAGCTGCAAAATATTGTGATCTATCTTAACATTGCCATGCAAAAAAATATTCACTATCACAGTTACAAATCACTGTTGATAGTGGCTGGCATAGAGCAGCAACACAGTCGATGTTTTGACCCCAATAATGTTCCTTACAGCGGGGTCTTCCTCAGGACTAGGACAAAGGGGCACCTAGGGAAAATAAAGAAAGTTGCTGAGCCTAAAGTTGGTGAAATTACGTTTAATAAAATAAAAAGGGGGTAAATATAAAAACATTAAAAGTTTAAAAATTACCATGAGCCACCCTTGACTAGGGGTGGTGAAGTTGAGATGGGGCCCGTAGGCTCACCTGGACAGACAGCGGAGGGTTAGAACCTACAAACTATATTGAGTGCCATCAGAATAAATCACAAAAATTGTTTTTGGGAGAAACTAAAGGCATGAAAACCATCAAATCTACTATAGATTATTAAGCTGCAAACAATAGTTCAATGTTAATTGACATGTACCCAGGGGTTCAACACAGTATCCGGGGACTGGGGAATGCACCGAGAACGCTGGAGAAATTAGCGTAACAAAAGTGATTTAACCCCTTCGATGCTCATGACGAGCTCAGCTCGTCATGAGGAACACCTCTCGTACACTCATGACGATCTGAGCTCGTCATGAATAATGGGATTTACACATTCTTCAGCGCAGGAGGGGAAAACCATAAGCGTTGATGGTGTTAAAAGGTTCCCAATGGTGTTAAAAAGTATGGAAAAGTGGAGAAAGAGAAAGCAAGGATAGAAGAGCGTGCAGCGCGCTCTCGGAAGGCAGCGAGAGCCGCTTCATACCTCAGATCTGCCTCATCAGTCTATCTTTGTGTAGGGAGTTCCAAGACTGGAAGGCGCTGGTTATGTAACTAGGAGAGCGTCAAAGTGGTAACACAGATCAACATTTGTGTGGAGTTGCGTTCCTGTTCACTTGGTGTCAAGAGTGATTCTCTAGGACAGATGTACCAATTAGATTCTATCCATAGGGGCCCCAATGAACTGGATACTCACCAGGCGCAACTGTCATGTTCAACCTCTGACTAATAGTAGAAATACTAATGTGCTTTTGCCCAGTATCCCAAATGGCTGGCTCTGGCACAGTTCCGTACACCCTACCAGCCTCTGTGTCAATTGATGAGTCTGTAATCTCATGCACATTTTCTTTGATTTACATGTTTCTCATCCAGCTTGTATTCAATCTCTGCATATCTACGTTTAATCTCAGACGATGTAACCACTATCTAGTCACTTTGAATGGTCCCATGGGTGGGTCCTATACTTAAAAGGGATGGGTTTGTCATTTAATGCACATTTCATCTGTGTTTGATATGTTTCTCAACCTGTCTAGTTCCAATCTGTACATATACGATCAATCCCAGACTATGTAACCATCCTCTGGTAAATTTGTATGCTTCCATGTGGTTGTCTCGGTTGGGCTTCCTTGTTCCTTCTAATGTAAATGTATATATATGTATGCATAGTAACACATTCCAATACACCAGAAACACATATGCAGCCTCGCTTTATTGCAGAGGTTTTAAAACCACCTCAATTTTATTTTTTCCAGTAAGACTGTTTTACGGGACCTAAACGTGCCCTCACACACAATTTTTGCATAACCTGGAGCCTGTTGTCCATGACTGCGGCATGCCGCTAGTACTTTCTATGACAAGCCCTGTTCACCAGCGATAACGCGGCAAAGCGCATGCAAGTCTTTGATGCTCTCCTAGGTACATAACTGGTGAGTTCCAGTCTTGGAGCTCCCTACACGGAGACGGACTGATGAGGCAGATCTGAGGTATGAAGTGGCTCTTGCTGCCTTCCTAAAGTGCACTGCACGCTCTTCTATCCTTGCTTTCCTTTTTCCTACTTTTCCGTACTTTTTAACACTGCTAAGGCAGATCATGGGTCACACGTGAGAGAGCGCAATTTGAATAAAAAGTATATCCGGACCATAATTATGAGCATATCACATAAACGTAGAAACTGTAACGTGAGATAGCACTTACAGTGTGAATTAGCCGATGTAACAAATGTAATAGGAAATGTATTTGTATTCACGTTAGAAATGCATAAGATTTAGAAGCTGTATACGTAATGGGCTAATATAGAAATGTGTAGAAATGCTTACGAACAGAAGAACGTGCAAACAAAATTCATGTACGTGTATAATTCTAAATGGAGAGGCGGCGAGAAATGTAAGCGAAGAAATGTGCAAGGGCATATATAGCATAATATAATGAAGAAGAATATAAAGTTATGTTCTATGTATAGGGTTTATATTCTATGTACAATGTATTCACTTATAAGCAAAGGATTTGCTAAACGCGGTTATATATAAATGTGTGTTAAAGGTTATACAGTGTAGAAGGGTTTGTAGGAATGTTAGAAGAGTTGGGTCATGTGTGATTTTAACCTGACTGACCAAGGGTTCGCAGGAGTGTAGTCCGCTGTATGTAATTTAGTGGGCTCACAGGAGTCGTGAATAGCCTTGATCTAAATGTGGGAGCCAAGGAGTCTAAGTTCTTGTTAGATTTAAGGTGACAATGCTGGACGAAGTTTATGGCCTAAACGTGAGAGGAGACGTTTGGAATTTGAGTCTTGTTTTGAAATGACCATTCACAGGACTGAAGAAGGTTACGAATACAGCCGTAAAGAATGAAGTTCTGATGAGGTGATAGACTTTGCTCTGAAAGTGTCAAATGGAATGTCAATGAAGTCACCAGCAAGAAGACGAAGATGGCGTCTAAGGAGAAAGGTCAACTTAACGGACGACGCGAAGAGACGAAGCTATGGAAAGACCTAGAAAATGACATCATATGTATGTGTATGTGGTGGGCGTCAAGGGGCGTTCCATCCATACGGTGATTGTGTATTTAGGGACAGCACCCTGGGGAGGAAGAGGAGCAAGAGCGAAGAGAGCAGATGGCAAGCAAGTTAGGAGCAAGCGCTGAGAGAGATCAGAGCGCAAGAGAGCAGTAGGCCGAGGACCCTTAGAGAGCGGATGGGTAGGCAGAAAGGGTACTGCTTCTCGACATAAGTTACCTTTAGAGGCTAAGAGAGTTTGAACTTCTTTGGAAGTCAAACTGCTGACACCTTTTTAGGGTACTAGGAACTTGCGAAGTAGGGATGTCACCTAGCATAGAGTAGGGACAGATTTAACTTGTATTCTTTTCTTTATAGATGACGCAACGGAACCACATTGTATCTATGCTTTTTAATCTGTTGATTCTGGAACTGACTTTAATTGTATTCTTTTGTAGACTGAGGTTCTTTAGGGAATTTATGTTCCTTCTAGTTCCTGTATACTTATTGAATCTTATCCTGAGAGGATTGTATTTGCAACTTTTCTTGATTTTATATTAAACCTTTTAAACTTTATCAGTTGTAAGTGGTTCTTCAGAGTTGCGTCAGTTTATGGGGCTGATCTAACCTATGTGGGGTTTGTCTTTTACTCAATGACAGAAAATAATCGATCCAAATAGACGAATGAGATAGATATCAAAGTAATCAGAAAGGGTATCAAAATCTCATTCCCCGCAGTTGGTAGCAGAGAAAGATGGTTTTCTTCTTGAGGAAGGCAACCTAGGTCAGGTCTAGATTACCCCAAGGTCCCTAGTCATTGATGACCAGAAGAAGAATCCCTGCCGAAGAAGGTGCTGACGGTGCGTCGAGAGAAAAGCAGCAGAGTCGGTCGAGAGTGAGTATAAGGGTCATGCGTTGCCAGATTGCGGTGTTTATGTTGTACTTGTGTTGTAATGTCAAGCGGAGTTGAATGCCTGTAGTGTGATTGAGGGAAGGTTGTGAGCGCGCGCAACCGGATAAAATCTTATGTCCAGAGAGGGCTTAAGTGGTTCGGGTGTATCGAACACCCAGAGTAATTTGTCTACCATTTAAAGGGGGTCATGAGGTACCATTGATCGCCCGCAGACCGATGATAGGGGGAGCGTTTGAGTGAGTGTATGAGTAACGGACGCTGGTCGTACGTTTACTGTGTGTAAGTAACCTATCAGTTAAGGCGAGCGTCTGACCGTAAGAGGAAAACGTCTCGCCAGTTGAGGTGACAATTACAGTTAGACTGTGGCCGTACAGTCAGAGAAAAGTGATCGCTTGGACGGAAGTAGTCATTTTTCGGCGTATGAATGAGACGTATGCAAGACCGCGAGGAAAGCTGAGAAAGGAGGGGAACTGCTGCAGAGGGGACGAGTGACGTCAGCGTAGAGCCGCGCTGAGATTGGCCAGTCAGCGTAGAACCGCGCTGGGATAGGCTGATTAGCGAGAGCCGCATAGGGATTGGTGGTTTGTCATCAGGACGTAAACAAGGAAGAGAATTAATAAGGAAAACCGTAGATTATCAAAAATGAAGTGTTTTAAGCGTTTAAGGGCGATCTTTAAGAGAGATAGAAGAAACTTGTATGCAGGAGAAGAAGCTCCACCAGAAGGCACGCCAGCTTATCATATGGCAGTGAATGTAGGCTTACACTCGATACTATGGATCTCCGAGTGGAATAAGCTAACAGAAGGGAATAAGGAACTGACGTTTCCGAGATACGGGACGTTTAAGCTAGAAGTATTGAACCAACTGAAAGCAGTAATGCTTGCAACGAGACCTCTACCGAGGCCAACACAGTTCGAAGCACTTAGTGCATGGTTTAGAGCAGCACACGAAAAGAGCGTGAGTAGACGCCAAGAAAGAGTGAGACGATCGGTAAAAGCAGTGCAGGATGCCAAATGGGATGACGAAGCCAAAAAGTGGAGAGTGCAAAAGATAGAAGCAGACAAACTGTTCACAATGCTAGAAGCTACGGGAGAAAAGAAACCTCTAGAAGAAGATGAGGATAGCGAACCAGATGAGGATCTGATAGAGAGACTATTAACAGATAGACCACCTCCGTACAACAGAGAAGCCGAAAGTCCGGTACTACAGCAAGGGGACGGAGCTAGATGGGGGGAATATAAACCGCTCCCAGTATCAGAATGGGATACCAGGAAAGGTGAGGAAGTACCTCAATCTAGTCCCGAACAGAGAGTAGTGGGAAGATTCGTGGTCCAGAAGGTGCCAGAAACACAGCATGCAAGGTCGTATCAAATGCCAGATGCTTTACAAGTACCTGTTACCATAGGCCCTATAGTGTCAATCTACAACCCAGAGGGGGTCCGGCAGGAGGAACAGGCACGATGGGACAGGGAAAGGGCAGAGATGGAGAGTAGGAATAATACGATCAATTCCCAAAGGCAGTTGCTAGCACCAAAAAGTCGGAGTACCCCATTAGATTCCGCAACGGGTCCCTGGATAGAACAAGGGGGCCAAAGAGGACAGATGGATTTGAGGGGACTGAAACCGAAATCCTATAAGGAATTAAGGGAGTATTTGAGAGAATGGGATGCTGCCGAAGAGACTCAGAATAAAAGGTTTGAAACAGGAGCAGAATGGAGTGACCAGGATAATAGGATCCTCTCTCATTGTGGAGCTGGCGAAAGCAGCCCAGAGTGGGAGAGAGGGAGTCAAGGAAGCAGAGGAGATACTTGCCATACTACCAGTGGCAATAGGCAAATGTGCGATGACAGGAATGCAGGGTGTGGGGGAGTGCCTCGCGTCATCCTTAGTGAGGGAGAACGAAAGACGCAGGAGTATCGAGATAGTTTCAGGTGCACTCACCATGCCCCGGACGAAAATGTGCGACATTGGAATCACGGGAACATGGAGAGTCGCGAAGGATCTCGCCATGCATCCGGTGACCACGGACGAAATCATGAGAATATAGGGAGTCGCGAAACGTCTCGCCATGCATCCGGCGATCACGAACGAGATCGCGGGAACATGGAGGACCGTGAAGGACCTTACCGTTTATTGAGCGACACCAGACAGCAAGGGAGTTGCAGTGCTTTAGAACAGAACGGGGGATCCTATCTCGCACCTAAAGAGTCCGATCCGAAAAGACAGGATGCAGTGATGGGGAATAGATCATTGTTCCACCATACCCCAAGGGAGGATGGGAAAGCTTGGGATCTAGAGAGGTGGGAACAAAGAGAAGCAAGAAGAACTCCTCACAACTCACCTGTACCTAGACGTAGGACTCGTAGTGGGGGTGAGAGGGATGTAAAAGAACCACCTAGGAGTGAGATACTGAGAGCTGAGATAAAAGCAAAACGGCTTGATGTAATGAGTTTAAAATCAGACTTGGATGAAATCATAGACGGCACATTGCCGATGGAAAGGATAGAGCTGTATGATCATGATGAAATACTGTTTATGTCTAAGGATGTTACTCGGAAAGCAAGGTCAGCTCATGAAAAATTATCTGACTTGGCGGACAGGTATATAATAGACATGTCGCGAACTAAAGCTTTGCAGGGTAACCATAGACTAACTTGCACAGATCAGGATCTAGATGAGCGTAGAACGATCGCGCTGAAAGTACACATAAAGGAACTAATCCTGAGTATCAGAGTATGGAGGGATTTGGATAAATGGGAGGAAAGATGGTCTAAGAGGGGATCCGTCAGAAGGAGTACACTTACGAGGTCCCCAGATGGAGAGCTAATGCGAATGGAAGCTTTCCCTTTGCGAGAAATCGCGAACGGAAACTACGTGCATGTGCCCTGGAGTAGGGGGGATTTAGCGGCATTTACCAATTCCTTTCCAAAGCTTAGAGAGAACCCCGTCGAGTGGTATAAGCAGGTAGAGAGGTTTGTGAAGATCTCTAAGGTACTGTGGATCGATTTGAACACTCTGTTTGATATCGTAGTACCCGGAGATTTGTGGACGGCATGCAAACTTAGTATCGAATGGCCCACTTGTGAGCCTCCGAGGGATGCCCGGACAAACGGTCCATCAGATAGAGTCATGGAAAAATACGAGAGAGTAATAGCATGGCTAAAAGAGAAAGTGCCGGTGCAAGACATAGACTGGGTTAAGATAGATCGAACAACTCAGGAGCCTAAAGAGACTGTTCACGAGTTCTATGAGAGATTGCTGAAAGCATTCAAACAGTATAGTGGATTAGACGTAATGGATCCAAAAGACATAGGACAGTTTGTGTCGAAGTTTGTCTTAGGATTGAGACCAGACATAAGCCTGATGATTCAACAGCATCTGATTTGTTGGCAGAACAAACCTTTAGATGAGATTCTGAGGTATGCCAGGTACTGCAGCGATGAAATAGATTCGAAAGCAAAGAAACTTAAGGAAAAGCTGATGCTAGTGCAGATGCAATCAGCTGGAAAGGGTGGACAGCGACAACAGGGAACAGGAACGCCAGGAAAGAAACAGAATAATCAAAGCAGAGATGAGGAAGAAAGACCGAGACCGAGAATAGATATCGCGACACTGAAAAAGACAACGAGGTGCCATCAGTGTAACGAGGTGGGACATTGGAGACGCGAGTGTCCTTATAATGTTGAGACAGGGGAATTAGAACAGGAGGAGGAAGAGGTACAGAACAACGTGGTAAAGGGAGCAGCAGTCCCGAAGGGAAAGTTTGTCAAAGGGGGGACTCAGACTCCTCGAGCCCCGTTTCCTCAACCGCCTCGTATCACAAACGGAGGGAAAACCTATAGACAAATGCCATTGTTCGTAGGAGGAGAAGAATGCTACTACGTTGATCCTCTTACAGGGCAACGAGTGAATAGGGATGAAGACTGTACTCTAGGAGCAGCCCTGGAGGTAGATCAGAGAGGACCATACGTAGAAGCCGAAGTAGCTGAATGTCCTACGACATTTTTGGTGGATACAGGGGCCACTCGATCCACTTTGAGATCAGCGGTAGTCCCAGATCTGCCAATGTCGGGAGAGACAATTCAGGTGGTAGGAGTCGCAAACCGGAGGATGACGAATCCTCTGACAGAACCAGTGTCAGTGAAGATAGGGAATTACAGTGACGAACATCAGTTTGTGATCTGTGATTCTAGCCCGGTGTGTTTGCTAGGAAGAGATCTGTTGTGTAAACTGAATTGCACAATACATTGCACACCTGAAGGAGTAGAAGTGCAGACCAACGATGAAGATGCCGATTTCAAGGTTGTAAACTCGCAGGAATGCGTGGAACTATATCCTACCTTAACAGTGGAAGAGCTTCCACAGGACTTGAGGGAGAAAGTGTCAGCTGAGGTGTGGGATTTTACTGGAGAAGAAATAGGACTGATCAAAGGGGTAGAACCAGTAAAGATCATGGTAAGACCCAATGCCGAGTACCCAAGAACACCACAGTATAAGTTGACACCGGAGACGATTGCAGGAATAAAGCCTGTGATCGAATCCATGATTAAACAGGGAATACTGAAGGAGATAGTGGGAAGTCCATGTAACTCCCCGATTATGGGTTTGCAGAAGCCTAGTGGAAAATACAGGATAGTGCAGGACCTTCGAAAGATTAATAATATTGTTGTTTCATGTTGTCCAGTGGTACCGAATCCATCAGTGATATTGTTTCAGATACCGTTCCAAGCTGAATGGTTCACCGTGATAGACTTGTGCCAGGCTTTCTTTTCGATTCCTTTAGATGAGGAGAGCCAGTATCTTTTCGCTTTTAAGCTGGAAAATCGCGTTTTAACATGGTGTCGTATCCCTCAGGGGTATACCGAAAGCCCATCGATATTTAACCAGCTGCTGAAGAAAAATCTTGAAAGTCTAGTGCTGCCCAAGAACTCAGTTCTGGTCCAGTACATAGACGACCTCCTAGTTGCGTCAGAAACTGAGGAAGCTTGCAAGGTAGAAACCATCACCTTGTTAAATCACTTGGCCGAGAACGGACACAAGGTGTCTCCAAGTAAATTGCAGTATTGTCTGACTGAAGTGCAATACTTGGGCCATAGGATTGAAAAGGGAAAACGGAAGGTGTCTCCAGACAGAATAGAGGCGATCATGAAAATGAACGCGCCTAAGACACAAAGAGAAGTCAGGATGTTTCTAGGCATGGTCGGTTATTGCCGGCAGTGGATAGCCAACTTTTCACTGAAGGCAAAACCGTTATTACAACTGACGCACAAAGGAGTGAGTGATCCGGTACCATGGGACAAAGATTGTTTGATGGCGTTTTTGCAGCTGAGGGAGGACTTGTGTCGTGCCCCGGCTTTAGGAATGCCTGATTACACAGAATCATTCTTGCTTTACTGCTGCGAAAGAGAGGGTTGCGCTTTAGCAGTTTTGGCCCAGATACACGGAGATGCGCGTAGGCCAGTTGCTTACTTTTCGGCTACATTAGATCCAGTAGCCGCAGCGTTGCCCGGATGTCTCAAATCCGTAGCTGCAACGGGTGTCAGCATTGAACGATGTGAGAGTGTGGTAATGGGACATCAGTTAGTGGTGTACGTACCGCATTCTGTGGAGTTGTTAATGACCAGGACTAAGACTCAGCATCTGACGAATAGCAGGCTCACACGCTACGAGCAAGTCATATTGGCTGCCGAGAATGTGACCCTAAAGAGATGCTCTGTCTTGAATCCTGCTACTTTGATGCCACTTCCAAATGAGATTGATGATGAAATGTGTACAGATCATGACTGCCTTGATGTGACTGAACTATGCACCAAACCGAGACCAGATATCGTAGATGAGCCATTGACTGACCCCGATGAAATGTTCTTTGTTGATGGTTCATGCGTAAGAGACGATATTGGTCAGCTGAGAGCAGCATATGCAGTTTGTACAATTACCAGAGTTGTGGAAGCCGCTTGCCTGGAAGGAGTACATTCCGCTCAGGTAGCTGAAATTATTGCTTTGACGCGTGCCTGTTTAGCAGGTAACAAAATTCGAGTCACCATATACACCGATAGCCAGTATGGTTTCGGGGTAGTTCACGACTATGGGTAGTTATGGTCTCAAAGAGGTTACATGACCTCCTCGGGTTCTCCCATTAGGAATGGAGAATTCGTGAGACTACTGTTAGAAGCATTACAAGGACCATCAGCTATCGCAGTTGTCAAATGTGCCGCGCACACAAAGAACGTAGACTTTGTGTCGCAAGGCAATCGTTATGCAGATGAAGTAGCGCGTTACTGCGCAGAACAGGGATATTCCCACACTAATGTAGAAGTGGGGGGAATACAGGAAAGAACTGATTTGACTATGTTGTTAGACACTGTAGATACGTGGGATGAACTGAAATGTGTTCAGGAAAATGCATCAGATGATGAGAAAAAGGGCTGGGAAACAGCTGGGTGTACTAAAAGTGAAATGAACTTCTGGATTTCTGCAGATGGGAGAGCAGTTTTACCAAACGAACTTGTTAGTCCAATGGCAAGGAAACTGCATGGATCAGCACACATAGGTAGAGATGCTATGGTGAGAGTATTCAGACAAACATGGTTTAATCCGAAATTTAGAGTAGCGGCAGAAGCAGTATGTCAGCGTTGTGCGATCTGTCAGCAACTAAACGTAGGAAAGAAAACACCAGTCACGTTGAGTCACATAGGAAGGTCTGGGGGGCCTTTCAATAGAATGCAGCTGGATTTTATTGAAATGCCCAAATGTAATAGACTCAGATACGTTTTAGTGATTGTCTGTATATTTTCTAGATGGGTTGAAGCTTATCCTACACGTAGGTGCGATACACTAACAGTAGCGAAATTGTTGCTTAGAGAGTTAATACCGAGGTTTGGGGTGCCATCCTCTTTGGAATCGGACAGAGGAACTCATTTCAACAGCGAAATAGTGAAGATGTTATGTTCAGCTTTGAGTATCGATCAGAAGCTCCATTGCAGTTATCGACCAGAAGCTTCAGGAATTGTAGAACAAATCAACAGTACAATCAAGTCCAGACTCGCTAAAGTTTGTTCATCGACATCCTTGAGTTGGCCAGATGCACTACCATTGGTTCTTATGAGCATACGTAGCACACCAGATAGAAAAACAGGTCTCTCTCCACATGAGGTGCTAATGGGGAGAGCTATGAGATTGCCATCGGTTCCGACTGCAGCGTTGTTGAACATCACAGACGATTTGATCTTGGACTACTGCAAGGGACTATCTGATGCCATTAATTCTGTGTCCCTTCAGGTCCAGGCTGCAGAGGTTCCATCAGCACAAGACTTGTGCCATGACCTGTGTCCAGGAGACTGGGTCCTGGTGAAGAAGCACGTAAGGAAGAACTGTCTAGACGTGCGCTGGCGAGGACCATTTCAAGTCATACTTGTTACGAACACTGCAGTAAAGTGTGGAGGCCTGCCCAACTGGATACATGCCTCACACACCCGAAGAGTGCCAACACCTCTAGAAGAAACAGCTCCTCCCTCGGATGAGAATCCAGCGGAAAGTGGAGAAGCCACAGAGGGGGAAAGCCAAGCTGTAGAGGTGATCGAAGAGGCTGAGCCTGTGTTAGAACAGGTCGACGACGGTCAGGATACCAGTGGGACCGAAGTCGCCTCAGGAGAAGAGAGTACTTGGGAGTTCGACTCAGAGATCGAACAAGCTGTAAGTGACCAAGAGACAAGTCCAAGAACAAGGAGCAGGAGACAAGGAGTGACGAAGCCAGTTGGCCAGAACGAAGGAGAAGGCCAAGCTTAAAAGCACAACAAGAAAGAACCCTTGTCCCAATCTCTGAAGAGTCGGATCAAGAAGAAGAAACTACAGACTCAGGCACAGAAAGCCCGAGAAGATCAAGAAGGGTACGTGTGCCCTGCCGAAGGTACGCCACCCCAGAGTGGACTTATCTAGCAGATGTCTTGGGGACAGAAATCTGGGAGAGTGAGAGAAGTGAAAGTAATCAATCTCGATCCATTTGTGGCAGTGGAGAGATGGATGTTGACGCCTGGACTCGAGACTGAGGGGTTACTGACTTTCACACTTCCCATACCCCCTTACCTGAGTCGGATCAAAGATTTAGTGCTAAATCGATTACAGTTTCCAACTTTTGGTCATCAAATTCCAGAACAAGAAGAAAAAGTCATTCGTTTTGAATTATTGGAACTTGTTATTAAAGCTGCAGGTACGAGAATAATTGAAGATGCATAAAGACTTTTGTGTTTAAGTTATAAAGAAGAAGATAACCTAGCGCCGAGTGGAAAGAAGAATAAAATTAGGGATTACATTTAGAGGACGGAGAAGGGTTAGGGTTGTCTGTTGCTAAAGATAAAGAGACATTGTTGTGAAAAAGGGACTTTTGTTAATGAAGAGAACGCTTTACAGACTGAGAAAGCAAATAAGCAAATAAAGATTTGCAAAGAAAACTTTTCTTCGAGAAAAAGAAAGAGCTACGCTGTTTGATAACATGGAGAACGGCAACCCAAACCGAAAAGTTAAATGCATAATAGGTACACTAATAGCAATAGTAATATTTCTTATTATTACAGTAGTGACCATATCATACATAGTAGGACATGAAACTGATAAAGAAATAACAGATGTAAAGCCTGTAACGACTTTGAAACCTGCTCTTGTTGGGAAGAAGGAGGAGAGCAATGTTATTCGTGAAAAGGCGTTATTGGCAAATGAAGCTCGTAGATTACACGTAGACGAGTCACAGGGAAATTTTAGGTCAAATGCATATGCCAAACTATTGTACGAGTATATCGATGCCATGGAGGCCAAAGATTGCTATGTTTGTATGCAATTGCCGGCTTCTGTAGATGAGGGTATCAGATATCATCATCTCCCATTGACTTATGGGATAACATGTAGTTTATTGCTCAGTATATTCTATGGTAGAGAAGGGTTTGAGTACTACTTTTCAAAGTATGATTCGGTACTGCCTGAAGTCCCGAATTATAAACAAATGAATAAGTGGGACTACTACAAAAAGGAGGATAGATTAGCCAAATTCTTTCTTCCTTGGGATACATTAGATACTTCATATGCACGCAGAAATAATCTGACTTGCAAAGTGTCAGAGATAGAGAAGAAATTCATAGGACAAGTAGATGACAGATACAGAAGACAGAAGATTCTAAAAATGTCAGGACAGTGGAAAACTGATTGGACCGAAGAAGAAAAAGCACACAAAAAGAAAGGGAGCAATGGTCCAATAGCTTTGGATAGAACGCAGAAAGGAAAGTTATGTTTAACTCGAAGCAAGACATATTATGAGAATGTATTTGTAGGTGAAGTAAATTGCGAACATGCTTTTAGGATAGAATACTATACAAAAGATTTCATGAAAGAGATGCAAGCTATTCCGAATGTATATTTTGTATGTGGAAGAAATGCCTATGTAAAACTGCCTGACAATTGGTATGGTTCGTGTTACTTGGCAATTGTCTTCCCCAAAATATATCATGCAAAGGATTTAGCGATCATAGAAGGAAAGGCTTCGATAAGAACGAAAAGAGAAGTAGGAGATGCAGAAGTAGTTGGAGACATATTTGGAGCAATGTTTCCTATGTTAGGTTTAATACTTAACGATGTTAAGATCAGGAGACTAGCTACAGTTGTAGATAGATTATCTGCAAGTACTGCAAGGTCATTGATGCTAGTAGAAGGAGAGATGCAGTCGATTAGAGCAATGGTTCTTCAGAACCGACTTGCTTTAGATGTTCTGCTAGCAAAAGAGGGCGGAGTCTGCAAGGCTCTGAAGGTTCAGGAATGTTGTACTTATATTCCTGATAATTCAAAACCACTTGAGAAAGTCATACATAACATTACAGAGATACATAAAGAAATCGAAGATTTAACAAGAGTAAATGTTTGGGAAAAAGTAGGTCACGGAATGGGAAAGGTTGGAGATTGGTTTGCCAATCTAGGTAAAAGCATTATATGGTATATATTGAAACCTGTATTAATAGTATTAATTTGCATAATCACATTGTTAGGTTTAGTGAAATTGTATAAATGGTATAGGACAAACCGGTTACAAAGATCCATGAGAGAGCAAGAAAGGAGATTAGCTGCTTTACAAGACCAACAGTATAAAAGTTTAAGAGCTCTCGAAACGATAAAAAGAGGGAATCTTGTAACTAGTTCTGTTTAAAGGTGTTATTCAAATTGCATTTTAGTGATGACCACTAGAGGTCATCAAAGGGGGGAACTGAGAGAGCGCAATTTGAATAAAAAGTATATCCGGACCATAATTATGAGCATATCACATAAACGTAGAAACTGTAACGTGAGATAGCACTTACAGTGTGAATTAGCCGATGTAACAAATGTAATAGGAAATGTATTTGTATTCACGTTAGAAATGCATAAGATTTAGAAGCTGTATACGTAATGGGCTAATATAGAAATGTGTAGAAATGCTTACGAACAGAAGAACGTGCTAACAAAATTCATGTACGTGTATAATTCTAAATGGAGAGGCGGCGAGAAATGTAAGCGAAGAAATGTGCAAGGGCATATATAGCATAATATAATGAAGAAGAATATAAAGTTATGTTCTATGTATAGGGTTTATATTCTATGTACAATGTATTCACTTATAAGCAAAGGATTTGCTAAACGCGGTTATATATAAATGTGTGTTAAAGGTTATACAGTGTAGAAGGGTTTGTAGGAATGTTAGAAGAGTTGGGTCATGTGTGATTTTAACCTGACTGACCAAGGGTTCGCAGGAGTGTAGTCCGCTGTATGTAATTTAGTGGGCTCACAGGAGTCGTGAATAGCCTTGATCTAAATGTGCGAGCCAAGGAGTCTAAGTTCTTGTTAGATTTAAGGTGACAATGCTGGACGAAGTTTATGGCCTAAACGTGAGAGGAGACGTTTGGAATTTGAGTCTTGTTTTGAAATGACCATTCACAGGACTGAAGAAGGTTACGAATACAGCCGTAAAGAATGAAGTTCTGATGAGGTGATAGACTTTGCTCTGAAAGTGTCAAATGGAATGTCAATGAAGTCACCAGCAAGAAGACGAAGATGGCGTCTAAGGAGAAAGGTCAACTTAACGGACGACGCGAAGAAACGAAGCTATGGAAAGACCTAGAAAATGACATCATATGTATGTGTATGTGGTGGGCGTCAAGGGGCGTTCCATCCATACGGTGATTGTGTATTTAGGGACAGCACCCTGGGGAGGAAGAGGAGCAAGAGCGAAGAGAGCAGATGGCAAGCAAGTTAGGAGCAAGCGCTGAGAGAGATCAGAGCGCAAGAGAGCAGTAGGCCGAGGACCCTTAGAGAGCGGATGGGTAGGCAGAAAGGGTACTGCTTCTCGACATAAGTTACCTTTAGAGGCTAAGAGAGTTTGAACTTCTTTGGAAGTCAAACTGCTGACACCTTTTTAGGGTACTAGGAACTTGCGAAGTAGGGATGTCACCTAGCATAGAGTAGGGACAGATTTAACTTGTATTCTTTTCTTTATAGATGACGCAACGGAACCACATTGTATCTATGCTTTTTAATCTGTTGATTCTGGAACTGACTTTAATTGTATTCTTTTGTAGACTGAGGTTCTTTAGGGAATTTATGTTCCTTCTAGTTCCTGTATACTTATTGAATCTTATCCTGAGAGGATTGTATTTGCAACTTTTCTTGATTTTATATTAAACCTTTTAAACTTTATCAGTTGTAAGTGGTTCTTCAGAGTTGCGTCAGTTTATGGGGCTGATCTAACCTATGTGGGGTTTGTCTTTTACTCAATGACAGAAAATAATCGATCCAAATAGACGAATGAGATAGATATCAAAGTAATCAGAAAGGGTATCAAAATCCCATTCCCCGCACACGCAACACTCGCTAGTTTCAGAGAACGTTTCCCATGCTTCTCTTCCACCGTTGGGAACCTTTTAAATCACTTTGCTTTTGACGCTAATTTCTCCAGCATTCCTGGTGCATTCCCCAGTCCCTGGATACTGTATTTACTGTAGTTACTCATTTCCACCTTATTTTGGATAAAGCGCCTCCTGTTTTTCTTCTTACAACATTGTTTTTTTCAATGTGTCTCATAGCTAAGACCGGCCTCCTTTTCGGTTACAGGTTTCAAGAACACGTGGGCCCATTCAAGAGGCGAATTTGTCATTCGTTTGGTATGCGCTACCACTTTTCTGGTAATAATGGCCCTTCACTTTCTTTCAGGGGTCAGGTTTTGATATTACGTCCTATTTCTTTTGTGTTTCAGACTACCACAACAGAGTATGTGAACCCCTGGGTCCATGTCAATTAACATTGAACCATCGTTTGCAGCTTAATATTCTATAGTAGGTTTTATGGTTTTCACATCTTTAGTTTCTCCAAAAATCCGTTTTGTGTGATTTATTCTGATGGCACATAATTTACATTGTAAGTGCTAACTCTCCGCTCTCTGTCCAGGTGAGCCTACGTGCCCCATCTCAACTTCAACACCCCTAGTCAAGGGTGGCTCATGGTAATTGTTTAATTTTTAATGTTTTTATCTTTAACGCCCCTTTTTATTAAACATAGTTTCGCCAACTTTACTTTCCAAATTTCTTTATTTACCCCAGGGGCCCCTTTGTCCTAGTCCTGAGGAAGACCCCGCCGTAAGGAACATAATAGCCTACACTTTCCTGGGGCTGAAACGTCAACTGTGTTTCTGCTCTATGCCAGCCATTATCAACAGTGATTTGTAACTGTGATATTGTATATTTTTTATCACTGCAATGTTAACAAAGATCACAATATTTGGCGGCTAAAACAAGCCACTTCCTCTGTAAATAATTTTGTGATGATGACCATGTCACCACCTATCCCTTACACCTTTACAACCCTCACTTAATGCACTTATACCTTCCCTTTCCTTTCTCCCACTGCTGTGGGGCACTTGCGTAACGTGTTTAGAATTATATCCTGACTAACCAGCACTTAGAACTGTTCAATGTGAATAAATAACATTGACCCTAATATTCTTTAACCCCTTCCATGCTGATGACGAACCCCAGCTGTCATGCACTACTGTGCTCGTGTGCTGATGACGGCTGGGGTTCGTCACGGCCCGCCCCTGTTCGTGCTGTTTACAGCACACCAGGGGAATCGCGGCCGCATGGAAAGGGTTAAATGCATCAGTGGTATTTTGTTTAAACTGTTTGATAATTGGTAGTGTTCTTAGTTAATGCACACAGGGACCGTTTTTCATTGTACCGTTTTATACCCAGGTCCCAGTGACTTATTTGGGTCCACCAGTTATTTTATAACTACAACATTACCTGGACAAAGTTGTGCTCTATGTTCTTAGTGGAACGGTGCCCCCACTCCCATGTGGCTTGAGGCTTGTTGAGGCTCAAGAGGGTTCAAATACCTGGGGATCTGAGTCTCCAAGGACCAGACCAAATTCTATGAGAGCAATTTCCTTCCACCCCTGGTGAGTCTCAAGTCAGATGTTCAGCATTTGAAAACGCTTTCTCTCTTGGGACGCGTGGCCCTATTTAAGATGATGTCCCTTCCCAGATTCCTGTACGTACTGCAAAATATCCCACACCAGGTTCGATACTCATACTTCAAAGAAATTGACTGCAGTATCCAAGACCTGTTGTGGGAGGGCAAGCCCCCGCTTATAGCGACTCACAAGCTCACCCTGAGATGGTTTGACGGGGAATAGGCCTACCAGACATACGGAAGTATTATTGGGCATCACACATGATGACAATCAACCAGTGTACGTATACACCGCAAGGCGACCCTGCCTTCCAGATGGATATATGGCGCTTACCGGGTGGTAGCTTTGCAGGGGCCTTGTACATGCAGTTGTTGAAGCCGGCCCTGACTGGCCCCACAGGCCATGCGGTGCAAGTGAGGAAAGCGACTAACAGACATTTGGGGTGGGAGGGTAAACTCACAAAGGCCACACCACCCTGGCACAGCGAATATCTGGGCAAGCTACATCACTCAAAGGGATTTGATAAATGGGACCTTATAGACATATCAAGGGTGGGGGACTAATGGAAGGCAGGTGGGGTGGTCCTGTTCACGCAATTGCAGAAGGAGTATGAATTAGTGAGATCTGAACACTTTAGATATCTATAGATTAGGCACGCCCTGCGCGCAGTCCTCCCCGAGTATAGCACACTACCTGAGTCCTCCCCCTAGAGGATCAGGTACTAGACAATGACTTACCAGAAAAGGCTATTTCTCTAATATATAAGAAGTTGGTCAACAACATGGGTGACCCTCTGACCCTCCTTAGGGCGTAATGGGACAATGATGTGGCATGGCTTGAGGACGACGAGTTGCTGGCGGTGGTGGCCTCCCCCAGGGAGGTGTCAATCGCCTGCGGGCTCCGACTGGTGCAGCTTAAGATTGTCCACAGATCCTATCTGTCTGGATCAGTGCTGGTGCGTGTGGGGGTTAGCACTGGTGGGGCCTGTGCTAGACGATGCAGGCAGGAGGGTCCTTTGTCCATACACTCTGGGAGTGCACGGTCATTCAGGGGTACTGGGTGTCAGTAGAGGGACTAATGGAAAGAATGCTGGGGTTGACAATTGACTGTAACATGTAAATTGGCCATCCTGATTATATGGGGTCCCACTGATTTAGGTACCAAACACCGCATATGGGCCACTTTACGGCACATGGTAGCAAAACAGAACATTGTCAGATTGTAGAAGTCGCTGACCTCTACAACTCTTGTGGAGTGGGGCAAAGACATGGACTGGTGCATGGTCACAGAAAGATCTGTCTATGAGGTCAGGGGATGACCCAATAAATGGACGCAGGTCTGGGAATGCTGGAACTATTACAGGGAAGGGCTGTGTACACCTCCTAGGATGAGAGATGATGTTATAAATGAGATCTGTTCAGGCCTCAGTGGGGTACTAGTAATATCTACTGCAGCAGCGATGTTTTAAGATGTACATGACTAAGAACTAAACTGCCAATGAATATGTGATTTACTCTTGTTAATGGCATGCCTGATGTTTCAATGAAAAGATTTATTTAAAAAAAATAGTGTTGGCATGCTGCATACCGGAAGGTAATTACTAAAATGAGTGTTAAAGACTCCCGTGTTTTCTCCATCATAAATAGCAGGAATGTACTGCCCCATCAGGAAGGGTTCATCAGGTACTCAAACCGTCTTGCTCCTGCTTGTTCAGCAAGTATCATACATTAGCAGTTATACTTAGTTTTGGCCACAAAAAATTATCATATGAGTGACAACAAATCAAATAAAAGTGATAATATTGATAAAAAACTAAACTAATGCCCAAGTGAGTTCGTTGCCAACTCTAATGAATGGAGGTAGCGTGAGACAAGAGGAGCTGATTTTGAATTTGGTTCCTCTGTCCTGCATTGTTTTCGCCACATGCAGTAGCTTTGGGAGCTGCTGCAGTGCCAGACTTGCATGGAGCACTGACAGACTGTTCCCACGGCTAATTGAGATGCACAACTGGCTGAAGTGCGCATGCCTTTCTCTGTTATTGGCGGAGACCCTCTCTGCGTTTGCCTTGTGTTTTCACACCCAAACACGTCTCAACTCTGGTGGAAGAAGGTGACGAGAGGCATTTACATATTACCTACTGGCGGTCGCCAGTAGGTCGATTAAGTAAGGACCTAGATTCTATAGGGAAATAGTTTTTGTTTTACTGATAACTTTGGTGCTGTTTGACAAATCTTCACAAATATTTCAAAACTAGTTCCCCACTCACTTCTTCTGCTGTTTGGAAAGTTTCCAGGTGATTTTTAAAGCAGGGTCCGAGAAAAAAGGGGGTCCCAGAATGCATTTTTCCCATGCAATTTCCCATAGGCATTTTGAACACACAATCACAGCCGGAAGCGCTAGATCGAGTTACACCATATTTGGCAGAAAGATAGATCTTGGTCCTGATAGAGTCCTTTTTATAGTTTGGTGTAAATATGTCCAGTAGTTTTGGAGTTATTAAAGAAAAATGATCTATGTATATGTAGGGACGCTGAGCCTCCGTGGATCCGACAGATCTTATCGTGAGAACTGATTGGCTGCCACCACTTCGATCAGGAAGTGGTGGCAAAAAATTGCTAACAAAACAAAAGGGTTCTGGGTAGGAATACTGTGACTCCCTAGGCATGGTGGTGGGCTCCACAGGGAACCTGGGGTCAAAATCATGTTTTATTTTTTTTATTATTGCTATCAATGTGTGGAGTTTCTGCAAATCCATGACAGAATATTGAACAACAAGAAATGTAGTCTACCTTGCTTTTTTTTATAACCCCCCCCCGATGGGCCAGTACCCAGGGATGTTTTGCTCAATATCGTTGGGGGAGGGGTGTGTGTGGACCCCCTCTCCAGGCCTAATATGACCCTAGGGTCCCCATCTTCCAGGGCCCAGCCTTATAGCTAAGTGGAAAAGGGGCACTCAGCCCCCCTCTCCAGGCCAATTTTGGCCCTGGGGAGTTCATCACTTGGGGTCGGGCTGTCTTAGTAATGGGGAGGAGGGCTGTGCATTCCCTTTACAGGCCAATTTCGTCCTTGGGGATCCATCCCCCATAGCCAGGTGGCAATTTGAGGAGGAAGTGGGCCATGCAGACCCCCTCGTAGAGTAAATAACGGCCCTGGGGCCCCCATCCCCGAGTGCCAACTCCTGTGATGCCCCAGGGTGCCCAACCTCAGGACATAGCAGTTTCCCTGCCTAAAGTGGCGTTGGCAGGGAAACCTATGTTTCTCTTGCTTTCAGGGAGCAATTGCAAAGTTCCTGCTAAACGAGAGCAAACACGAAGCATCGCTCCCAGGCGCCGGAGCTTTCAAATTGCTCCTGCCTGGTAGCAGTGGAATTCAGATCTGTTTCCCTGCAAGCAGTAATGCAGCATGGAGACAGATCTGAATATTGCTCCTCTCCTCAGGGAGCAGGATTTTTAGCAGCTTCCTGCAAATGGGAGCAATGCCAGCTCCAATGGATGCAGAGAGCCGACTGGGGCCATGGAGGCCTTTGGGGTCCCCCTGCAGCCTCCAACAAGGAGATGGGGTGTCCAGGGTGGGCACCAGTGCAGCTGTTAGTTGTCTGGTACCAAGGGGATGTGGGGCCTGGGCCTGAAATCAGCCTGGGGTTGAAGGCTGCAACCCCCCCTTCCCTTTAATGACAGTGGTGGGCCCCTGGGTGTTAATATTGATCAAATCTATGCCAATCTTTATAATGATCCAGTCATATGGAGGAACACATTTTAATCTCTATTATCAAATACATCCGTCATGAACTCTCCAGCAACCCTGACTCAGAAATACATGGTCAGGCAGGCTCTGAGACCTAGACCTGAAGTTACGGATTAAGTGGTCACTCACAGGTGGGATGACACGTAGGTGGAACACAAACATGTGTAGGAAACTCAGGTCAATCCCTCAGATAAGCGCAGCAACACCACAATGGTAAAGGGAGAATGACCCCAATAAAGCTAACATTGACCGGAGTGGTGTGTGCTTTTCTAAAAACACCATAGAGTCAGAAGCCACATGAAGTTAGGAACACACAGCAAATCTGGACACAGAAAACACAGTACATGTAGTGATCATGCGCCACTCATGCTGGACATCTGGGCACATTACCCAGTGGCCCCGGTTGTGTTCATGCAAGGTCGTGGCCCACCTGCATTTGTTATCAAGGGCCTTATTTATAACTTCAATGAAAAGGCCCACATTTCTTTACCAAAAAAGTGTCAACAGAAAAACTTTATGATACCCAAAGAAATGTATAAAATCTTGTTTAGATTGATTGTAGTTTGTGACTACCCTCAGACCTGCTTCTGTCACTGTGTTCCTTGCCAAAGTTTTTCATTAAACCAACTGTTCCTGTTTTGTCAAACATCTCATGTTTTGTTCATTCAAGTTAAATTCATATTCAAATAACATTTTGGCGAGTCAGCCAAGAGAGACTGGTAACTCTGACTGACTGCAGCCAAAGAAAGGGGGACCACGCCCGACAGATTCACATTTGCGCAGCAAGGAATGTGAGCCTACACCACAATTGATTCAAAGTTCTGATGAATCCATGGGGTGGAGGTCAAGCCTGAAGACACCGTCAGTGGCTAATAGACCACATCATATCCTTAGTCCCCACATTTGGCATATGGCAAACTTAGAAAGAAGCACAAACATTTTACCTGAGCACCCTTCCACAGACAGAAATCTGGCATGTTACCTATTTTATGTGACCAAACGTATTTGCAAGGCGACCTTGCAGGTGTTCAAGCAAAGGTCACCTTTTTACGATTGTCAGCACACTAGAAAAGGTGAATATTGGTTGTCATTTGGATAGCTGGGCATGACACAGATGGTAAACTTGGGCTCTGGGTGTGATACTGGGCTGTCACCTCAATCTTATTTTTAAGTCTAAAATGAATTAGGTGGTAAAAATTACTATTCCCACTCCAAAATTAATTAACAATTAATTCAAAATAAATACCAATAAATAAATTAAATTATTTAATTAATGACAATTAATTTACTTCCCACCCTATTCCCCTATAAACCCACAACCCACAACAGGAAATACATTTATAAAATTAACACAATTATCAATTATTCAATTAATAGCAATGTATTACCAATTAAAATTTAATTAATTACCAATTAAAAATTAATTAACAATTAATTTGTGGATTTTCTGCAATTTCGAGGTCCGCGAATCTCGCGTAACTGCAGAAAAATCCGCGAAATCGCGTGCGGGATGGATTTTCAAAAACTGAAGTACATGAAGCACTTACAGGGTTACAGCAGGTGCCCAAATTGAAGCTAATTTCTTTGTAACCATTTACAAAATCGTTACAAAGAAATTTACTTCAACTTGGGACCTGCTGTAACCTACTGAGTGGCGCCTCCAGAGTTGTTGCCTACTTGCAACTATTTTCTGACCCTTGAAGTAGGGTCAGAGAATAGTTACAAGTATGGCACAATGCTCCAGGCTGTCACAAAAATTAAACCACAACAGGAAGCACATACAGATAAGGAAGCAGGTGCTGGACTTGAAGCTCAATTTCAGTAACACATTAACCAGCCCCCGGTTGAGGCTGGGCAGGTGTGCTTTCTCCCCATAATCTACAGTGGTGAACAAGAGGGTGCTGTGATGAACCAGAAGGTGCAGCTGTGAACCAGAGGGTGCTGTGATGAACCAGAGGGTGGCAGTGGTGAACCAAAGTGTGGCAGTGGTGAGCCAGAGGGTGCTGTGATGAACCAGAGGGTGGCAGTGATGAACCAGAGGGTGGCAGTGATGAACCAGAGGGTGGCAGTGGTGAACCCGAGGGTGGCAGTGATTAACCAGAGGGTGGCAGTGGTGAACCAGAGGGTGGCAGTGGTAAACCAGAGGATGGAAGTGATGAACTAAAGGGTGCTGTGATGAACCAGAGGGTGGCAGTGATGAACCAGAGGGTGACAGTGATGAACCAGAGGGTGACAGTGATGAACCAGAGGGTGGCAGTGGTGAACCAGAGGGTGGCAGTGGTGAACCAGAGGGTGACAGTGATGAACAAGAGGGTGGCAGTGGTGAACCAGAGGGTGGCAGTGATGAACCAGAGGGTGGCAGTGGTGAAACAGAGGGTGGCAGTGATGAACGAGAGGGTGGCAGTGATGAACCAGATGGTGGCTGGTGTGAAACAGAGTGTGGCAGTGGCGAACCAGAGGGTGGCAGTGGTGAACCAGAGGGTGGCAGTGATGAACCAGAGGGTGACAGTGGTGAACCAGAGGGTGACAGTGGTGAACCAGAGGATGCTGTTATGAACCAGATGGTGACAGGTGTGAACCAGGGGGTGGCAGTGGTGAACCAGAGGGTGGCAGTGGTGAACCAGAGGGTGCTGTGATGAATCAGAGGGTGGCAGTGGTGAACCAGAGGGTGGCAGTGGTGAACTAGAGGGTGGCAGTGATGAACCAGAGCGTGGCTGTGATGAACCAGAGGGTGGCAGGGGTGAACCAGAGGGTGTTGTGATGAACCATAGGGTGGCAGTGATGAACCAGAGGGTGGCAGGGGTGAACCAGAGGGTGGCTGTGATGAACCAGAGGGTGACAGTGATGATCCAGAGGGTGGCAGTGGTGAACCAGAGGGTGGCAGTGATGAACCAGAGTGTGACAGTGAAATACCAGAGGGTGGCAGTGGTGAACCAGAGGGTGCTGTGATGAACCAACGGGTGGCAGTGATGAACCAGAGGGTGACAGTGATGAACCAGAGGGTGGCAGTGGTGAACCAGAGGGTGCTGTGATGAACCAGAGGGTGGCAGTGATGAACCAGAGGGTGACAGTGATGATCCAGAGGGTGACAGTGGTGAACCAGAGGATGGCAGGGGTGAACCAGAGGGTGGCAGTGATGAACCAGAGGGTGGCAGTGGTGAACCAGAGGGTGGTGCTACTAAACTGCCCGGGAGCCCTGTGGGTGTGAGCCCCCGCGCTGCTGAGCTGCCTAGAGGTTGTGAGCCCACGTGCTAATGAACTGCCCCGGGGCCCAGTGGGTGTGAGCCCCCGTGCTGCTGAACCGCCCCGTTGCCCTCTCATTGTGAAAATCATTTGTCCTCAATTACCTGGGAGCCCTCTAGGTGTGAGCACACATTGTGCTAAGTGCCCCCCTGCCCCCAGTACATATATACCCGTACCGCACAGCACCATTATGCTCTTGCACCATAAAGTCTAGTGCCTGGATGCTCCTGATCCGTGTAGGTGGTACCACCGTCTGGTGCAGTCAAAATGTAAAGTTATAACTTGCAACAACGCACCAATAAACACATGTTCCCCCTGGCACCGGTATGCTCAGGTACCAGGCATGGAGCACCCGCATTGCACTGCACCCTACTGCCAGCGCCAGCATATGCCTGTACGGAGCAGTTTAGTATGACACGGGACATTGTCCAGCAGCAGTAGCTGCATGCGCCTGAACCCACTGAGCAGGATCAGAATGGCTTTGTACCAACACGCGCAGCAGAGCTATCTTGGACATCTGAAGGAATCTGGGTTCCTGTGCCAAATGTATTTTTACATCCATGAGTTTTCCGATCCCCATCCCGTGTAGCTCCTGTGACCAGGAGGCTGCTTTCTCCTCATCTGCTGCTCTGCTCGGTCTCTGACCCTTTATAAACAAGATCCATGTGAACTCGCATAGAAGCCCCGCCCGTTTGGCCCTGTCCACCACACACTAGTGGTATGAAACGTCTTCCCGCCCGTCCCCACAATAATGACCGGCTCACTCAAGGGACCTCGGCGCCTTCTGGCGTGCTGGCAAAGTTACAGGCACACGTGGTCACATATTTGTGCAAATGGCACAAAAATCCGCGAGTTCGCGGAAAAATGTGCGAACTCGCAGATTTTTTTTTGCCATTTCCGCGAAATCGCAAATTTCGGCCATGCTTACTATAAACCCACAACCCGCTACAGAAAATAAATTAATAAAATTAACATATTTATCAATTAATCAATTAAGTAAAATTAATTGCCAATTAAAATGTAATTAATTACCAAATAAAAATAAATTAACAAATAATTCAAAATAAATACCAATAAATAAATTTAAATATTTAATTAATTATAATTAAATTAGTTCCCACCCTATTCTCCTATAAACCCACAACCTGCTACAGAATTAAATCACGCAAAAATTAAATAACATAAAATAATTAATTAAAATACATTATAAAATAAATATACACTTTTCACACATATACTAACATACAAAACACTCAAAAAAATTGATATTATAAAAAATTTGATATATTTAATACCTATATTATATACTTTGATATTTATGAAAATCGATATTAATTTACTTACCTTAAATTTGATTTTTTTGTTGACTATATTCTGTCCATTCGATATTTTGTCCATTCTATATTTTGAAGTCTATATTTATGTATGTCGATATTTTTAACTCAATTTTTTGTGTAGTTACTGTAGATAGTACTTAGCTCAAAGTAAATATAGAGAACTAGTAAACCCACGGGTATATGTGTATATTTTCCCCAAGATTGGAGAAAAAGTAAAAGAAGATTCCCAAAATAAGAGAAGCTAGGGCACAGCTGTCCTCTAAAATAGTACCCAACTCATCATGAAATTACCACTTTAAGAAATGCAAACCAGGTTCCCTGCACAGGTAAAAAAGTGTAACAAGTTTTGCCACAAATGGAATGCACTTACTAAGGCACAAACATTTCCATGGCCAAAGGAGGGAACTTTTGACACTAACACAATCGAGCATATGAGAACACGCATATGGACCAAATACCTAGGACAGAAAATGGACAGGAGAGAGGCACTATTGGAGCTGTGGACCATCTTCGAGGAGGCCCGGACTGATCATCCTATCCCACTGACAACAAGCAGGAATTCTTCACCTCCCCTGCCAAATTCAGCTACAGAGGTGTTCTCCCCATTGCCTGCTCTCCCTGCATTAGGATACACCAAACAACCAGTTGAGGAAGCTGAAGGGTCCCCGACCAAACAACAAACTGTTAGGTCTAGGTATGAGAACCTAATAGCCCACAGGCCAAGGCAATCCTAGCGCCACCCCAGTCCAGTGCATGGCCTCCCCAAAGTTTGACCCCCCTCTGCGCATTCAGTCCATCTAAACCAAGCTGCGTGAAGAACTCGGACGCCCACCGGTTCAGGTGATCACTCTCGAGAAACAGGGAAATTCATAGCAGTTTTGGACCGTGATACAACTAGCGGGGTGACGAAAACAGTCCTAGTCCTCCAGGATCTGATGAGAGTGATGCTATAGGGCTTGCACTGGAAGCCAAACAAGCAACAGAACGGGAATTTGAGGGAAATCTCTGACCAAAAATAACAGTACATAGCTCAGAGAGTAGGAGGCGACCTAGATGGGATTTAGTGAAAAGGTGCAAATGAATCTGTTGTGTGCGTCAGACCGCTCCTGCCATTTGACGTCACAGTGGGCGTGTGCTGAGGACAGCCAGGGGCCGAGCACTGCAGCGGAATTTGCGCTGCAGTCAAGAGGTTAATGAGAGAAAGAGAAAGCACCATGGAAGAACAGTGAGATGGCAGGAATAGGTAGAGGACACTGATCGGAGAGGAATCAAAGGTGGAACTGAATTAAAGGCTTTTGGCTGGGATCTGAGCCTCCCCAGATTATTATTGCAGAAGAAGGGCTGACCAAGAAATAAGAGACCAAGGTAGCCTGATACAGACTCAACCAAGGCACTGGAAAAGTAAGATGGCTCCCTTGTATGCACACGAGTGGAGCAGCTATAAAGACATCTGCAGCTCCTCTAAAATGCGCGGGACAGATAGGCCAACACCAAGAGAGATAGTGGCCCAAGAGGAAGGTGAGATCTTCGTGGGTCCATTCTGCCACCTGCTACCCCCCTGGCCTGAGGGAAAGGACCAGTACCTTGGCCAAAGGAGGGATCAAACACAATGACTTGGCCATAGCAGAAGACTGCCTCCGGCATGGAGGGGGTGTCCCAAATTGAACTTCCCCTACATGTAGGAGCATTAATGGCAGAGACTATGAAACCTGGGGAAACCATAACCGATTTTCTAAATAGGATAAAGGATCTATGGGGACAAGAGATAGAAAAGTCATGGACTGATATGGGCCAGAAAGTTGCATTGTATTTTATTATCCTCAAAAAGAGCTGCCCACCAAGACACAAAGCGGTTTGCACAGCATAGTGGGATTAGACATCAACCCCTAGTGGGAGATACAGGCCCACATATTGCATGATTACAAAAAGAAACAAGAGAAGGATAGAGAAGAAAACAAGCAAGCCCAGAGAGACACTGCTAAGTTGGTCCAGCCCAAATTTAAAAAACGCCCTCGAGGGGGTGGCTTAGGCTGCAATCTTTCAAATGACACACCAACTGAAGGGGGCTCACCACATAACAACAGAGGTTTTCAACATAACTATAAAGGCAGAGGCCAGGGTGGTTGGCAACAACCAGACCTTAGGGAACGGTACCATTGCCACAGAATAGGCGACGTGGCAGACAGATGCTAGCTAAAAGCGTACCATGAACAGTGAATGATGAACCAGGGCCAGTGCCCCAAAATGTCAACCTCAAAACCAATCCCAGGGAGACACAAATGCACACCAACACTCAGCCGCAGGGAGGCTACTGCACCACCGCAACAAGTAGTATTAGGTAGTTGGAGAAACATGTGGAAACAGCAACAATAGACAGGAAACCCAGCACAACAGGGTCCAGGATCACAACTGCAGCATGAAGGGGTGACTGTCAGGGGAGGGAATGCCTTCACACAAAAGCAGAACCTAAATGTGCAGTAAGTAAAAACCCCTAATTCATACTGCTCATTTCACCCACACCTCAAAATTCAAAAAGAAGAACCAATGAGACAATATTGGAAATTCAAGCCTTTACTTGCATTCACAAATTCAGGGCTGTTGTATGTGCTTTGTTGATCAGGTATCCTCACTAGAATTCACCATTCAGAGCACCGGCAGGAGGCTGGGCACCACTCTGCTGTCAAGTCCAATTTGGATAGGTTCCGATTACCACATTGGAAGATCCCCATTCTTGGGCATCCAGGCTGGGACCAAGGTTCCTTCATGGATTGTACCCCCAACAGCACCCCCAACAAACAGAAGCCTCCAGCCACATGGATGCCCCTTCAAGGTCCATAATGAAGCTGTTCTCCAGTGTCAGTACCCAGGTTTTCAATATGCTTGAAATAGTAAAGATCCCATAACCTCTGCCACACAAGGTTCAACAGGTTGTGAAGTGCCACACTGCATCACAACACCTGGGAACGGACGTCCGCCCGAAAAAACAACTGTGCAAGTCCATCACCTTCATTAGATGAATTGTGATGAGTTCTTGACCTTTAAACCCTGGATTCTCCACGCACCAATGTGTTTACTTCTTTTCCCTCAAATTTTCCAAATGTCTAAAAACTGTTTGCTGGGTCAAGCCTGATCCAAAATAATGACAGAAGAGTGGCACCGTTTAGAAGCCCCTAGCAACAGCTAGGAATCTCAGTCTCAAATACTAAGGAAAAGATGTGCGCTGAGGGAGAAGGGGTGCCTGAAAGATGGAAGTTGACAAAATCCCTCACACAGTTCGAAGCAAGAATAGAACGCTGAATGTGTTCCCTCCCGTATTAGACAAAGCAATTAGTCAACACACCATGCCTTACATGCATCATCTGGAGAAAGCAGTAGGTCCAACCTCGGACATTGCAAAACGACATACGCAGAGGTGCACGGAGACCCCAGAACAGCTTTCTGACCACTTCCATTTTTTTAATGATAAATGAGATAGCAGATCATGTGAGACAAAGGGAAATGCCCAACATACCAACAAAAAGAAGCCCAAACTAGCCCAAAAAGAAGTATTTAGAACATGTGCATAGGCAAGAAATCTGGTGCCACGAGGGAGGGTCACGGTGCACGATGCATGCCAGGGACTAGAGAGGTACATATGGGACCTCAGGGCAATTTGCAACCACTAACTGCATTCAAACAGTGCCGCATCCCCTCAATACACATAGTCCAGTGGACATATAGGTCAAACGTCACCACCTGCAGCAATAGCACCCCCATGCACAAACGAGGAGAGAAGGGATGGTGACGCCCATGGAACCCTAGCTAAAATTGATACCATCTTAATATTCATGAGATCACCCCATAGGAATCCTACACCAGTCTAACTCCCAGCTAGGTACGGAGAGGGGGAGGCCTAACAACTTATAAAGTACTGATGCCGTCCCACTCTTTAATGTAACCCATCAAAAATAGATACCCCAACAGGGTCTACCTTCGGGGGCCTCACTAAAATTGTGTGAATGCAGTGTGGATAGTACACCCTTAAAGGAAAGCACAGGAATCCCGAAGGAAAATGATTGATGATGGCACATGCAATAATGAACTGTTTTTGCATCCAGCCAAGAAAGATAGCTCTTATTTTACAGGTCGGCAATTGAATGTCCAAGTGCACCACCTTTTCAGTGGCCCCAACAAGATCTGTAGTGTGAGAGTTAAGAACTACTGTGAACCTTTTGTTTTGAACTTTTAAGCCAATAAACTCCCAATCATCAGAGGACAATGAACACATCCCTGTGTCATGTCTTTTAGGATTGTCCTGTCATGTATGCTATATTTTACATGCTTTGTCTTATCCACACGACAATAACGGTGACCTTTTACCTAGTAGCTTGCATGATCGCATTTGTTTGGATAAACATTCATGATTGTTTCCAAAACATCTATGGTTGTTTTCAAAAGATATTGATTCTAGAAGAAACCCTGGAGTGGCCACTTTAGTATAAAAGACCCTCACTCCCCCCTATAAATTAGAGGAGTATTCCTTCCAAGCTGACACAGGGTTGTGCGTGCTGAATCTTCGACATGCAGAAATCTGACATTCCTTGCGGGGTGTCATCCTCGAAGCAGAGATGGGGGTCCTTTGTTCTCAACCACCAGGTGAGGGGGCTGGTTCTTACCTTGGGGTTTTGTGGCTACACAAACATATACATATACATGCTACATATACAGATCTAGGCTAGGTACATTTAGGCAAAATACTTGGGGCGTGCGCTTTAGGAATATGCAAGTGCTACTGTTCTTATCTGAACTGTTTATGTTCATCTTATTGGCACTATGGTAGAAATGTATCTACTGATTACTATCTTGGTACATGCAATCTTTTTTGTCTGCTGCTGTGCTGTCTCCTGATTGTCGTAGCACACATGTTTTACACAAGGCTGTCGCTAGACCAATAAATCCTAATTGAAACCTCCTAATCGCCATCCTGTATATTTTCTGAGAGTAAGCAAGCACGTGTGTCTGAGCAAAACTTACTTTAAAGTTCTCAATGATCCCTGAGGAATCAGTGTTGTCATGTTCAGTGGTTGCCAAAAACTACATACACCACTGTAGTATACAAGGGGGTGGTAGTGGCTGGTGTAACAGGTGATATATCCTGTAGGGATTTTTAGTAGTATTTGGGATACCAACCCCTGAGTTTATGTAATCTACAACGCGCAGGTCCTGTGGATTCCTAGGAACTACACAATATCTGGATTCATCCCACGACCTGCAATGTTCAATACGTTTTTTTTTTGCACTTCTAGGTACCCTCTGTTTACTAAGGGTTTTGCTGAATCCATTCATTAACAAAAAACTACCTAGTCAAATGGATTTCACCCTGAAACTATCACAGCACTTGTGCAGGGACCTCTCCCATATCACTTATATTTATGCCGAACCCAACACTAGCATCCCACATGTACTACACCGGTGCCTCTTACACAACACCTGGTTTCGGGACATGACTGCTGGGGGCTCCAAGACATAAGCCAGGTCATGCTACATCTGTTCTCTGATACCACATGCAGTACATTCAGACAGTTAGGGCTAAAATACATCCCGATAAGGTAGCAGTGAACCTGACCCAATACAAAATCAATCCAACAACACTGTATCTTTTCACTGAGCCTAGTGACATTCAAACTGAGCTAGATAGGATGTGCAGGAGGAGCACCATTGGGGAGTGTCCTGGTTGGCTCAGAGACTTACCAGAGAAGAGAGTCTTAGACGTAGCAATACCACTGAACCACTGAATGGACATTTCTACCCCTGCCTTTGTTTCGCTGTCCCAGTGTGTCCCTAAGCATGTCTGGGGCAATCTTCTTTAATAACAAATGGACTCCATACATGGAATTCCAGTGTAGGGCCATCCATATCGATGATACAAATAGAAATGAGTCTTGTAAGAGAGGGCAGAATAACAGCTTAGATACCTCATGTCAGGGAATCCGGGATACTGAGGTGGGAGGATATACATGGCTAGAAGGAAAGAGGCAACCCTTAATTGTACAGAAACTTACACTGTACTAATTATGTTTCAGAGGTAAATGAACAATTTGCTGGGCACCAATGAAAACTGAGGCAAAATCCTGCACCTTCCAGACATACAATGGGACCCCACCATGCTGTTGGATGCCTCTTGGTAGTGCAGCAAGTTTGCCTACTGTCATCTTGTTCCAGGATGGCATGGCTTTTGCTCCCTCATCACTATACATACCCTGGTCATTCCTGAAGAAGAACTGACACATTTATACCAACACCTGCTAAGGAAGAAGACATCTCTGTTGCATCAGGCTAGAGAAAAAAGAACTGCCGATTATTTTGCCTGGGCTCAGTACAAGGGCATTGTGGAATTCAGACTATTCTCTGATGCAGAAGTATCAGCAGTAGGGTCCATATTCTTGTTCACTTTAAAAACAAAAGAGAACTCCCATTGTTTGCAGATAATAAGGTGTGAAATGCAGAAGATGATGAACAGCACTTTGGTCGGCCTTAATGCAATCAAGGAGGAACTAAGAGCCATCAGACTCATGGTGATGCAACATCGATATGTGTTGGACTTAATGACTGCTATGGTTGGAGTGGTGTGTGCCAAAATCAGTGCACTTTTATTCCACTGAACGATCTAGATAATGGGACATTGACACTTGCCATCAAAGCACTGCACCATTTACAAAGAGACAGGTTTGAGGAGGGAGGTGCCCTTGAGCAGGAACTGGTTTTCCTGACTCGCCCGGTGGCTGTCCAGACTGTGTAAGCCATTGATGCCAGTTTTCTGATTGCTATTGTTTTCGTGTGGGCTCCTGCAATTGGGTATTTTCTGCTGTAAAAAAAAAATTCTCATATTGTGTAGAATGCAAGTAACCAGGAAAATAGTAATACTCAAAACTAAAGAACAACAAGCAGGAGCGGCTTGTGCAGGTAAGAGTGGTGGGGCCGGGGGGGGGGGGATTTCGACAGACGATACAAGGGAACATTTATTAATTGTTTAATTTTTCTTTGTAATCATCTGTCGATTTCCCCCAACCCGGCCCCACTGCCAAACCACTCCTACCTGCACGAGCCACTCCAAACAACACGCCCCCAATACTGTGACTGTCATGAAGTATGGTTTAGATAATGTAGTTGAAAATTCAACTAGAAGAGGGAATATTAATATTGATAAAATCAATGGCAATGTTTATAATGATACATTCATACGTAAGAACAAAATTGCATCTCTATTATCGAATTCACCTGTCGTGAACTTTCCATCAACCTGACTCAGAAATATGTGATCAGCAGGCTCTGAGATCTAGGCCTGAAACTGCTGCTTAACTGTCACAGGTCGGGGTGACACGCAGCTGGAACCCAAACACATGAAGGAAACTCAGGTCAATCCCACAGATAAGTGCAGCAACACCACAATGGTCCAGGGAGATTGACCCCAACAAAAGGACATATGACCAGTGGAGTGCACACATTTCCAAAAACACCATAATGTCAGATGCGCTATGAAGTTAGGAACATACAGCCTATCAGTCCACAGTACACGTAGGGATCATGCACCTTTAATTCCCAACATTTGGACACATTTTCCATTGGTCCCGTTGTGTCCGCACAAGGTCAAGGGCCACCTACATTTGTTATCAGGGGCCTTAAAGAAGAATCCAAAGACAAGGCTTGCATTCCATAACCTAAAAAGAATCGACTTAAACATTTTATGATACCCGAAGAAATGTATAAAACCTTTGTTCAGATTGATTGTACTTTAAGACAGTCCTCAGACCTGCTTTTGTAACTGTGCTCCCAGCCGCAGTGTTTCATTAAACCAACTGTTTTGCCAATCGTCTCTTGTCTTTTGTTTTTTCAAGGAAAATTCATATTTGAGAAACACTGAAATGGCGTCCCCAGGGGGAAAAATTGTCACACGGAGGTGGATAACATATTTCGTTTCCCCAAAAAAAAGTATGCCAGGCCCCAGGGGATGCGGTTCCTGAAGCCACAATTGGCCCAGGAAGAGAGGCACATGCCCCCCCTCCACAAAATGTGTAATGTTTGGAGGATGGGGTCCCCGGGGCCTAAATCTGTGCAGGGAGGGTGGCTTCATGCCCCCTTCCGAGTGGGCGTGGAGGCGCGTTAAACCCAGGGGCAGAATCCTGCAGCGCGGGAAGCCAAATTGTAATTAAATATTACTTTACAAAAAAACCTAGAAATTCATTGCGGAGCCAGTAACACCGATGCGAATGCTGTGAGGTGAACAGCCAGCAGAAAGGACTCAAAGTCCCAGCCACCCGTGGGGCCGCAAGTGACGCTCCTGTTTTCGCGCAAGAGGCGTGTTGAAGCCAGTGCCGAGAGCGTGCCCGTCGGAGCCTGGAAGAGGCAGGGATGGGCCACCTCCCTTAGTTGTCAGTGGAAAACATCACCAGCCCAAGAAGCCACGTCTGAAGTTGGAACTTGAGGTCGGGCCTATACACTGTAACTGTCCTATTTCCTGTTTAAAGTTAGGCAAACAACTTCTGCTCTTTCCCCTCTTTATTTTCATCATGGGAGTCCTGTGTTGTGTGCAGCCTTTTAGCTACCTTGTACATTTCTCTACAAATAAGGTCATCAACAAGGCAGTCCACGCTCTCGTTAACTAGCCAAAATTGGGAAACGTACCTGCACAGGGAAAAAACAAACACTAACCATGGAATCCCCAACAAGCCACTAGCCCACCCCTATCAACAAGATGCTTTAGAGGGCGATAAGGGCTGTTTCAACAGAAATCAAAAGACGGCTATTGATAACACCGGACTTAGCTCCTCCCCTGAGTAGTCCTGATATACAAACTGCTCCTCTAATCATAGATTCTGATCCCTATAGGACCCAGTCTAGGATATGTGCTTTGGTACACAACACACCCACCTTGGACTTGTACACTGAGGATCCCCTCCTGGTCCGGGAAAGAGAAGGAATGCCAAAGCTGCCAAGAAGGTTGGGAGAAATCAGAAGAAGGGTGCTATAGAACTCTTAGAGAATGATGACTCGGGGTAGGGCGGCATGAGTGGTCGTGTGAACGAAGGTACAGAAAAGCCTTTCTGGGTGTCAAATTTGGTAAGGGATCTGCAGTTGCAAATAAGAGAAATGATCAAGGAGGAGTTGAACACCTTGACTTCTTGGGTAGACAAACTTACAACTCTGTTAGAAATTTATGTAGGCAAGGTAGATGTTAAACTAAGGGCGGATGAACCCCCCCGGCAGTGAGTGCCCCAAACCCGTCCTCTCTAAGTCAGAGCAGACCACCATCCGGAAACTAACCAGAGCCGTCCCCAGCAAATCCAGCGTAACAAGGGGGATGCAATCAAGCATGCGATTTTTCTTAATAAGCCAAGAGATGTCACTAGCATACAAAGTCAGGAGTCTAAATGGGGTTGGGAGAATGGTAAGAAGAAAAGTCCCGGCCAAAAAACACTTTTAGTTGAAGCCAATGTGCAGCATTTGAGGCCAAAGCACAGAGCAAAGGAGGGGCTAGACACATGAACAGAAGTAGTTGAAGGAAGATCAGCCCTACCATGTATCAAGCTGTCCCCTGATTCAACATCGTATATGATGATTTTAACCAGAGTACCAGAACTTAACAGGGGGCAAACGGAATGGCAGGGAATCGCATTATGAATTTAAAAATAAAAGCATTTTTTTGACAGGTTAAACAACTCCAATTCTCATACAAGGATGCAGGTGAAATCTTATTTACACAAAGGGTGGGATGGGTGGGCTGTTAGAGAGGGAAGAGCCCAAAGCTAGGGAGTAAAAGGGTCTTTTTATCAATTGTATCATAGTAGGCATGCCACGAAGGCCCCCACAGACACCCATAGGCCATCAGCAGGTGAATGGAGAAACCCCACCCCTTAGAGCCACTTCTGGGCATAGCTCTGGGCACAGTTCCACTGTCTGTGGAAGAACCTAGTGGTTCAACACAGCCAAGAAATGACACACCCAAATTCCATGTATTATCCTGAAACATTGCGGGTCTCACGTCCAAACTAGATAACCAGGAGTAGGAGCTTTCATCCAAGAGAATGACATTTGCATATTCCAGGAAACCTTGGCTAGGGAGGTTACCCGCAGACTAGGTTATGCAACCTTTTGCCTAGCCGCTACAAGTGGGGGAAGGGGAAGACCCGCAGGGGGACTTTGTACCTGGATTGCCGTGCACCTGGGATGCACAGAAAAACAGGTTGAGACAGCCTCTCGAGATATACTTTGCGTTATTTTGAGATTCCCCGTTAAGACTAGAATAGCTGTAATTAATGTCTATTTATGCCCAGTTAGTCATGGCCAGGAGTCTACAACCCTCGATCATCTGACAGCTTTTTTGCATACCATTCCTGATAACACTCTAGTGATCCTTGCCGGTGACTTCAATTGTCAGTTTGAACCTCTGAAGGACCTGATTGCCAGTGACCCCAGCGAAGAGGACCTGCACTGAGCCATTTCAGAGTCGAATGCTCTGACAACTTGGGTCTGGACCCCATTGGTACACCAAATGAACACCCTCACATTGTATCTCTTAGGGCATGAAATGGGCACACAAAATCTGAGTCTCCAGTGAATCATACTTACAACAGACCGGAAAGCTCTTCCATTTTAGATTATATTTTGGTGGCACTAAATCTTGGCACCGGGTAACAGATTTTAAGATCATGCCCCAATATGATAGTGACCACAATGCCTTGATTCTTGAGATGGTACCGCCATGCCCCAGGGATGCCCTTAAAGGTCAAACTCCCGGCCCTAGGTTAATTTTAACTGGTTGAAGGAGGAGAGTTAAATGGGTGCATTTTGTAAATTTCAGGAAAAGCTAGCCTCCTTCTATCAAACTGTCATTCCATATCTTGAGGCTGCAAATCAACTTAGTGGAACTGTTGATTCCCCCACTGCCTTACTTAAAATTGTGAACAACCACCAAGGTCTAGTATCTGATTTGGCAAAAACAAATTTCACCCAACACAGGCTCTAGGGAAAAGGAGTCTTTGGGTCACCCGTGTTATAATAGCGATTGCCGTAAGGCTAAGCACGCATAAGTCCTAACTATTAAATCCAAAGACAGACTCCTAATAAAAGATAAGTGAATAGTCCACACAAATATAATCAATGTGGCAAAGAAACAATGGAGGGAGATAAGTGGGAGAGCCTGAAAAGTGCCGCATGTATCTGGGACATGAGGAATTTTGGAACTTAGTTAATATTTTCTCTACAGAGGGTATATTGGCAATACAACCATAATTGGGGGCAGAGGTTTGGAAGGCCCATTTTGAGTCCTTATATGCAAGGGTAGAGGGTGATGCATGGCAGGCCACAAATGAGAGCCCCTACCTAAAGTCACCCCTTTTTGATGTTCCAGTAATTTATCTGAAAGAGATATTGGATCCCCAAAGCATGGTAATCCCCTCTAAGGCACTGGGCCTAGATAAGATCCCAGGCAACCTCTAGCGTAATGAGCCTAATATTTGGGCCCTGTACTTATGGACCCTGTTTAACACTATCATGCAGGGAATGTCGATTCCCACTACCTAGTTGGGAGCGGAAATGATCCCAATTTATAACAAGGGCTCACCACTCCTTCCCACGAACTATCGCCCAATCAGCCTTATAGATATCACCCAGAAAATATATGCACGAGTGCTGTTGGGGCAATTAGAGAGTTCCATGGAGGAGTATACTATACTTAGCCCCTATTAGGCTGGTTTTAGAGCCAGAATGTCCACAATAGATCAAAATCTTAAGCTGCAACTACTGTATTGGAAGACAGTGGTTTTGGAGGGTGGCAGCCTCTATTTGATCTTTGTGGACTTAAAATCTGCATTTGATCCCCAGGGACAAATTGTGGACCATTCTACTAGATCTGGGGGCCCCTCTAAATCTTTGCCATCAGATGAAACGGCTCCATGAATGTAATTTTGCCCAAATCAGGCATGGGAAAAACAGCAAGCTCACTGACCCCATATCTATAAATAAAGGGGTATGACAAGGGTGTGTGTTGGCCCCAACCCTTTTCTGCTTATTTATTAATGGCCTTGTGGATGCAGGGAGAGGCATAGATTCTCCTAGGTTGACGAACATCAAGGTACCTGCCTTGATGTTCGCTGATGACACCCTCCTACTACTTAAGTAACCTATGAGAATACAGAGGGCTTTAGACATTTTTTATTCATTCTGCAAAGCAGGGGTTTAGAGATAAATTCACGGAAAACCAAATACATGGCTTTCAATACAGGAAATACCACACAACCAAATCATCAGCTAAATTGGAAACCACTAGAGAAAGTGACTATCTTCAAATACTTGGGAAAACCACTCACTGAGAAAATGGAGTGGAGTGCACAAATTAAGAAGGCCAGCCTAAAGTTGGTCCAGAGAACGGGAGGGTTAGCAAAGATGCTCAGGAAGTGCACTCATAAAACGTTTGGACCAGTGATGGGAATTTATAAAGTTCAAGATAGGGGGCGGCCTTGTACTAGGCAGAAATATGGGGCCATCGACCTTCCGACCCTCTATCAAGAATGATAATTCCTTTGTCAGGCAACTCTTAGGTCTTCCCAAAAGTACACCACTTACGCCGCTGCAAATGGATGTTTCGGTCGGCCCAATTGCAGAGGAAGTTGCCCTCAGACTCCTCTTACATTGGCGATATTTATGGAGTATCCCAGAATCAGCAGTTTTTAGAGAAGAGCTGAAGGAAGTGCTAAATTTACAGGGAGCTAGTAAAATCCAATGGCTGGTCTATATCAAGAATTCTCTAGAAGCTATGGGCTAATTCAGAAGGAAGTTGCCTGTCAATATCCAGGAAGGCCCTGTCAAATATCTTTAGGGAATACACACACAGAAATGCCAACTTTGAAAAGTGATTCAGAAAAGGGGGTGGTGATGAACAGAGTGTCTGAATTAAGCAGACCACTCTTACCCAGTCCAAAGATCAGGGCTTGATCCATCACTGTTTTTTAGCTCACTGCACCATCCCAGCTCAGAACTTGGCTATATGCAAATTAGTCTGACCCTGGCCCAGTGCATCATGGGAATAGGGCAGACCAAACTACCAAGCCAAGTCTTATACTGGGAAGGAAACAAGCTACCGGGGACCGGTTTCTGGCATTTCAGCCGTCTTCGGCCCGGCTTGCTTGAATCCTGATGGTGCAATGAGCTAGGGACTCACATCTGAGTATAGCCTTCCACGCTTATGGCGGACAAAAATGATTCAGAAAAGGGGGTGGTGATGAACAGAGTGTCTGAATTAAGCAGACCACTCTTACCCAGTCCAAAGATCAGAGCTTGATCCATCACCGTTTTTTAGCTCACTGCACCATCCCAGCTCAGAACTTGGCTATATGCAAATTAGTCTGACCCTGGCCCAGTGCATCATGGGAACAGGGCAGACCAAACTACCAAGCCAATTCTTATACTGGGAAGGAAACAAGCTACCGGGGACCAGTTTCTGGCATTTCAGCCGTCTTCGGCCCGGCTTGCTTGAATCCTGATGGTGCAATGAGCTAGGGACTCACATCTGAGTATACCCTTCCACGCTTATGGTGGACAAAAATGATTCAGAAAAGGGGGTGGTGATGAACAGAGTGTCTGAATTAAGCAGACCACTCTTACCCAGTCCAAAGATCAGGGCTTGATCCATCACCGTTTTTTAGCTCACTGCACCATCCCAGCTCAGAACTTGGCTATATGCAAATTAGTCTGACCCTGGCCCAGTGCATCATGGGAACAGGGTAGACCAAACTACCAAGCCAATTCTTATACTGGGAAGGAAACAAGCTACCGGGGACCGGTTTCTGGCATTTCAGCCGTCTTCGGCCCGGCTTGCTTGAATCCTGATGGTGCAATGAGCTAGGGACTCACATCTGAGTATACCCTTCCACGCTTATGGTGGACAAAAATGATTCAGAAAAGGGGGTGGTGATGAACAGAGTGTCTGAATTAAGCAGACCACTCTTACCCAGTCCAAAGATCAGGGCTTGATCCATCACCGTTTTTTAGCTCACTGCACCATCCCAGCTCAGAACTTGGCTATATTCAAATTAGTCTGACCCTGGCCCAGTGCATCATGGGAACAGGGCAGACCAAACTACCAAGCCAATTCTTATACTGGGAAGGAAACAAGCTACCGGGGACCGGTTTCTGGCATTTCAGCCGTCTTAGGCCCGGCTTGCTTGAATCCTGATGGTGCAATGAGCTAGGGACTCACATCTGAGTATACCCTTCCACGCTTATGGTGGACAAAAATGATTCAGAAAAGGGGGTGGTGAAGACGGCTGTAATGCCAGAAACCGGTCCCCGGGAGCTTGTTTCCTTCCCAGTGTAAGAATTGGCTTTTGTAGTTTGGTTTGCCCTGTTCCCATCATGCACTGGGACAGGAACAGATTAATTTGCATACAGGCAGGTTCTGAAACTGGGATGGTGCAGTGAGCTAAAAAACGGTGTTGGATCTAGCCCATATCTCTTGACTGGGTGAGAGCTTTCTGCTTAATTCAGAGACTCTGTCCCTCACCACCCCTTGTTGTAAATATTTTTGTCCACCCTAAGCGTGGAAGGGTATACTCAGACATGAGTCCCTTGCTCATTGCACCATCAGGATTCAAGCAAACCGGGCCGAAGACGGCTGTAATGCCAGAAACCGGTCCCCGGGAGCTTGTTTCCTTCCCAGTGTAAGAATTGGCTTTTGTAGTTTGGTTTGCCCTGTTCCCATCATGCACTGGGACAGGAACATACTAATTTGCATACAGCCAGGTTCTGAAACTGGGATGGTGCAGTGAGCTAAAAAACGGTGTTGGATTTAGCCCTGATCTCTTGACTGGGTGAGAGCTTTCTGCTTAATTCAGAGACTCTGTCCCTCACCACCCCTTGTTGTAAATATTTTTGTCCACCCTAAGCGTGGAAGGGTATACTCAGACATGAGTCCCTTGCTCATTGCACCATCAGGATTCAAGCAAACCGGGCCGAAGACGGCTGTAATGCCAGAAACCGGTCCCCGGGAGCTTGTTTCCTTCCCAGTGTAAGAATTGGCTTTTGTAGTTTGGTTTGCCCTGTTCCCATCATGCACTGGGACAGGGACATACTAATTTTCATACAGCCAGGTTCTGAAACTGGGATGGTGCAGTGAGCTAAAAAACGGTGTTGGATCTAGCCCTGATCTCTTGACTGGGTGAGAGCTTTCTGCTTAATTCAGAGACTCTGTCCCTCACCACCCCTTGTTGTAAATATTTTTGTCCACCCTAAGCGTGGAAGGGTATACTCAGACATGAGTCCCTTGCTCATTGCACCATCAGGATTCAAGCAAACCGGGCCGAAGACGGCTGTAATGCCAGAAACCGGTCCCCGGGAGCTTGTTTCCTTCCCAGTGTAAGAATTGGCTTTTGTAGTTTGGTTTGCCCTGTTTCCATCATGCACTGGGACAGGAACAGACTAATTTGCATACAGCCAGGTTCTGAAACTGGGATGGTGCAGTGAGCTAAAAAACGGTGTTGGATCTAGCCCTGATCTCTTGACTGGGTGAGAGCTTTCTGCTTAATTCAGAGACTCTGTCCCTCACCACCCCTTGTTGTAAATAACTTTGAAAAGTGGCATTTCTAAAATAGTGATAATAAATCTGCAAACTCCATCACGCAGCATTTATTATTACTATTCCAAACATACCAAACTTGACCACACTGCTCTTCTCAGATCAGGAACTACGACTGAATCACTTATCAGGGAATCCCCAATGCATTCTTATGAGAGGGAAGCGTCACAGTAGTGAGAAACCAACATTGCTATTTGTCACTACCAGGACATGCCACATAGTTAAGGCACATGTCCTACCTTTTACCTACACTCTACCCTGCCCATAGGGCTAGCTAGGGCCTACGTTAGGGGTGACTGATATGTAGTAAAAGGAGAGCCACAGACGTGGCAATCACTTTATGTGCCACGTCACAGCAGCAGTAAACTGCGTGCACAGGTCCTACAATGGCAGAGGCCTGAGAAATGTTTAAAAGGCTACTTTGTTGGGTGGTGCAATTAGCGCTGCAAGCCCACCAGTAGAATTTAATTTTCTGGCCCGGGTATATGATATACCACATTACTGGGGGCTGATAGGTAAATTAAATATGCCAAACAGATGTAGACCAATCTTACCACGTTTTACTATAGAGAGCACATGCACTTTACACTGGACAGCAGAGAGAAAGTGCCCAGAGTCCTAAAACCACCAACACCATGTCAGAAAAAATACGAGGATAAAGGCAAAAAGTTCAAGGATGACACTGAAAAATGGCCAAGTCCAACAGTGATGTAATATTTAAGGTCATAAGCAGTGCATTGTAGGGGTGTAAGTCACAGTTAGCTCACGTATAGGCATGGGCGAATTTTGCGAATTCACAATTCGCGAATTTTGCGAATTTGCGAATTTGTGATCTGCAAAATCCGCGAATTTGCAGATTTGTGGATTTTGCGGATTGTGTGGGGAATGGCCGGGCGGGAAAACGGTGCACATCGTTAGTGTGAGGGGCAGGGCCAAACGGGCGAGGCTTATATGCAAGTTCACATGCCTCTTGTGTGGCAGGCACGGATCAGAGAAGCTCGTGGTCACAGGAACTGCACAGGGATTGAGCTAGTGAAAGTCAATTATGCAAAGGCCTCCATCAAGCATTATAGCTCATTTTCGACGATACATATGGGGAGAACCCACACCTACCCAGCCTCGACAAAACACACATCATCCTAACTAACTATTTTAGGATGGCCCCGGCAAGCTGCCAGCGCCATCCTAAAATAGTTACTAAATTAGCCTCATCAGGAAGCACTAATAGATAAAATAAAGCAGGTCATCGAGCACCTGCTTTATTTTATCTATTAGAGATTCCTGTTGAAGCCAACTTAGTAACTATTTTAGGATGGCTCTGGTAGCTTGCCGGCGCCATCCTAAAATAGTTAAAAGTTCAACAGGCTTGAACTTTTGCCCCCGAAATCCGCCGCTCGCGGATCTCGTGGATTTTCAGTAAATTCGCGGTAGGTCGCGGATCGCAGATTTACCGAAAATCCGCGAAATCCACGAGCGGAACGGATTTTCCGTTCATGATTACTCACGTATCTATAACTGCTGAATTTCAATAGATTTGTACAAGTGAAATCTGAGCCTAACTGCAATGTCCCTGTATCCTTTGTATTTTTCATTGAATTTCTATGTTTTATTTTATTCAATTTCTTAACTATACTGTCCCTGTAACCTTTGTTTTTTTCAGTGAATATATATTTATAATATATATATTTCCTATTGGCAGTTGTCAGTAGGTAGTAATAGTTAGAACCTAGTTTCCATAGGTGAAGTGTTTTTTTCTCACCTATATCTTTGGAGTCGTTTCATAAATCTTTCTAAATAAAGTGCACTCCTGATTCTTGTTGGGCATGGTAAGCTTTATAGTAATTCTTCAAGTGGAAGCTGAGAGAAAGGAATGTAAATAAAAAATAAGTTGTCCCATGAAAATTCCCATAGGACCTTTAAACACGACTACAGCTCAAACTGATGAACAGAATTATTCGAAATTTGGTAGGAAGGTAGATGCTGGAAATTCGTATCTAATGGGACGCAGAGGATCTGCGAACCCTCCCAATCTCATGTTAAGATCTGATTGGCTGCCTACACTTCAGACCAGGAGGTGTTGGCAGACATCTTGGGACTCGGCTTGAGAAAAAGTTAAAAAAAGAAAAGAGGGCAGGGTAAAAATACTCTGGCACCTTAGGCCAATATTTTTTATTTTTACATTTTTGGATGGATCCACGGATCCCCCACAATCTTTTTTTAAGACAAAGTGTGGGCTCCCACGCTTTGTTACAAATCGCCCCCCCCCTTGGTGGGCAGGTCCAGAGGGCTTTGGCATAATAAAGCAGGGGGAGCGCATGGAGCCCCCTCCTTGGTCACATTAATGCCCAGACCACCACCACCTCCCCTGGGCTTCTTTATAAATGAATGCAGGAGATGCCTGTACGCCCCCCCAACAGACCCGCGGGCTACCAACCTCCCGAGACGTATTTATTTTTAAATGATGGGGCCTCTTGGACCCCCTTAACCCCAGGGATGGCCACCTCCCAAGGGCTTTATTTGAAAACAATGCTAGGTCAGGTGTTCCTTTCCCACAGCCTCAAAAGCTGCCACCTGGCCAGGGTTTTAATTTTAATTAATGCAGTCTCTCACAAATCCCCAGTGATCACCACCTCCCTGTGGCAAAATCCAAGACAGGAGGATTGCTGTGCAGCCCGCCCCTCCCTGGAGCCACAGATGGCCCTAGGGACACTGCAACCCCCCCAGGGCTGATTCCTACTATGTCCCAGAGTGCCCACCCTGGGACATGGCATTTTGCTGTGGCTTTACAGCTCCCGCAAGTCACAGCAAAAGCTGCGCTTTCAGCAAGCGAGTGCAGGATAAATGTTCTTGCTTGTTGGAAGCAGAGGAGAATTGCTTTCACAGAGAGGGTGCTGCATGTACAGACAACAACCCAGCCTATTACCTCCAGTAAGTTCCACACAAGGGGATTACTGAGAGGTGATCTGAGGCCCGCTCCCTTTCTCTTCCACTCTGCAAATGCACCTCCTGGCGCACTACTGGTTAGGCGATGTAGTCCCCAGGATTCCTGAGAGCTGGTCAGGGGCCCCACTTCCTTTCTCCAACACTCTGCGAAGGTGACTACTAGTTAAAAAAATATAGAAATTCACTTTCAAAACCAAAGGTCACAGGGAAGTGATAGTTAGGAAATGTTATTTGAAAAACCTTAGAAATTCACTGAAAAAAAAAGTTACAGGGACGTCACAATTAGGGAAACAGAATTAAAAAAAACTATGACCTTGAAAGAATTTTTTTAAACATAGAAATTCGCTGAAGAAAACACAGGTTACAGGGACATTATAGTTTAGAAATAGAATTTAAAAAAGATAGAAATTGTATGAAAAAAAAACAAAGGTTACAGATACGTTACAGTTAGGCTCAGATTTGTATCATATAAAATCATTGAAATTCAGCAGTTATAGTTACCTGAGCTAACTATAACTTATGCCCTGCAATGCACTGCTTATTATCTTACATATCACATATTACATCATGCAAGACATGGCCAGAGACATCACTGATGACATCTCAAATTACATCACTGAAATGGCATCACAGTGTCCATGTTTATTGACTCTTTTATGAGGCAGACAGCTTTCTCTCTACATGAAATCTCTTTTTCTGTTTATGGGATAGCCAGCAAAAGAATAACAGTTCCTCCTGCCTTCAATCACAGGTTTCATTCCTTAATTTGCAGCTTCATTTCTCCTCAGCTTTTGATAGCAATTGCAGAAGAACAAGATGTGCTACACACCATCTATATTCAAATAAGTCGTATTGGCATACAAAATCCTTCCTCTGGTGCCATTTGTGTTTTGTTTCTGTTGCGTGCAGTATGTGTAGTTCGGTCAAAGTGAAAAAACATTTATTTTGGGAAACAGCATAATTATGACTGTATAACCTACAGACCTACAAAGAATCCTTTCCAGTAAAGGCATCATATTTCGTTATTTACCAATAATGTGCAAAGTTAGATATAACAGTTTACAGCATGAATTGTGAGCCGAAAGGAATTTCCAACAATTCTACAATAAAGTTTTCCTAATGCCTGTAGAGATTAGAAACATACATCTACCTCAGCTATACAAAATTCTGGAGAGCATTCAATATGTTTCATTTTATTCAATACTTGTAATTCCCCAAAAAGTCCAAAAAGCACTTGGTTCTCAAATGAATGAGTTCCAAAACTAAAATGGGAAAAGCAAATGTTAGAACAATGATCAAAGTGCACCTGATATCCATAGTCTTGAGTGGTTACATGTGTCAAAATTGATGCTCTTGAAAGAGTCCACCTGGGTTGAAAAGCCTTCATAACACTTATCAGTAATCTTCATTAGTCTAACTGCCCTTTCTCTCCACAGTACTTACAGAAAGAGTTATGAGACCTCCTCATAGTTACCACGTGACCCAAGAAAAGCAAAATAATGGCCCCTCTTTCGCTAGGCTTGCTTACAACATTCTTTAACCTATTTAGTAGTATTTTGTCCACAAGCAGCAGTTATCAAAGTTTAGTAAAGAGGCAAGAGGGTGGAAATGTAGGTACTGGGACAAGGAAGGGTAATCAGAGTTAGGAAAGTTACATGAAAGTAAACAGGGCATTACTTTTTTTTATATATATATATATATTTATTTATTTAGTTATCATTTTGACAAAGAAAACAAAACACAGGCAACCTTAGAACAGGCTGAAGGTATGCATACATTCAATACAAATTGTATAATAATCAATAAGAGCATTACAGGTACATAAATCAAGTAGGCCCATAATCAGCAACATGGAACGACAGTTGAGATTATCTCAACACATTCTTAGATCGGTATTTCAATTGCTCAGTTTCAATAGCAACTTAAAGGCGCTCCGAATGCGGGCAGTGGAAGTCACTGGAGTCTCTACAACTCGCGTTGCGTGTTCAGACAGCGTCTTCCCGCACCAACATATACGCTGTGTAAGGCCCCCAGATGTCCCGCTGCCTCGACGCTGACGGCAACCCCTCAGAGTAACTGGTGAGTTGGTCACCGCAGTATGCCAGGTCTTGCAACCATTGTTTTAACGTAACCCTCCCCAGCATAGTGCCACTCTGCGTTTGGCCAACTGCAAAGAGAGCACCACCAGTTTGCACACCCCTGCCGGTATCTTGGACGCTATCCACAACAGACACACCTTGGGGTCACATCCAATCTGAACACCCGTCATAGCAGACAGTACCTCGGACACGTTTGTCCAAAATGCAAATACACCATGGCAATTCCATGCCAGTTGCACGAAGTCCGCACCATCCAAACCACAGCGCACACAGCAGTCAGAGTCTCTAAATCCATATTTATGCAACTGTGTAGGGGTGTAGTACATTTGATGGAGATATTTATAGTGTAAGAGTTTAAAATTGCCATTTACAGCAAATCCCCCAGTCATCACACTACTTTCTTCCCACTCATCATCTGTCAATGTTTGTTTGTTTGTTTGTTTATTAATTTATATAGCGCTGAATCACCCATGAGGGTATCTCGGCGCTTGGGACTAAACATCATAGCAGTGCCAGTGAAAGATTAGAAAAGATATGTTTTTAACTTTTTTCTAAATAGGGTCAGATTGGAACAGGCACGTAAATGTAGAGGCAGATGGTTCCAGAACATAGGGGCCTTGTAGGAGAAAGCTTTGGCTCCACTACGTGCTTTTTTGATCCTCGGAACAATAATCAGTAGCTCTGAGCTAGATGTAAGAGAGCGCATAGGAGAATAGGGGGTCAATTTGCAGGTCAGATACATAGGTCCCATCCCTCTGAGGGCCTTGTAGATGATACATCCTATGTTAAACTGTATTCATTTTATAATAGGGAGCCAATCTAGCTGGTTTAAGAGAGGTGCTGATGGTGTTCTAGCCGGTGCATCAACTGTAAGGCGAGCAGCGGTGTTTTGTACAACCTGTAATCTTTTAATAGCCGAAGTGTTTGCTGAAAGCAAAAGGGCATTACAGTAATCAATCCTGCTGAGTACCAAGGCCTGCATCAGGGTTTTCTTAGTAGAGGTGGGCAGAAGGGGAAAAATCCTACGTAGGAGGCCCAGAATGTAATAGCAAGACCCTGCTGTGGTGTTGGCATGTGTCTCCAAAGTCAGTTTACGATCAATTCTAACACCCACATTTTTAACCGCCTCCTTGGGGATGGGGGCGGTACCTAATTCATCAGGCCACCAGGTAGGTGTCCAGCATATTTCAACTCCTCCGAACAGCATTATCTCTGACTTCCCTGCATTAAGTTGCAGAAAATTGGTCTGCATCCAAACAGCAATGGCTTTCATGCCATCCGAAAATCTAAGATGGATGTTAGGGTTTTTTTGTCAAAGGTCAGGAGGAGCTGCGGCAGGCTGTCATCCCATTTAGCCCTGGAACGCGACCCTGCAGCCCCCTCATCCATCTGTGAAGCCTGATACAATCGGGAGACCAGCTTCGTTCTGGTATTAGCGTATAAAGCAATTGTAAAGCCTTCAAGGTGTTCTGTTCGCCGGAAAGTATGGATATAGGCTGCGCACCGCCGCCCGAAGTCTAGCTCCGACTTCGCTTGTTACTGAAATTTCTGCATGATACAGCAAGGGCATGGCAGGTGCATACAATGGTAGCCGTTTCGCTCTCTTCCCCAATTCAGACCACGCTCGAGTTGTACACTGTACCGTGTTCACAATCATAGCTTTAAGGGTCAACGGGTCAACCGCTCCAGCCTCAACTGCCACATGCGGCGTGAATGGTGGCGCAAACTGCCAGTATGATGCAAAATGCGCTTGAGCACATAAGTGATATAATCGCATGTCCGGGACAGAAAACCCGCTGAGGGCATAAGGCTTTGTCAGTTTGTCCCAGCCTATGCGAGGTTTCTTGCCACCCCATGCAAGCGTGATTAACAATGAACGGAGCGTGTCGAAGAGTGGCCCTTCAGAACAATCGGAATGTTAACAAATAAATATAAAAACTTAGGTAGCACCACCATCTTAATTAGTGCAACTCTGTCCGCAAATGGCAAAGGTAAGCGTATCCATCTAGACACCTGGTCTTCAAGTTTGGACACAGCCACACCGTAGTTAGCCCTAATAACTTCTTGTGGGTCTCGATGTACCCAGATGCCGAGATAACAGACAGGGTCTGTGGCCCACTCCAAAGGGAAATTTAACTCAAACATCTGAAGAACCAAATATTTACCATACTCCTTCTCAGGGGTCTTACCAATAAGTAGTCCATTCAAAAGTGGCAAAGAAATCAACACAGAATCTGAAATATGAAAAGACATCTTTATTATTATTAATTGTGAGGCTCCGTCGCCCAGCCACTCTTAAAGCAACTGGATGAGAGAGTCTGCTGCATGGCCTTCGCACAGGCCTTTTATACAGAATATTCCGCCTTAAGCACACATTCCTGCTTTGAAGTGCATTATGTTGGAGATTCCCAGGACGTGCATACAAAGCACCACTTTCAGGATAAGTCCAGGCTAAAAAAAGGATTGCACACATGCTTGGTTTCCTGTTCAATCAGGCCGGACAAACCCACCATAAAACCTTCAACCCAGATCGATGAACATGTTGTAAAGGAAAGGCAGCAACAGATGGGACGGAGATAGAAGCGGTGGGAACGGTGCCATAAAAGGTCGGACATGTCCTGCTCTTTGAACTTTATTGCGCCAGCTGCTGAACAAGGAACTGGCTTGGGAGGTTAGCCTCAAGCAACAGGGTCAGCTGTCGTCAGGTCATGCAGAAGTCAGCACAAACCCATGCTAAGTTTATGTCCTTTAAATGCTTGCTCTGCCATGGGGAAAGCCTACTGTAAGGGCAACGAATAACATGGCTGCTATTTACAAGATGAAACCCAAGTGTTCAATGCAAAACCTTCAAATGCACAGTGAATCCATTGGTGTAACATGATGAAAATACTCATGAATAACGCATTCATTATTTGCGGTTCACTGATACCAAATTCATAACAGAATCATGACATTTGAAACACAGGTTCAGAATTTTCAGAACCACAGAGCATCCTTTTGCCCTTACATAGGCAATAACCTATACTCATGCTAATTCTGAGACCATGTCTATATTTCATCACTCGCTGGTGTTGATGTAAATACTGTACCAAAGGAATTATCAGTAAACTCTGACCTAACCAGTTCATGTTCAGGTAAAATATGAAACTCATGTGAAGAAAAAGAAAGAGTATGTTGGGAAGTTGGTGCAGACGTCAATAGTGTAGGGGGAAACATACCAAAATATAGTAGCCAATAAAATACATAAAAGTATTAAAATAGATAGAGCTATACCGCACTTAGAGAACAATATTCTATAATGTCTGTTTTTCATCTCTTGCTTTTTATCGTCATTCCTCAATACAATCTCCATTTTCTAATGTCGCTCACGCAATCTTGGTAGAGTACTTCAGCTGTGATTATTAGCAGGTCATAGGAACACTGCAAGTCCTGCAGGCCTACTGCCACTACTCAGGTCACAAACTGAACCGTTGGTACTCCTACGTGACCCTGCAACTGGCAAATGGTAACCAATCAAAAATTTAACAAAAAACCATAATACAATTCAGCCAGAGAAAATGAACAACAAAAGGTCAAATGCGTAATACTTGCACAGTCCTAAGCAGAAAGCAAATCCTAGAATTATCTAATAACGTTTTATATAGCTTCCTATGCATTTCAGTAATTCATTATATGTTTAAGTGAAACAATAGTGTTCCTGATCAATGCTCTCAGATGAAAAAGGAATACTGTTCCACAGAGAGTGGACTTTATTCTGCTTTTACTAAACAGAATAGTACTTTAAAACAATGCCAGCAAAGCAGCAAAAATTAGTTTCCAAACTTCAAGTCTATACAAGTTCACAGAAAATACCCAAAGTCCATCAAATCCGCTTCCAGTGTTTTCTTCGCGTTGGGCCTCTCCAAGTCAGGCTTTTCATGAGAAAACAATACTGTTTAGTTGTAGTGCTCTCCGGGCAAAACACTCACAGCTCACTCGAAAGTCTCAAAGTCTCAAAACAATGCACCAGTGTCTCTTCTTTGTGGCAGACACTACAAATGATGTGCTGTTTATTGATCAAGGGCACAAAGCATCTCGTGCAGATCCAAGAACTATTTAGCAAGATCAGCAGCATTTTCAGTCTCCAACACTCATCATTTAGTGTCAGAGGACGCTCAAGCTGCTCTCACCTGGGCACCAGAATGTAGTGCCTTTTTCCAAACGTGGATGCTTGGGTGCACTGCCGTTCCACTGGTGCAAAGCAAAAGAGGTGTGAAAGTGGCCAAAACTCGGGCCAATGGCTCAAGGGAATGTACACTGACAGAGGTTTCCAGCACATAACAGGTACAGAGCCCAAACAACAAATAAAAGAATCAGCTCCTCCTTTCTTCTGCAACGCCTTTCGCAAATCAACTGCCTTGCTTTGGAGGTACCACTGATGTCGCGCTGATGATCGTTGTCCAGCTTCGCGACTTCCTTGTTGCAAGAAGTGTAGAGCCAGGAAATCTGTTCATCTTAGAGCGGTCACTGATGGGGTGTGAGCTTAGTGTTGATCACAGGTCTGCAGGGAATCACTCTTCCTTTGACTCTGGAAGATCCAGCAGGACCCTAGTGATGCAGGATGTGTAACACAATTGTTAGTTTCCTTCAAATCAAGCACAAAAAGCAGTTCATGTGTTTTAACAAAAGGACTGGCAAGCAGGTGACCTGCAATCTGCAAGGGAGTGACAATGTGTCATGGGCATAAAATACAAGAGCAAAGGCAAAAAGGGCAAAACAGTATCTTTAGAATCTTCAGTTATGTTCTTTTCATTATTCTCTGTCATCTATAGCTACACAGGAATTCTATCAAGATGAATTTCCTCACACAGTGGCATTGTCTAATGGGGTAAATACATATGTTCCCTCAATGACTAAACCTAGGTGTTCCTAAATTCCTTATCTAGAACATCTCGAATAGAAAAACAACATGATTCATATTATCAAGGACATGAAGAAAAGTCCCTTAAAAAATGTGCATTAAGTGCACTATGCAATACAAAAGGCTAATGATCAAATGTGAAGACAAAGAACAAACACTAGAAAGTCCTGGTATTTGCATGTTTAGAACACATCTAATCCCACCAAAAAATTAAAGCAGCAGGAACACAAGAGAACTGAAAAATTAAAAATAGACATTGGAACCAGCCTATCACTACCTTGACAGTCAGTCTGAAAAAAACATTTTACATAACATGGGGGGTCCCTAATACATAACTACAGTCTGGAAGTGCGCACATAAACAATACACCCATAATAATAAATGGGCTGACTGGTGAAAGGAATATGGGAAAAGGAAATGGAATTAGAACACAACTAAAACACAACTAAAAATGCCTAATAACTAAGCATAATGCGACATTGGTCAGGGGCGGAACAACAAAAGAAAAATCTATAGCAAGAACAAGAGTTTGCGTAGGTGCCTCAGACATGTGACACAGCACCAAGAGAACGGGGAATACACAAAAGACCAAAGTTACACAAATTCTAATTCTATGTTCCTGTTCTCTCTTCAGGGAGAGGAAAAAATGAAACCTGGCTTCCTTTCAAGGGACAAAGCCATATGCTATTTGGGAAACAAAACATGATCAAATAACGCAATATAAAAATTAGGTCACCTTGAGTCACAGATCTATAATTCTATCCTTAGGTCCAATCAAGGATACATAACAATTTAGGGCTGCCTATTCCTTTAAGGGAATGTGCAGTACGTAACATCAGGTGATACACTTTGAACCTGTTATATTTGTTTAGTTATTTATTTTCAATACAGCCAAATGTATAGCCAAAGGTAGGCATGCACTGGTAAAAGTGCTGCCATCCTTCCTCACAGTATGCAAACCATATCTGTGAAATTTATCATTATACCAAATTCATCCAATAATTGTGTAGCGGTACATATCGTCATATGGACCTCTTCAGAACACAGGAGAACTTGTGATGGTAACAACATAAACAAAACATACAAAAATGCAGCACCATGGCATGTGTATTTTATGCACTTTAAACCTGCAGCCAAAAACCCAATATTTGGGCCTGTCTAAATTGTCAGGTCAAAAACTCCATACAAACTCTATACCCAGCGTTTGACATTTGAGCACAACGCAGTTGTAGATCAATTGTCAAAATATAATATGTCATGACAGCTGTAAATACCTCAAACAGAAACATGTACATTTTTTTCTGTTAAAGAAATGACGCAAAAACACATCTTTTGTCAATTAGCCAAACTCACGTGTCTTCTCTTCTTAAGAACAATCCATGAAAAATCTGCTGGCAAAAACAAACAAATACACAACACAAAAAAAAATTGCAACATACACACAAAAAAAAAAAAAAACTGTTTGTTACTTAACTGTTAATGAGCAAATCTGTATTGTACGTAGGCCTGTAACCTATAACCTTCAAAATTGTGTGAAAAAGGCTGCATGTTATTTTTATCTAACACTGGATGCATCATTTCGTTTTCTGTAAAATAAAACACAGCTAGCAAACATTGTAGCAGTCCTGCCAAGCATTTAACACGATGTTTAAAGAAACCCCTTTTCATCTCCCCATTTAAATCAAGGTCTTTCATGTTACCACGGTGAAACCAGGAACCTCACCCTTAGCAGCCCGTGCAGAGAGGTCATTCTGCATTCCTTGGAAACAAAAGGCCTAATTAAGAGGCTGTAAATGGCAACACACGAGGGGCCTTCTCCATAATTTATGGGGAAACACTTAAAAGAGAACATCTCAGCGAGCGCGCTGAGCCAGCTGTTGCAGATTCTCCCAGCCCCCAGCTTCTGCCACAGTGGAGCTGACAAAGCCAGTAGGCTGGGTCTAATCAACAATAATTCAAGCTATTTTAAAAAAAAATTATTCTTTTTAGGCGCTAAAATTATCACTATTCCCATATTATTAGACTACATTCACTGTCAATTTGTCTCAAAAGCTAAAGACACACAGACCAGTTTTTTTAGAGTAATTACTTGTTGCAATCCTATGGCACACACTTCATCAGTGTTAAATAAGCAAACTGTCCGTAGGCCTAGCTTGAAGATAGAACCTCCAATCCTTATATTAAAACAAGCCTGTGTACTGGCACATTAGCCCACTGAATCACCAGAAAGCACAACCTTATATCAAAACCTAAATGCATGCATTTGCTTAAGGCTGAGACACTCTAAGGAAAGCAAAAATGCAGTTTAAACAGTGATTTTACTCAAAATCGACTTTCTGATTTTGGGCATTACAAAATGAATTTTTTACAATTTTCTTGCAGAATATGGATTACTAGAAAGTCTATTACATAATCCAAGAGTCAGGTATCTGAAAATAATTTATATGTTATAAAAATGAGCTTGCTTGCGCCTATGGCAAGCGAATTTATACACATGAATTCTTGTCATTTTAGTGATGCAACATAACGTAAATCACATTTTAATGCTAAGAGGTCATAGTATGAGTGCTAAACTTTATAAATATTAAAAAACGATTTTGGTAGCACTAATTTTTATGAATAATTTTTCCATAATTAATAATTTTTGTCTTCTAATAAAACCCAATTATTTCTGTTTGTGATTTTTTTACATATAAGAGCCCGCTACATTCCTTGCCTATTATTTAGATGCATCTACTCACAAACCTGAGCGCATATGCCTAATTTAAAAAGCGTCACATTCTGCGTCACTTTCAGGGCCTCTGTCATGTAAAAGGGCCATCAGGCAAAATTCCACCCGTGTTTAACTGCAAAAAAATTGCTGGCTGAAGAAACATTCCTATGCAAATATACTGCAGCTAAAAACGTTTTGCCTGTGAACATTTAATGCAGTGCATGTAAGTGAAAACGCTGTGAATGTATTTATTTCTGCAAAAACATGCAATTTCGTTTTTGGCTGGAGCCTTATTTATATCCATTAAATGCGAACCACACACATTGAGCTCATTTCAGACATAAACAGAAAGTGTTGAAAACATTTAGGACACACAATGCAGCGCTCTCTAACCATTTCTTGTAAATCGCGCCGTCGCAATGTACAACAAAACTCACAAACAAAATAGACATGTAAACACACATTTTAACCACGCATTCAAACACACATTTAAACCCACAAATCAACACTCAGGACAAAAACAGGACAGTCCGGACTATACGTAGCTTTAAGTCATATTTACAAGAAACACTTCTCAACAGTGTAAAAACCAAAAAATACACTCAATTCACTAGCTGCAGTTGGCAGAACACCAAAAATCGTTCTGCATATCCATTCATAAAATTACTTAGAGCAAAGGATCCTTGTTATGTATTATGACACATTTTAATTCCCTGCGGATACAAAATCACCAAGGAAGAAATATGTTTGTAAATCTAACTTATTTAGATAAACCGGCTAATTCAAACGTATACAAAGTTGGCCAATACAAAGCTTCAAATTCGCTAAGATCAGGCATCTTATAGCTCACTAATCCAGCATCAAACTTCAAGGGTTACGGGATTTACCAAGTCCCTGCAAAGAACAAATACCCTCGGTTTTTGGCGTCTGCAGGCGTCAAATAACACAACAACAACAAAAACGCTAGCAAAGTGTCACCAACAAAAACACTAGCAAAAGCGTCAACAACTAAGGACTATGGGAGCGACCCACATATACTTTATCAAAGCTGTACCAAACAAATAGGTGTCCAAATTCTAACTGCCAAAATTCTAACTGCACTAACAGTCTCTTTAAAAAAACTTACACAAAAAAGGGTTGCTCAGTCAGGAGTGACATCTTTTGGAGAGTTTTAAGTCAGAAAAATCAAAAATATGCCAGGCCGCAAAGACAGAGAATCCCCCAGAACCTCCGTGCACAGAGTACCTCTTTTAGTAGATTCCTGTCTTGCCTTCCCCAGCATAATTCTGTTCTCTGAAAAATTTCTCCTCCTCCAGGTAGTCACTTCATGATGAGCCCCGAGTTGGTTGCGCCAACTGAAGAACCAAATATTTACAATACTCCTTCTCAGGGGTCTTACCAATAAGTAGTCCATTCAAAAGTGGCAAAGAAATCAACACAGAATCTGAAATATGAAAAGACATCTTTATTATTATTAATTGTGAGGCTCCGTCGCCCAGCCACTCTTAAAGCAACTGGATGAGAGAGTCTGCTGCATGGCCTTCGCACAGGCCTTTTATACAGAATATTCCGCCTTAAGCACACATTCCTGCTTTGAAGTGCATTATGTTGGAGATTCCCAGGACGTGCATACAAAGCACCACTTTCAGGATAAGTCCAGGCTAAAAAAAGGATTGCACACATGCTTGGTTTCCTGTTCAATCAGGCCGGACAAACCCACCATAAAACCTTCAACCCAGATCGATGAACATGTTGTAAAGGAAAGGCAGCAACAGATGGGACGGAGATAGAAGCGGTGGGAACGGTGCCATAAAAGGTCGGACATGTCCTGCTCTTTGAACTTTATTGCGCCAGCTGCTGAACAAGGAACTGGCTTGGGAGGTTAGCCTCAAGCAACAGGGTCAGCTGTCGTCAGGTCATGCAGAAGTCAGCACAAACCCATGCTAAGGTTATGTCCTTTAAATGCTTGCTCTGCCATGGGGAAAGCCTAGTGTAAGGGCAACGAATAACATGGCTGCTATTTACAAGATGAAACCCAAGTGTTCAATGCAAAACCTTCAAATGCACAGTGAATCCATTGGTGTAACATGATGAAAATACTCATGAATAACGCATTCATTATTTGCGGTTCACTGATACCAAATTCATAACAGAATCATGACATTTGAAACACAGGTTCAGAATTTTCAGAACCACACATCACAGTACGATTTGTGAGCGGCAGTATGAGGGACTTAGTCCAGTTGATGGCTAAACCCGAGAACCATTCGAAGCGCACATATTCCCGAGTCACGCCCTCCAAATATTGCTCCTGCTCTCTGACGTATAATACCATGTTGTCAGCATACATTGATACAGCTAATGGTCGTTGGAAGAATCTAAGGGTGGAGTTAGCATGCCTCTGCCTCAGTATACATGCCAACGGCTCTAACACAAGAGCAAATAGCAAGGGCGATAGCGGACACTCTTGCCTAGTGCCCCGCTTGATAGGAAAGGCCTCCGAAACATGTCCTTTGACGCGCACCAGTGCCACTGGATCAGTGTATAACACCCGTATCCAGTCAGTAAAAAAAAGGCACCCCTATCCGGTGGAGCACTGCAAACATGTATTTCCAAGCAATTGAATCGAACGCTTTGGTGGCATCCAATAAGACAACCGCCGCTGGTAGTTCTGGCTTGAGTAAGTGGAGAACCGCAAACAGAGTTCTTTGATTGTGAGCCGTGAAGCGAGTGGGAATGAACCCTGACTGGTCTGGAAGGACCATGATGTTTAGCAATAGATGCAGTCCTGTCACCAAAACCTTAGCAAGGATTTTTACATCAGTGTTCATAAGCGACAGCGGTCTGTAGCACTCGCACTTGTCCATCGGCTTGCCTGGTTTGGGCAGTACAACTATCAGAGCCTCCCTGAGCGTGGCAGGTAGCCGCCGCGGTTCAAACACCTCTGAGTACATGGCTGTGAGGTGAGGCAGTAGCTGGTCCGTATATTCTTTGTAAAACTCGGAAGGGAGACATCAGTGCCCGCAGCCTTCCCATTTGGTAGTGCAGCGATGGCATCTCTGATCTCAGTTTCTGTCAGATGTTGCATTAAAAAATCCTGCTGTGCCTTAGACAGCCAAACCAAGGCCACATCATCTAGATATTGCGCTAACTCTTCCTCGCTGGCCGTGTTTTATGCCCATACATTGCTTTATAGAATTGGACAAATTGTTCTAATATATCGGGAGTATCTGTAACAGACTTATCTCCTTCTGTGTTTCCTGCACTCCGCAGTATTTAGCCCAGGGCTCTCCATAGTATCGGGCTCTGCAGTGCTTCGACAAGTGCCTCACCTCCTGCTCCTCCAACTCATTATATTCGTCCATCTTCAGCCGTATAGTTGCCATAAGGGACGCTGCCGATGCCTGTTCATACTGTCGCACCAAGCCCATCAATTCACGCTCCAGCCTACTCATAGAGTCACGCAACGACTTAAGCAGCCCTGCCTGTAAGCATATGCACGCGCCCCTTATAGTCACTTTGAACGCCTCCCAGACGGTACACATATCAGCCACCCATCCAAAATTCTCTTCAAAGTAATGCTCTATAGCTTCTCGTATGCCTTCACGAAACACTAAGTCAAGTAGAGTCGTAGGCTGCAATTTCCATGTAAGAGGGGCAGGAGCGTACGCAGTAAAGGCGCGTGGTCTGACAGCGTGCAGAGCAGATGCACAGCATTCACCACCCAGGCATTCACATCTCGTGTCACCAACCAATGATCCAACCGGGACCACATGTCATGCACGTACGTATAACATGTCCCCTCTTTCACACTGGGATGACGCAAGCGCCACACATCCACTAGCCCTAAAACAGTCATGCCCTCCTTCACCGCTTGCGCCGCTTTTTTGACATGAGCAGTGGTGCTCGACTTGATCCAATACCACATTAAGTTCACCTCCACATATGATGGCAGACATTGGTAGTGCAAAAACCTTGTTCCAAAATATTGTATAAAATTCAGGGTTATCTAAATTCGGCCCGTACACATTTACCATTGTGATCGGAGTTCCACATAATTTCCCTTGCAGTATTATGTTCCTGCCCTCCTTATCCACATCCTCATATGTACTCACAAAAAGGACATCCTTCTTTATTAGTTTCATGACCCCCCTAGCATATGACGAGTATGTAGAGGCAAGACGCGTCCCCACCCAATTGCTGGCCACTGACGTCGCAGTATGCGCCGTGAGATGCGTTTCTGTCGTAATTTGACGATGGCCGAGTTAGCGTTTAACTGTAGCTACACGTTTCATTCTTATATTGGCCAAACTCGAAAACGCCATTTTGTGTGTTACGGCGGCCATCTTAGATCATGAGCGGCCTCGTGGCCAGCATGGCCTTTAGTCCGTTGTCCGTACCACTGACCACTCAAGTTTGCCCAGCAACAGGCTATTTTTAGTAACGGTCAAGCCTGTACATGCGCAGTCCCCATTGACCAGTCAACCCTTAGGAATGTGTCGCAAACTGACCAGTGGGTTTGAAACCCTCCAATGAGCTGGCAGTGTTCCAAAACATGACCATATATGTCCATAATGCTCTGTAATTTTGTACCGCCTGTCCTTTTTATTACCTGTTAAATGTATAAAAGAGGGGGTCACACCGATGTTCGGTGTGATACTTCTTGCATTACCGAAGGGTGCTGTAGGAATGTACCACCACCCCATGGGGTCTTAATAAACTTGTTCTTTGCATTTTTCAGTTTCCGTGCCAACAGTTCTTTGGGTGTAAGTGGGTTATCTTCGGAGCATGTAGGCCTTGGGAACCCAATACCACAAATTGGCGACTCTGGTGGGACTCATCGGCGACTCGGATGCCCGAAGGAGAGGTCGTGACGAAGGTCTGGATACTCGCCATGGACGCGCGCTGCCACTGAGTGACCCGAGTCTTGGCACCCACAGTGTTTTTTCCTTTCCTTCCGATCTGACCTTCCAGGTGGCGCCGGTCTCCGACTGAGTCCTCGATTGTCCGTGTTGCTGGATAAAGTGCCGTTTGGCTGATTCGATTACAAGACCTTGGCAGTTGGAAACTGGACCTTTGAGGCTTTGGGTAAGATTTGTGATCGGTAAGGTAGTCTGCGGACGCTTACTGAAGTTCTATGATTTGTGATCGGTAAGGTAGTCTGCGGACGCTTACTGAAGCTCTATGATTTGTGATCGGTAAGGTAGTCCTTGGACGCTTGCCGAAGTCCTATGATCTATGATTTTGATTTGAGTTAGCTAACATTTGTGAATTTGTGAATTTGTGATCTCTGAAAAAGTATATGTGTAGTGCACTTCACATAGGCAGGCATGTAGAGATGTTTCTCTAATTCTTTTTTTTTTTCTCTGAGCGGCAATTTGTGGGAAGTACTGTAAGTGCCATTTTTCTACGGTATCGCGCTTTCGTGGTACCCTTTTGAACATGCCTGTTTTAAGCACACTCCAAAGAATGTGCTGTCTTGGAAATGGTACCACAATTAGGTTAACGGAAGCACAGCCGGCTCCCCCAGAGGGAACACCAAATAGGGACATGTATATAAAGCATGGCCTCCCCCCTATAATGTACAGCAAATTATGGCATAAGTACACTAAATCTGATCCCGAATTGCAATGGCCTCTACATGGGTCGTTCGATTTACGTAAAGTACAGTTTGTGGAACAATGTCTGTTTCAACGCAGGTCTAGACAAAACATGTTTGATTGTGTGCGAATGTGGGAGAAAGCGGTGCGTGAGCGAATGAAATGTGAAGTTGCCTTGGCGGACAAAGAGCAGCGCAAGGCTGCTCGGGATAAGGCTTTACAGCTTGAGGAAAAAGAGGAGCAGGAAAAGAAAGAAAGGGAGGAACGGGAACGTAAATTGCAAACGACGGGTCAATTCCCTATTCGTCGACCGCTTTATCCTGTCCTTAATAATGAAATTGATGATTTTTCTTTATTAGATCGATCACCGCCTCCGTACGTCTCGCCTACGGCTCCTCTTGCAGAATCGGACGATGAAGGACAGGATAAGTCGGGAAAGAAAGGGGTATCCGCTCTCAGGTTTACTGCGGAGAGATCTGCACATTTACGTAGTTGGGCTCGTAAAGTGAATACGAAGTTTGTTACTCAGTCTGAAATTATTGCTGAAAGGAGTACTTGGACAGACCAAGAGTTAGTGTATTTTATGTCCGCTTTGGCAGATGAAGTTGTTACCTCATTTCGTAAGTTTTCAGACACGTTAGAACCTAAAGATGTGTCAGTTCATGGTGAGAATTTATAAACAGGTGTCTTTGTTCTTGCAGATGTCGATGCCTTTTACAAGCAACTGATCAAGCTGCGAGATGAAACTATCAGATTGCGGGACGAGCAGAAAAAGATTAAGGAGTCCGGGCTGGAATCCGACGGGCAGTCTAAGGAGTGTTCTCTCCGGGGTTCAGATAAGAGTTCTGCACTGCATGTTATGCCTATGCGTGAAGCTGCACCCTTGTATGTTCCGCCGAAAGGGGAAGGTACAGATGATGATAGAAGGTCAAAAGATGCGAAGGGGTATTTTGTATATAATTGGGTGTATACGCCTTGGAATAGAGCGGATGTTATGGCATTGAAAAATTCTCTACCTGATCTTCGTAAGAATCCGGCAGCATTCTACGAGGGGGTGGAAGGGGCTATTTCATCTTGTGTGATGACTCTGCTTGATATAGATTTATTTTTTGGGTTAATACTTCCGCCTGATATGTGGAGACAAATTCGTAAGAATAATGATGAGACAGTATTAGGGGGTACATGGAAAGAGATTAATCAAGCTGACCTAGAAAGGAAACCAGCATGCAAGCCTTGCCAGTTGATTCTAGATCTTCCAACGGCTATACTGGTTAAATTAAAAACGCTCGTACCTTCTAAAAAGATAGATTGGACCATGTTAGCTTCGTGCAAACAAAAGCCAGATGAAACGGTTTCAGATTTCTTTACACGCTTTGAAGAGGCGTTTCATGATTACAGTGGTCAATCTTTAACAGATGATACAGGTCGGCATTTGTTTGTAGATAAGTATGTGGCTAATCTCCTGCCGGAGATTGCCAAACGATTGAAGTCGAGTGAAAGTTCCTGGGCCACGGCGACCCCTGCGTCTTTGTTGACTATGGCTCAGTATTATGAGCGGCAGGAGTTGGAGGCTAAAGAAAGTGTTGATAAGAAAGCGAAAGAATTGAAAACGAAGGTGATGTTGGCACAGGTTCCTGGAACACAGGGTAGAGGGAACGATAGGGGTAGACGAGGTGGAGGAAACTCGTCGTATGGTCGTACGGATATTGCGGAGGATCAATGTGCTTATTGTAAGGAGTTTGGTCATTGGGCTGAGGATTGTCCGGTACTGCGGGAACAACGTAGCCAGCGTGGTCGAGGAAGTGGTAGGTCGCGGGGTGGTTATACGGGAGCGAGAGGTGGCGGAGGTGATCGTGGAAGGGTTGAGCAAGGGGGCCGTGGCCAGGATGAACGAAATGCTTTTGATAGACGGAACCAGTATCAGATTTCAGAGGGTGAGAATGTGGAGCATCAGGATTATGTGCATGCATAGGATTGCGTAGGATGGGGTGCGGAGCCAATTGAAGTGCCGGTAGATCAGGAAGGTCCATATGTAACAGCGGGCATTTTGGGTTCTACTGATCAATTCTTAGTCGACACTGGAGCTACTCGTAGCGCTCTGTCAAAGAAATTGGTTCTGAGGGCTCCCCTGTCTGGCGAAATGATAACATGTGTAGGGTTCGATGGCACACCCTCCCCTAACCCTTTGTCCAAGCTCCTTGCACTCTGTCTTGATACATTTTTTAGTTTTGGCCAATTTTTGTTATCTCCCTATACCCCAGATAATATCTTGGGCCTTGATTTGCTTAAATATTTTCGAGCAACGATCCGGTGCGCTCCTGAAGGAGTGCGGGTTATCCTGAATGACAATTACCCTGATCCGAATAGGTTCTATACTATATCAGACATTCCCGCTTTGGCTTCTCTCCCGCACACGTTATGGGCGATCTCAGACACGGATGTGGTGGAGATGCGTATTCCACCCATTCATATTACTGTTAAGGAGGGGGCATCTCTGCCACGGGTGCCACAGTATAAGATTTCGAAGGAAGGAGAAATTGCCCTGATTCACATTGTCCAAGATCTGATTGCGGCTGGGGTGGTGAAAGAGGTTTCTTATAATGTTTGTAACAGCCCTATTCTCCCGATTCTTAAAAGAGATACTGATGACAAAATCTATCGCTTTATTATTGACTTGAGAGAGATTAATAAAATTGTCGTTCCCCAATACCCGGTGGTGTCCGATATTACGACCTTGCTTACGCTGGTACCACCAACGGCTACGACCTTTAGTGTAATTGATTTGAAAAACGCTTTCTTTTCTATCCCTGTCAATCCCTATAGCAGATATCTGTTTGGCTTCACGTTAAATAATAAATCGTATGGATTTTGTCGTGTTCCCCAAGGTTACACTGAGAGCCCAAGTATCTACAGCCAGGCTTTGAAACAACAGCTTGATTCCTTTGAGCTGCAATCGGGGGTTGTTCTGATCCAATATGTGGACGACCTCCTGCTTGCCGCAGATTCTTATACGCAATGTGAGGAGAGTACGATTGCGTTGCTTTCCTTTTTGGCACGGAATAATCACAAGGTTTCTAAGAAAAAGCTTCAATATTGTAGACCCAAGGTGACCTACCTCGGTCATCTTTTGTCTAAGGAGGGACGTGCATTAACATCAGATCGAATTCAAGCAATTTTAGATACACCAGTCCCCCGCACGCAAAGAGATGTACGCGCCTTCATAGGGTTGACGTCCTTTTGTAGGCAGTGGATCATGGGGTTTTCACACATTATCAAGCCTCTGTTAGCGTTACTGTCCAAAACGACACCAATGCCCCTTGAATGGACAGATGAATGTCAAAATGCTTTTGATCAATTAAGGCAAGCCCTTTGCTCTGCACCCGTATTAGGTACACCAGATTATACGAAGATTTTTACATTGTACGTGCACGAGAAAGATGGGTGCGCGTTATCAGTGTTAGTGCAGGCACACGGGGACAAGCAAAGGCCATGTGCATACTTCTCTGCCATTCTTGATCCTGTAGCGCGAGGGTTACCTGGGTGTTTCCGAGCAGTTGCAGCAACAGCAGTAGCGATACGGCAGAGTGAGGTAATAGTGTTATCGCACAAATTGTTGGTGTTAGTTCCTCATGCAGTAGATGCCCTGCTAAACCAAACAAAGACCCAATATCTCACTAGTGCACGGTTAACAGGATACGAGCTTACCCTGTTGGCGCCACATATCACACTAAAAAGATGTGCTACTCTGAACCCTGCCACTTTATTGCCCTATCCGGTCGAGGAGGGTCAGGAAGAAAAACATCATGACTGTGTTTTCCTCACCGAGGAACAGACAAAGGGTCGTGTTGACCTACAGGATATGCCACTTCCAGATGTGGATGGGGAACTGTGGGTTGATGGATCATGTCTGAGGCTGCCAGATGGCACGACTTCCGCAGCCTATGCAATAACGACACTTAAGACAGTGGTAGAAACAGCTAGAATACCACAGAAATCGGCTCAAGCAGCGGAGCTGATAGCCCTGACAAGAGCCTGCGAATTGAGTGCTGGCCTATGTGTGAACATATACACAGACAGCCGGTACACCTTCGGAGTAGCACATGACTTCGGTCTACTCTGGAGAGAGCGTGGGTTTTTAACTTCTCATGGAGAACACATTATGCACGGAGAATTAGTGCGTGATCTCCTCAATGCGTTGCTTTGCCCAAAGAAAGTAGCGATCATAAAATGTAGCGCCCATAAAAAGATCACTGATGAAGTGGGGAAGGGAAATGCCTTTGCGGACAGCATAGCGAGACAAACGGCTATGTCCCGAGCTAACTCCCCCATGTATGTGACCAAATCCCAAGCAGAGCGATGGAATGATGCTAGAGCGGAAATATTAGACATTCAGAAATCAGCTACCGAATCAGAACTTGCGGCATGGGCAACTGATGGGGTGCTAGACGATGAAGGGTGTTGGAGAAGCAGGAACATGGAGAAATGGAAGTTGCCTGCAGCTTACTTGCAAGCGATGGTCCAAATGACACATGGGTTAGCGCACGTGGGGGCTCTTGCAATTACTCGATTGTTAACACGAGTTTGGGAGCATCCCGAGATAGCTAATACAGCTAAGAGAGTAGTGCAGACCTGTTTGGTATGTTTGCAGCATAATCCTGCTAAGGGGACCCATACTCCGAAAGGAGGGTTCGTTCCACCTTCTGCACCATTCGAGGTACTCCAAATGGATTATATCCAGCTTGAGCGCTGCAATAACCTTAAGTATGTCCTAGTGGTGGTATGTGCTTTTAGCAAATGGGTTGAAGCCTTCCCCACGAAAGACAATACAGCGCTGACAACAGCTAAGGTTTTGCTCAAGGAGTACTTCCCTCGATTCGGAGTTTGCAAATTTTTGTGGAGCGACAATGGGCCTCATTTTGTTGGGAAGATTGTGGAATACGTGCTGAAGGGGTTAGGGATCCAGCAGAAGTTTCATGCTGTGTTCCACCCTCAGTCAGCAGGTCTTGTGGAGCGGTATAATGCTACGTTGAAACTAAAATTGGCTAAGATCGTGGCGTCCACGTCATTGAAATGGCCGGATGCTTTACCGCTGGCATTACTCTCTCTTAGATCAGTACCCCACTCTCGAACAGGCCTCACACCATATGAAGTGGTGTTCGGAAGGCCTATGAATATCTGGGGGGTGCCCAAGCCGCGATTGATACATGATATGCCTTGTATAATGATGAACGATTATTTGGCACGATTAACAAATGATTTGCTTTCTATTCATCAACAGGTTCGAGAAGCGCTCCCTGACAACTCTACTGGAGAGGGCCATGATCTTCGCCCTGGTGATCATGTAATGATCAAATCGTTTGAGAGGACGAACAGCTTGGAACCGAGGTGGCGTGGCCCCGAGCAGGTCCTCCTGGCTACTCGCACGGCTGTACGAGTAACCAACAGGAAGCGGTGGATACACTCAACTCACTGCCGTCGTGTCTCTCCTGACCTGGTGAATCCTGCTGTGTTGACCGACTACAAAGAGATTCTGGATAAAGAGAAGAGCCCAGCAGTGACATTGGCCGAAGCTGAGGGAGCCTTCCCGGACCACACTGTTTCTGGACGAGAGCACTACAATCTACGGCCACGATAAGAAGATTTTTGGGTTGTTTTTTTGAACTGGTTGGTTACCGCTCCAGGTTTGTGAAACAGAAACCGGGAATTCCAAGGGGGGGGGATCAGTTCTGCCAAGTGTAGCGACACCCGTCTTGGCCCGGAGAAGAAAACAACGGCTACCTCGGAGCTCAGCACCGTGTTTTTCTTTTTTAGGTATAATACATACATATGCACATTTGAGAACTTGTACACTTCCTGATCTTTTGAACATTTAAGACTTTTTGAACTGCAATTGAATTATGGCATCGTCTGCATCACGGGATAAACGTATACTGGGTGCCATTCTTTTTGTTCTAACGATTGTGGTAATAGCAGTGATAGCCTGGGTAGTTGAACTTGTGGTACCTGTACGTGAACATTTGCTACCGACTACCCCGGCTCCATCTGAACATTTTCACTTCACCCTGCCTTACCATGAAGAACGGCACCGACAAACTTATCTGAACAATAGCTTCATTCAGATCTTGCATCATACGCATACTATGACCAATACTTCAAATTGTTGGGTGTGTGGGATGTTACCGGGGCACCAGAAGAAAGGGGGCACTCCACTTATTCCACTTCCGTTCTCACATAATGGATCCTGCAACGCCTGGTACACCTTGCTCTTCACTTTGAGATGGCCAACAAAAGGGGGGGTGCTTTTCCGTTTAAATAAAGTGTGCTACCATGATCGAGATGGGTATCCGCAAGCTGAGGGTACTAGATTTGAATGGGAAGAATACCGGCCTGACAATATCTCTGCCCCACGTGTTTACAGCAATCAACGTAACATAAATGTCTCCAGCTCTCATGTTATAAATGTCATTGCCACGAAAGCTGATCTATGTATACGTAATAAAGGCACGATTTCGGTTGGGAAAAGCGAATGTAATAACACGATAACGTTTGATAGCCCGAATGGTATATCGTTTGTAGCATCACGAAACACGTATTTTATTTGCGGAACGAAGGGTTATCATCAGCTCCCTTTGGGATGGTTAGGTACTTGTTATGTGTCTTTTGTATTGCCTCCTGTATTCATTGCCCCACCGATGTATCATAATGACTATGTTTTGTACCACGATTTTATATTGAACCGTGTTAAAAGTGCCGTTGTGTTAGATGACATAGACCAGACAGACACTGCTTTGCAACAGTATGTGGATTTTAATTTGGGACTGTTTTCGTTTGTTGGGGCAGCTCTGAATAGTCGGAAAATACGAAGACTGACTTGTGTAGTTGAGGCTGTAGCAAATGACACTGCTATCGCATTGGGGAACATTACTGAGGAACTGCAGATCTCTAGAATTGTTACGTTACAGAACAGGATGGTTTTAGATGTAGTTCTAGCCGACCGTGGGGGGGCATGTAGAATTATCGGAAGTAGCTGCTGTGTCTACGTACCTGACAACTCACCATCCGTTTATGATGCAATTTCCAAATTACATAAAATTGCTGCAGAAATACATCCAGATAATGGTACTTGGACTCTCTCAGGGTGGTTCTGGTCAATGCTCACCACTTGGGGTTGGAAACTGCTAACGATTTTATGTATTCTTGTGGGGATACTGTTTTCTATATGTTTATGCATTCAATGTGGTCCAGCGTTGTGTTCTATGTGTTTATCGGCTTGTATACCATCAAGACGAGCTCTTGCTCATGACAAAATGATGCTTCATAAAGAAGTAACCCAGATAATGTTGATCGATATCGAAGATGAACACCCAGATTATGTTCACTATGAGGTAGCTTCAGCTGGACGCTAAAAGGGTCGTCTGTCGTAATTTGACGATGGCCGAGTTAGCGTTTAACTGTAGCTACACGTTTCATTCTTATATTGGCCAAACTCGAAAACGCCATTTTGTGTGTTACGGCGGCCATCTTAGATCATGAGCGGCCTCGTGGCCAGCATGGCCTTTAGTCCGTTGTCCGTACCACTGACCACTCAAGTTTGCCCAGCAACAGGCTATTTTTAGTAACGGTCAAGCCTGTACATGCGCAGTCCCCATTGACCAGTCACCCCTTAGGAATGTGTTGCAAACTGACCAGTGGGTTTGAAACCCTCCAATGAGCTGGCAGTGTTCCAAAACATGACCATATATGTCCATAATGCTCTGTAATTTTGTACCGCCTGTCCTTTTTATTACCTGTTAAATGTATAAAAGAGGGGGTCACACCGATGTTCGGTGTGATACTTCTTGCATTACCGAAGGGTGCTGTAGGAATGTACCACCACCCCATGGGGTCTTAATAAACTTGTTCTTTGCATTTTTCAGTTTCCGTGCCAACAGTTCTTTGGGTGTAAGTGGGTTATCTTCGGAGCATGTAGGCCTTGGGAACCCAATACCACATTTCCTGTAGGAAAGCAATCTGTACATTGTGACGATTCATATATGCCAGGACCTGCCTGGTTTTCTTCGGATTATTC